>NC_057813.1:167026169-167344725 GCF_018294505.1 Triticum aestivum
GACAATATATTGATGTGGTTCTGTGCTTCTTTTCTTTTCATTTTCCTTTTCATTTTCATGTATGTGCATGGATCTGATATGCTTCGTTTGAACTTTTTCTTTTTAGGCATCGGTTGGCTTTTAAAAATCCAAATCCCTTGGATGAATAATCGGTAAAGCAGTAGTCCTGAGTGAATCCAAGAGAAAAGCTCATTGGTTTTCACAATCGGATGTCAACGACGAACTAAGGTGGTTTTTCTCAACCAAGAACCAAAGCAGCTTTCCTATGATTTTCCCCTTGTGGGGGGCCATGATTTTGGAGTGCCAGTGGCGCCGCTCACCTCGCGAGCCCTCATCGACAGGCCCGCGCCTCATGACGGGAACTCGTCTCCCTCTAAACAAACCACTACAATAAATTTGTTGATCTATAATGGTTTTCTTGTGACGCTCTAAGAAATGCCACATATTGACTTACACCTATGACACTTCAGAACTTTTTAAAAGGAAATGTCGGTTTTAGAAATGTCACGAATTAAACATTTAGAAAAAATATGAAAATCCTAAATTTACATTGACAATATAATGTATAAGTGTAGGCGTACGCCCGAAAACTTGGCACACCCATTGACGCAGATGGATTTGCCGGGAGTCCTTAGGTGATGGAGGCATCGCTCCCAAGCAGTGGCGACGCCACAGCTCGGTCGCACACTTGGCCAACCATGACAGGAAGGTGCAGGACCTTGTCCAAGAGGTAAGCGATGTGCAGTGGTGTAAGGAATTGAAGTGGAGCTCGCCGTACTACCTTAGGCATATTGGTGAAATGAGTGTGGAGCAAAAAATACGGGCAAACCTATGCCTTGCAGTGGATTTATGCAGAAGATTTGTGTATAGTCATAGAAGGGAATTGCGAAAGGAGTGTCAAATTTTACTTTTGTAACCTGAAGAGGGGCATTCAAGAACAAATGTCAAGGACCGGCATTCAGTTCATTAGTATCTCATGGTAATTATAGACGGAATCAAAAAATTTAACGATGGATTCCAATTCACTGATTTTGTTTTGGACAGAGATGTACGTGGAGAGGGGATAGATTCGAAGTGTTGTCCCAGCGGAATGCTCCTATTTTGCGCTTCTAGATTCAAAATGCTCCTAAAACAAGCATTGGGCCTAGGTCCACGAAGATCCCCTCACTCGATAAGCCGGCTAGGCTCACTCGCTCGCTGATTTTTTGGCTCTGCTCTGCTTCTAGCTCAACAAGAAGAGTAGTCACCAGTTTTTTGTTGTTTTAAAAATTTTCATGAAATAAATAAAAACAGGGATTTAAAAATTCCCAAATTATAAAAATGTATTGGAATATTAAAAATTATTCATGACTTAGAGAAATGTTCTTAAAATTTAAAAATACTCACTTTTTAGAATATTTAAAAAAGTTTAAAAATGTTCACAAATTCCAAAATACGAATTTGAAATTTTAGATAATATTGCTAAATTCAAAAAAGTGCATGAAATTGAATATCTTTGTGAATTATTTTTTTAGATTAAATTTAAAAATATTCAAGAATTAAAAATAGCTAAAATGAAATAAATAATTAAGGAATATAAAAGGGAAAACCGCCGTGGAAAATTCTGGCACCATCTTAAAACCTGTGGAAACAAGAAAACAGTGGTATGAGCCAGTCCATTAGTGAAGAACCCCGCTCCAGATGCTGCGCGTTGCATACGATTTGCACTCTATTGTTGAGCAATCGTTGTATTGCGCTGGTCCCGCATCATCTTCGTATGCTTCTTGGTTCAGTTCATTTGTTTCATTTGTTTTTGTTTTCTTTTGCTTATATTTTGATATTATATAGATACATGCTCGTGCACATATTTAAAATTGTTCGTACATGTTAATTTTTGTTTGTGTGTTTCCAAAAATGATTGTACAATTCTAAAAAAATCATGATAACTTACGATGTTTACACATTTAGAAATATGTTCATGACATTTTTCATCAAAAAAATCGCATAATTTGTAAACAATGTTCATATTTTTCAAAAAAAATACTTGTAACGTTTAAAACTATGTTTCATAACATTTAGAAAAAACGTTATTGAACTATCTAAAATTTGCACATAATTTTTTAGATATATTTCCAACATATAAAAAATGTGTGTGCCCTTTCAAAATTTATTCATAAACACTTAAGAAATGTTCCGCATGTTTTCAAACAGAGTTCATGACATTTTGAAAAACATTCAACCTGTTTTTAAAAATGTTCACTCTGGATTTTAAAAGTTCATAGTGCATTAACAAATATAAATAATATATTTGGATAATTTTTTAATGCCTATTCTAAAAATGTTCAAAATTTATGTAAAAGGTATGTTTATCTAAAATTGTTCAACCTGTACACAAAAATTTCAGCCGATATTTAAAAAAAGTCATTATGCATTTAAAAAATGAATAAAGTAAAAAGCGAAAACACTGATAAACACCGATTGAGAAAATGACAGTAAAATGACGAAAAAAACAGGCGGAACCTTCGTGAAACCGGACGACAAGTTTCTACAGCGAAGCCGCACACACAAAATCTTTCTAAAACCGCTCACAAACAACTACTAGTAGGACGGACCACTAGGGCACATTCTATAGGCGATGGCTGCTACCTACCCGCATTAAGCGAGATTTAGCATTTGTGCTCTATTTTACACTTTGAGTGTGAAATAGGAAATGACATATGTGTACACGCTTGAGGAAGGAGAAGGGTTGTGTGGCATTGGAGTGGACCAGTAAAAGAAGATGGAGAAAGGCCTAGTAGGAGAAATTAAAAGAATGAGAATGGGAAAATAAAGAAAGGGAAGAAATCATAATGGGCTTATCAATTTGGTCAATAGAAAATGAAAAAAAAATGGAATGGGTAAAGGCACGCACACCTACTCGTTCATTCATTTCTAATGAGCCGGCCAACATAATTCTTTTTCCATCATTGGTTCTGGGAATTTTTGGAAGCTTTCCTTCGGTTCCCTCGGTAAGATTTCTTAGGTTGTTCTGTTACGAGTTTTGTTTGGTTTAATTTTTCTATTTTAATTTTTTATTTCCTTTTTGAAATTTTCTCATATTTCAAAATCCTCAAATATTTTTTCTCAATCCTTTAAAAGTTTTTAAACATCCATTAATATTTTAAAAAATCATGATTTTTTTGAATTGTCTAACATGTTTCAAATATCCCAAACTATTTTATTTTTTTTTTGAAAAATTTGAAAATTCATATAAAACTTGAATTCTTGATGTTTTTAATTATTTTTTTATTTCTCAAAGTTATAAAAAACTATGAACAATTTTTAAACACATATTCTTTTCAATAAATGAACATGTTTAAAATTGATGGACTTTTTCAAATTCATCATGATTTGTTCCTTAATTTTTCATGTGAAAATGACGAAATTGGTTTTGAAGGCAAAACAATTAAAAAATATATCTTAGAATGAGTAATCTATATACGGTTACATAACTATCAAAAATGTGGAAAGCATTCTCTAATTCCTAGTTGTTTTAAAGTAGTTTCAAAAAGAGTGAGATCATGCGTGTTGCCTCCCTCATGAAAAGCAGAGTGTTAGAAACACACTATGTGCAGACTTTGAAATTTGGGTGCGCTTCTATTTGAACTACACTCTGTTTTACTGTGTTGTTTCTTTGACCCTAACTCCTCAATTATTCATCCAAATTGGGCAAATAACAAACCATTGGAAAACTGTTGGAAAAAAGTCAATTTTTGCATCTTGCACATTTTTTCTCCATGGTTTAAGAGCGGTTTCAAATACATTAATACTTCTTCCGAATTATATACATTGAACTTTTGAACCATTGACAGGGATAAAGCATATGATATTATTGAGAGTTGTCATGAATATAGAGTTTCATGTAGAGCATTTTTTTTAAAAAAATCATGATTTTAGAGCAATTTTTAAAAACGTCAAAAATAACATCATTTTTTGTTTATGAACATGCCAATGAAAAGGGAACCTCTCCGACAAGTATTTTTCAATTGTCACAGGATGAGCATGTGAACTTCTTGTAGCAAACCTTTTAGGCTTTAGTCTTTTTTATTCTTTTTTAATCATTTGAAACTCACTTCATTGGTTCATGAAGCAGCTATGTCTTTCACCGCTCAACTGCACTATGATATTTTACTAGTAACTCCTAAGCTCTTTATCAGATTTAAGTAAATGATATATCTTTGGAGAGATGTTGAAAGGACCAAATGTTTTGTGTTAATTTGTTTTCTAAAATCACAAAGGTTAGAGAGCATATTTGAATATTATAAAATTCACTCTGAATAACATAAGTAACTTTTTTTGATCCATTCATTTGTACGAAGCATATAATATGCCGTTGGAAATATATTGAATTGGGGAAACTTTTTCATGTAGAATATTTTTTCCCTATATTCATTAATGTTTAAGCGGAGTTTTAAAAATGTGAAAATTGACATCAATATATTCATTTTTAACTGCTTTTGAACGAGAATGTGAACTTCTAGGAGCGAACCTTGCTAGGTTTTACTTTTTACTTTTTTTCTCATCCTGAACTTCTATAGCCGGGATTTTTGAACTTCTAGGGCTTATATCGCTAAATTTACTGGTTTTTTCTCTTGTGAATTTCTTGGCAATATTTTATTTTTCTATTTCTCCTTTCTTCGAACTCCCCAGATTTAGGGCGTGTTCGGATCTCCTCTGGCTTCACAAAACTTCACAAAACCAGCTTAGCTTCTACTCCATGTTGCTAGCCCAGATCAGTTCTGCTACATCAACAACTTCTCTAGCGCTGCAACTGAAGGAAATACACCCTAGAGGCAATAATAAAGTTATTATTTATTTCCTTATTTCATGATACATATTTATTATTCATGCTAAAATTGTATTAACCAGAAATACATGTGTGAATACATAGAAAAAACGTAATGTCCTTAGTATGCCTCTACTTGACTAGCTCGTTAATCAAAGATGGTTATGTTTCCTAACAATAGACATGTGTTGTTATTTGATGAACGGGATCACATCATTAAGAGAGTGATGTGATGGACATGACCCATACGTTAGCTTAGCATTATGATCATTACAGTTTCATTGCTACTGCTTTCTTCATGACTTATACATGTTCCTCAGACTATGAGATTATGCAACTCCTGAATACCAGAGGAACACCTTGTGTGCTACCAAATGTCACAACGTAACTGGGTGATTATAGAGGTGCTCCACATGTGCCTCCTAAGGTGTTTGTTGGGTTGGCATACATCGAGATTGGGATTTGTCACTCTGTATATCGGAGAGGTATCTCTGGGCCCTCTCGGTAATGCTCATCACTATAAGCCTTGCAAGCAATGTGACTAATGAGTTAGTTGCGGGATGAAGCATTACGGAACGAGTAAAGAGACTTGCCAATAACGAGATTGAACTAGGTTTGATGATACCGGCAATCGAATCTCGGGCAAGTAACATACTGATGACAAAGGGAACAATGTATGTTGTTATGCGGTTTGACCGATAAAGATCTTCGTAGAATATGTAGGACCCAATATGAGCATCCAGGTTCCGCTATTGGTTATTGACCGAAGATATGTCTCAGTCATGTCTACATAGTTCTCGAACCCGTAGGGTCCGCATGCTTAACGTTCGATGACGATTTGTATTATGAGTTATGTGTTTTGATGACCAAAGTTTGTTCGGAGTCCCGGATGAGATCATGAACATGATGAGGAGTCTCGAAATGGTCGAGACATAAAGATTGATATATTGGAAGGCTATATTCGGACATCGGAATTGTTCCAGACAAGTTCGGTATTTTCCAGAGTACCAGGAGGTTACCGAACCCCCCGAGGAGTTGTTGGGCCTTAATGGGCTTTAGGGGAAAGGAGAGAAGGGCCACAAGGGGTAGCCGTGCACCCCCCATGGGCTAGTCTGAATTGAACTAGGAGGGGGCGGCGCCCCCCTCTCCTTCCTTCTCCCCTCTCCCCCCTTCCTCCTTCTCCTAGTTGGAATTGGAAAGGGGGGGTCGAATCCTACTTGGACCAGGAGTCCAAGTAGGACTCCCCCCTGGCGCGCCCCCTCTAGGGCCGACCTCCTCCTCCTTCCTCCTTTATATATGGGGGCAGGGAGCACCCTAGAACACACCGAGCCTTCTCTTAGCCGTGTGCGGTGCCCCCCTCCACAGTTACACACCTCGATCATATTGCCATACTACTTAGGCGAAGCCGTGCGCCCATAACATCATCATCACCTTCGCCACGCCGTCGTGCTGACGGAACTCACCCTCATCATCAACTGGATCAAGAGCACGAGGGACGTCATCGAGCTAAACGTGTGCTGAACACGGAGGTGCCATACGCTCGGTACTTGGATCGGTTGGATCGCGAAGACGTTCGACTACATCAACCGCGTTACTAAACGCTTCCGCTTTCGGTCTACGAGGGTACGTGGACACACTCTCCCGTCTCGTTGCTATGCATCTCCTATATAGATCTTGCATGATCGTAGGATTTTTTTTGAAATTACCGCGTTCCCCAACAGTGACATCCGAGCCAGGTCTATGCGTAGATGTTTTATGCATGAGTAGAACACAAAGAGTTGTGGGTGATAATAGCCATACTGCTTACCACCAACGTCTTACTTTGATTTGGCGGTATTGTTGGATGAAGCGGCCCGGACCGACATTACATGACCACGTTCATGAGACTGGTTCTACCGACGTGCTTTTGCACATAGGTGGCTGGCGGGTGTCTGTTTCTCCAACTTTATTTGAATCGAGTTTGACTACGGTCGGTCCTTGTTGAAGGTTAAAACAACACACTTGATGAAAAATCATTGTGGTTTTGATGCGTAGGTAAGAACGGTTCTTGCTAGAAGCCCGTAGCAGCCACGTAAAACTTGCAACAACAAAGTAGATGATGTCTAACTTGTTTTTGCAGGGCTTGCTGTGATATGATATGGTCAAGACATGATGTGATATAAATTGTTGTATGATATTATCATGTTTTGTAACAAAGTTATCGGCAACTGGCAGGAACCATATGGTTGTCGCTTTATTGTATGCAATGCAATCGCCATGTAATTGTTTTACTTTATCACTAAGTGGTAACGATAGTTGTAGAAGCAATAGTTGGCGAGACAACAATGATGCTATGATGCAGATCAAGGTGTCTCACCGGTGACGATGGAGATCATGACGATGCTTCGATGATGGAGATCATGAGCACAAGATGATGATGGCCATATCATGTCACATATTTTGATTTCATGTGATGTTTATCTTTTATGCATCTTATTTTGTTTAGTACAGCGGTAGCATTATAAGATGATCCCTTACTAAATTTCAAGGTATAAGTGTTCTCCCTGAGTATGCACCGTTGCTACAGTTCGTCGTGCCGAGACACCACGTGATGATCGGGTGTGATAAGCTCTACGTTCACATACAACGATGCAAGCCAGTTTTGCTCACGTGGAATACTCGGGTTAAACTTGACAAGCCTAGCATATGTAGATATGGCCTCGGAACACTGAGACCGAAAGGTCGAACGTGAGTCATATAGTAGATATGATCAACATAGTGATGTTCACCATTGTAAACTACTCCATCTCACGTGATGATCGGACATGGTTTAGTTGATTTGGATCACATGATCATTTAGATGACTAGAGGGATGTCTATCTAAGTGGAAGTTCTTAAGTAATATGATTAATTGAACTTTAGTTTATCATGAACTTAGTCCAGATAGTTATTTTGCATGTCTATGTTACTGTAGATCAATGGCCCGTGCTACCGTTCCTTTGAATTTTAATGCGTTCCTAGAGAAAGCTAAGTTTAAAGGTGATGGTAGAAATTACACGGACTGGGTCCGTAACTTGATGATTATCCTCATTGCTGCATAGAAGAATTACGTCCTGGAAGCACCGTTAGGTGTACCACCCGCACCAGCAACTGCAGACATTGTGAATTCATGAAAGACGTGTGTTGATGACTACTCGATAGTTCAGTGTGCCATGCTTTACGGCTTAGAATCGGGACTTCAAAGATGTTTTGAACGTCATGGAGCATATGAGATGTTCCAAGAGTTGAAATTAATATTTCAAGCAAATGCCTGAGTTGAGAGATATGAAGTCTCCAACAAGTTCTATAGCTGCAAAATGGAGGAGAATAGTTTTGTCGTCGAACACATACTCAGAATGTCTTGTGTCGGGGAAACCAATCACCTATGGGGTCACAAGGATCCCTTCTACGTTCGGCGGAAGGTCAGTTGCACGAAGAGCAGGTCGAGCCGTTAGCGCACAGAGGTTTTTTTATCCAGGTTCAGGCCATAGAGATGCTTAATACCCTAGTCCTGCTTTGTCTGGTTATATGTGTGTTCTTGAGCTTTTGAACTAGCTATGATGCGTGCTTTATCCAAAAGTCTGAATCCTCTCTCTGTGCGCCTCAGGCCTCCTTTTATACACAAAGGGGTTGCCACAGTGGCACACAGGAGATGGCAAGCTACAGTGGTACAAGCTTATCACCCACTCAACGTAGGAAAAACGCATTTAATGCATTGCCTACATGTCCTCTCGCTTTATTGGGGACGACAACAGAGGCCATCTCGTCCTTCACCGCTCCTCCTCGCCTCGCCACGCATCCGGGCTGATGAAGCATACAACATCACGCTGGCCAACCAGCTGCTGTGTTAGCAAAATGGTAGGCTTCCACGAAGATCTGCATGCCGCCATGTAGGCGCCTGCTTAGCTAGCATGCCCATCGCTGCACTTGAGTGGTGGTGAAGTGGCAAAACCTTGCCGGGCGTGGGTCTGGCCGTGGCCCAGCGATCGTCCCCGGCAAGGCTTGTAGGGGCCTTGGAGTCGTCCTCGGCAAGGGTCTTGCTGGGGGTCTTCGTCTTCTGATCCCACGTGGATTCATGGGTTTCCAATATTCGTGAGGTGCTGCATGCTTCCAAGCATGTGCTTTCCAAATCTTGATCTTAACGTTGTCGATGGTGTCAGAGCTCTCAACCCCAAGGGTGGTGGCCCTGCTGGTCTCTTCGCAAGCTGCCCCGGCAAGGAGCTTGCCGAGGGCCTCGCAGGTCGCCTCGGCAAGGCTTGTTGCCAGGCGTGGCCCTGCTAGCCTTCTGATGCTTGTTACTTTGAGCGTCTGTCTTGATATCCCTTGTTCCTGTCTTGCTTCCCGCGGTCCTTCTCTGCTTTACCAAGCCCTGCTATAGGCGTGGCTGCGACCGTCCATGCACAAGTAAGGGATATAGAAGTACCCACACTTTTGTACACCGACAGGAGCCCCCAGGCCTGGGCCACACATAAGCGCAAGGCGTAGTTGGGCCAGGCCAAAAGCAGTGCGCGGGTGGGCGTGGCAGAGGCGAACCGCCACGATCTTTCTGGTAGTTGCGCTTCCCCACAACCCGCATCGAGTGCGTGACATGGCGGTCGTGCATGGGATGGCCTCAGCATGCTTGCGTCATCTCACAGTCAATAGCAAAGATGCGGCCCATGCTTCCCCTAAAAAAAGGAAGGAATCTGCAGGGGTGCTACTCATTTACTAAGTGGACTCGGATCACAGCTTGCATGGCACCGCACCCCACGATCATAGGGTGGAATTCGGTCGTCCCACTTGTCATCACGCCCCCTTCTGCTTCGCCACATACCCTCCATGCGTTGGGAAGGGCAGGCGGCGGGTGCGGAGTACGTGGTATTAATGCCGAGGTGGAAAATCAGGCGTTTTTTGATTGGGGGAGCAGGTCGGTTCCGATTCCCCGTGCTTCAAGCGGCCGCATTGGCCGTGCGGGGCGGCCACCCCTTGGGTTGGGTAGCCAGGCTCCGGCCTCACTCTTCTATAAAGGGGGAGAGGGACGACGCTTCTCCACACTCACCCTCCTCTCCCCTCTTGCTCGCCATCTCCCTCTGACTCGCCATGGTGAAAGGGCGTGCTGGCACTTTCGTGGCGGCGACGAGGACTTCTGCTCGACAGCGCGTCCCTCTTCCTCTGGAGCCTCCGGTGGCAGAACCCGTAGCGAGGGGAAGAGGAAGGGGATGAGGCCGAGGTCGTCCCGGTGCTCGGGGAGGAGGTGGACGGGGTGGTGTCCCAGTCGCGCCTCCGCCGGCGCCCCCCCCCCCTTCGATGGGCGGCCACATTGGGGACCAGCCCTACGAGTTCTTCATCAGGCTATATAGGCCTGTACACAGTCGCCTCCGGCTTCGGACCCCGTTCGCCCGGGTGATGGAGCAGGAGGCCCTGCGGTCCTTGCGGCTTCACATGAGGGGTTGCGGGAACGACAACATATGGGCTGACATTGAATTTCCTCGCCCTCATGTCATGTATCTTCGTCAGGGGTGGAAGACATTTGCACGTGCCCACAGCTTGACGGAGGGGCACGTTCTCCATTTTAAGTTAATGGAGAGTGGCCTGCTCTCCGTCAAGGTCTTCGGGAACTCCGGAATTCGCTTAGGGTGCTGCGTAGAGAGCTCCACTGATGACGAAAGCTCCTCCTTGAGCAACAACGGCGAGGAGGACAGCGCCAGCGACAACGACGACATCGGGCGGGAGGACGAAGACTCCGACTCCGGCTGACCGGCAGTGGTCGCACCATCATCTGGCCCGCTCCCTGCCCCGGCAACATGCCTTGCCTGGGGCCTTGTCTTGCTGTCCCTGGCGATGGTGGTTGGCAGGCTTCCTCGTCAAGCTCTCCATCGCCCAGTTCCCCAAGCCCGTCACCTTGCGTGGCCTGCCGTACCTGGGGAGGAATAGGGCAAGGATGGGGATTATGGGGCACTGCTACCTCTTGAGCACTGCGTTGGTTTTCCCTTGAAGAGGAAAGGGTGATGCAGCAAAGTAGCGTAAGTATTTCCCTAATTTTTGAGAACCAAGGTATCAATCCAGTAGGAGGCTCCTCAAAAGTCCCTCGTACCTACACAAACAAACAAGAACCTCGCAACCAACGCAATAAAGGGGTTGTCAATCCCTTCACGGTAACTTGCGAACGTGAGATCTGACAGAGATAATAAGATAAGATAAATATTTTTGGTATTTTTATGATATAGATTGGAAAGTAAAGATGCAAATAGAAGTAGATGGAAAACTTATATGATAAAAGATAGACCCGGGGGCCATAGGTTTCACTAGTGGCTTCTCTCAAGATAGCATAAGTATTACGGTGGGTGAACAAATTACTGTCGAGCAATTGATAGAAAAGTGCATAGTTATGAGAATATCTAGGCATGATCATGTATATAGGCATCACATCCGCAAAAAGTAGATCGAAACGATTCTGCATCTACTACTATTACTCCACACATCGACCGACTCATGCCTGCATCTAGAGTATTAGGTTCATAAGAACAGAGTAACGCATTAAGAAAGATGACATGATGTAGAGGGATAAACTCAAGCAATATGATATAAACCCCATCTTTTTATCCTCGATGGCAACAATACAATACGTGCCTTGCTGCCCCTGTTATCACTGGGAAAGGACACCGCAAGATTGAACCCAAAGCTAAGCACTTCTCCCATTGCAAGAAAGATCAATCTAGTAGGCCAAACCAAACTGATAATTCAAAGAGACTTGCAAAGATAACTAATCACACATAAAAGAATTCAGAGAAGATTCAATTATTTCTCATAGATAAACTTGATCATAAACCCACAATTCATCGGATCTCGACAAACACACCACAAAAAGAGTTACATCGAATAGATCTCCAAGAAGATCGAGGAGAACTTTGTATTGAGATTCAAAGAGAGAGAAGAAGCCATCTAGCTAATAACTATGGACCCGAAGGTCTGTGGTAAACTACTCACAATTCATCGAAGAGGCCTTGGAGATGATGTAGAGGCCCTCCGTGGTCAATTCCCCCTCCGGCAGAGCGCCGGCGAAGGCTCCAATATGGGATCTCGCGGATACAGTAGGTTGCGGCGGTGGAGTTAGGGTTTCATGGTGCTCCGTTCTCGGGGTACGTGGATATATATAGGAGGAAGAAGTAGGTCGGTAGAGCCATGAGGGGCCCACAAGGGTGGGCACGCACCCACCCCCATAGGGCGTGTCGGGCACCCTCATGACCGCCTCGTTCGCTTCTTGACGTCCACTCCAAGTCTCCTGGGTTGCGTTTGTTCCAAAAAGATCGCTCCCGAAGGTTTCATCCCGTTTGGACTCCGTTTGATATTCCTTTTCTTCGAAACACTGAAATAGGCAAAAAACAACAATTCGGGTTGGGCCTCCGGTTAGTAGGTTAGTCCCAAAAATGATATAAAAGTGTAAAGTAAAGCCCATAAACATCCAAAACAGGTAATATAATAGCATGGAACAATAAAAAATTATAGATACGTTGGAGACGTATCAAGCATCCCCAAGCTTAATTCCTGCTCGTCCTCGAGTAGGTAAATGATAAAAACAAATTTTTTGATGTGGAATGCTACCTAGCATAATTCTCAATGTAATTTTCTTTATTGTGGAATGAATGTTAAGATCCAAATGATTCAAAATAAAAGTTCATATTGACATAAAAACAATAATACTTCAAGCATACTAATAAAGCAATCGTGTCTTCTCAAAATAACATGGCTAAAGAAAGTTATCCCTACAAAATCATATAGTCTGGCTATGCTCTATCTTCATCACACAAAGTATTTAATCATGCACAACCCTAATGACAAGCCAAGCAATTGTTTCATACTTTAGTATTCTCAAACTTTTTCAACTTTCACGCAATACATGAGCGTGAGCCATGGACATAGCACTATATGTGGAATAGGATGGTGGTTGTGGAGAAGACAAAAAAAGGAGAAGATAGTCTCACATCAACTAGGCGTATCAACGGGCTATGGAGATGCCCATTAATATATATCAATGTGAGTGAGTAGGGATTGCCATGCAACGGATGCACTATAGCTATAAGTGTATGAAAGCTCAACAAAAGAAACTAAGTGGGTGTGCATCCGACTCGCTTGCTCACGAAGACCTAGGGCATTTTGAGGAAGCCCATCATTGGAATATACAAGCCAAGTTCTATAATGAAAAATTCCCACTAGTATATGAAAGTGACAACATAAGAGACTCTCTATCATGAATATCATGGTGCTACTTTGAAGCACAAGTGTGGTAAAAGGATAGTAGCATTGTCCCTTCTCTCTTTTTCTCTCATTTTTTTATTTGGCCTTTATCTTTTTTTGGCCTTTTTTTTAAAGTCCGAAGTCTCATCCCGACTTGTGGGGGAATCATATCCATCATCCTTTCCTCACTTGGGACAACGCTCTAATAATGAAGATCATCACACTTTTATTTACTTACAACTCAATACTACAACTCGATACTTAGAACAAAATATGACTCTATATGAATGCCTCCGGCGGTGTACTGGGATTTGCAATGAATCAAGAGTGACATGTATGGAAGAATTACGAAGGTGTCTTAGCCACAAATACGATGTCAACTACATGATCATGCAAAGCGCAATATGACAATGATGATGCGTGTCATTATAAATGGAACGGTGGAAAGTGGCATGACAATATATCTCAGAATGGCTATGGAAATGCCATAATAGGTAGGTATGGTGGCTGTTTTTAGGAAGGTATATGGTGGGTGTATGGTACCGGCGAAATTTGCGCGACACAAGAGAGGCTAGCAATGGTGAAAGGGTGAGAGTGCGTATAATCCATGGACTCAACATTAGTCATAAAGAACTCATATACTTATTACAAAAATCTACAAGTCATTGAAAACAAAGTACTACGCGCATGCTCCTAGGGGGATAGATTGGTAGGAAAAGACCATCTCTCATCCCCGACCGCCACTCATAAGGAAGACAATCAATAAATAAATTATGCTCCAACTTCATCACAAAGCGGTTCACCATACGTGCATGCTACGGGAATCACAAACTTCAACACAAGTATTCCTCAAATTCATAATTACTCCACTAGCATGACTCTAATATCACCATCCTCATATCTCAAAACAATTATCAAGCACCAAATTGATCATAGCATCCAATTCACTTTCTATGATAGTTTTTATTATACCCAACTTGGATGCCCATCATTCTAGGACCAATTTTATAACCATAGCAAATACCATGCTATTCTATAAGACTATCAAAATAATATAAGTGAAGCATGAGAGATTAACAATTTCTACAAAATTAAACCACCGTCATGCTCTAAAAGATATAAGTGAAGCACTAGAGCAAAAAATTTCTAGCTCAAAAGATATAAGTGAAGCACATAGAGTATTCTAATAAATTCCAAATCATGTGGGTTTCTACCAAAAGGTGTGTACAGCAAGGATGATTGTGGTAATCTAAAAAGCAAAGACTCATATCATACAAGACGCTCCAAGCAAAACACATATCATGTGGCGAATAAAAATTTAGCTCCAAGTAAAGTTACCAATAAACGAAGACGAAAGAGGGGATGCCTTCCGGGGCATCCCCAAGCTTAGGATTTTGGTTGTCCTTGAATATCTTGGGGTGCCATGGGCATCCCCAATCTTAGGCTCTTGCCACTCCTTATTCCATAGCCCATCAAATCTTTGCCCAAAACTTGAAAACTTCACAACACAAAACTCAACAGGAAATCTCGTAAGCTCTGTTAGTGCAAGAAAGAAAAACCACCACATAAGGTACTATAATGAACTCATTCTTTATTTATATTGGTTTTAAACCTACTGTATTCCAACTTCTCTATGGTTCATACCCCCCCCCCGATACTAGCCATAGATGCATCAAAATAAGCAAACAACACACGAAAAACAGAATCTGTCAAAAACAAAACAGTCTGTGGAAATATGTAACTTTAGAATACTTCTGTAACTCTAAAACTCCTACAAAAATAGGAAGTCCTGGGCAATTTGTCTATTGATCTACTGAAAAAGAATCAATGCAAAAGCACGTTTTTGTGATTTATTATAATTATTTTCGTGCGTGCAAAAGTTTCTATTTTTCAGCAGAATCAAATTAACTATCACCGTAGGTTATCCTATAGGTTCTACTTGGCACAAACACTAATTAAAACGTAAAACCACATCTAAACAGAAGCTAGATGAATTATTTATTACTAAACAGAAGGAAAAAAACAATAAACAAAAATAAAATTGGGTTGCCTCCCAACAAGCGCTATCGTTTAACGCCCCTAGCTAGGCATAAAAGCGAGAATAGATCTAAGTCTTGCCATCTTTGGTATTCAATTCATAAGTAGCTCGCATGATAGATTCATAAGGTAATTTGACTTTCTTTCTTGGAAAGTATTCCATGCCTTTCCTTAATGGAAATTGGAATCTAATATTCCCTTCCTTCATATCAATAGTTGCACCAACCGTTCTAAGGAAAGGTATACCAAGAATAATAGGACATGAAAGATTGCAATCTATATCAAGAACGATAAAATCTACGGGCATATAATTCCTATTTGCAACAATAAGAACATCATTGATCCTTCCCATAGGTTTCTTAATGGTGGAATCCGCAAAATGCAAGTTTAAAGAGCAATCATCAAAATCATGGAAGCTTAGCACATCACATAAAGTTTTCGGAATCATGGAAACACTAGCACCCAAATCACACAAAGCATAGCATTCATGATCTTTAATATTATTTTTTATAGTAGGTTCCCACTCATCATAAAGTTTTCTAGGTATAGAAACATCCAATTCAAGTTTTTCCTCATAAGATTGCATCAAAGCATCAACAATATGTTTGGTAAAAGCTTTATTTTGACTATAAGCATGTGGAGAATTCAACACGGATTGCAACAAGGAAATACAATCTATTAAAGAACAATTATCATAGTAAAATTCCTTGAAATCCATAATAGTAGGTTCATTGCTATGTAAAGTTTTGACCTCTACACTCCCACTTTTACCAATTTTAGCATCAAGATCTAAAAACTCCGAATAGGGACGCCTTTTAGCTAAAGTTGACTCATCTCCAGTCCCATCATTATCAAGATTCATATTGCAAAACAAAGATTTAATAGGGGACACACCAATAACTTTTAGATCTTCACCATTATTTTCCCCTAACCCTTCTGGTTTGGCAGCCATCTTATTAACTAAGGTGGCTTGCTTATCAGAGATTTGGGCTATTGATTCGTCAAGACGAGCAATCTAAGAATTCAAACCATAAAATTCTTTAGACATATCATCAAGCTCTTTATTCATGTACTCCATAAAGCTTTTTTGTTCTTTAAGCTCTTTACTAAAGAAATTATTATGCTCAAATTGTAAAGTTGTTCGCACACGAACACGTCACGTGTACCCTCGACGCCGAGGGTGATGCACCGTAGCTCACGTCGAAGGAGTCTCACCGGAAGCGTGATTTTCCAGACGACCGGAGAGAACTTTTGAGGACCCGAAACCCCACACTCCCGGGAGGGACCCCGTCAGGGAGTACGGCGGCTATGGGTTGCCCTAGGTCGGTCAAGCCGCCCCTAGAGCCTCGGGATTCGCAGCTCTCCAACACGAAGAACGATGAAAAACGAGGTAGCAAGAATGGGGGGAGGACAAAATGTAGATGAAAAAAGTGGTAGATGCGTTGCGATTGTGTGTTGTTATTCAATCGGCCGTCACCCCTTACATACATATGAGGCAGTTGGACTTTCCGTACAAGAAAAGGACTCAAATCCCGTCCAAAACATCAAAAAATAACCTAACTCGGACTACGAGGGCTAGAACTTCCGATTAGCCCGGAACTTCCGGGCTAAAATTACATCAAGTAGCCCTCTTGTATAGCTCATGCAAATCACACATGGCCTCGGATTGCGATGATCCAAAAAGCAAAGTTGTAGATCTTGCAATGGAGAAAAACTCTTTAGTTCATCACTTTTTCGTCCGAGGTCATCTTGATATTGAATTCTGGCCCGTAAATCTGCAAATAATGTTGAAGTTCCAGCTTTCGGGGCGAACCGTGTGCGAACTTTCTGTTTAGCCCGGAACCTCCCTAGAAGTTTTGCCCGGAACTTCCGGGCTAAAATTTTGGAGCACACTGTTTTGGCTCTAACTTTTTCATACAAACTCTGATGGAGACGTTCTTTATAGCAAAATCGATCGTTTTGACGAGACGAAGACAAACCGTGTAGAAACTTTTCCCATAGAAGGTCGTCTTGAGGGCCTAATTGGCCGAACAATACTCTGAATACAAAATCATAATATTTTGAGCATAGTTTCGGCCCTTGAGATGAGGTCGGATGACGATAACCCAAACTTCAAAGATGTTCATATCAACAATATGAAACTTTTTCATGTAGATCACTTCTCTATTTGAGGCCATCTTAATCAAGTTCTTAACCGCACCAAAATCTGGTGTCAACACATGCCCCCCCGGTTTTTCAGCAAAACTTGCATGCTGAAAAATAAATTGCAATGTATTTGTTATAAGGACGATGCCAACACTCCATCGGCCATTTATTTTTCTCAGGACGATAATTATGTATCTGCGATGTTTATGCTAAGGGCGATAGTTATATGTCGACCGTTTGCCTATCTAGGCTTCTTGCCACACACTTGGGTGATACTTCTTTAAATATTTGCCATTGAGAGCTTGAGGTAATAATGTGCCTTGTACGGATTCCACCAAATATGAGTTTCCGGGAACAACTCTTGTAATCTTAAAAGGATCTTCCCAACTTGGAGACCACTTCCCGAATTTTTTATATTTTGAACCAATTGGTAGAATCACCTTCCACACGAGATCGCCAACTTGAAAATTCTTCAACTTGACCTGCTTATTGTAAGCTCTTGCCACCCTCAACTTATCTCTCTCTATGGCATTCAAAGCAGCCAAACTTTTATCGGCGACTTCATCAATATTGTCCATCATCAAGTTATAGAAGTCCACCGCCGATAGATCATTTTGTTTGGCTATTCTCAAAGCATTCAAATTCACTTCCACTGGTAAAACAGCCTCTTGACCATATACGAGCTCATACGGAGTTACCTTTGTAGCACCATGCCTTGAGATTATGTGTGCCCACCAAGCTTCGGACAGTAGCTCATGCCATCTCCTTGGATTATCCTCAATCTTCTTCTTGATGAGCTTGATTAATATTTTATTACTAGACTCAGCTTGTCCATTGGCTTGGGCATAATATGGAGAGGAATTGAGCAACTTTATCTTATATGATTCGGCAAATTCTCTAACTGGATGTGACATAAAGGACGAACCTTGGTCCGTAGTTAATGTTTGAGGAATACCGAATCTATGAATAATATGCTCAGTTATGAATCGAATTACCTCTGCATGCGTCATATTTTTGAGTGGTATTGCTTCAGACCATTTAGTGAAATAATCAGTCGCCACCAACATGAACCGATGCCCCTTTGAAGAAGAAGGATGAATCTCTCCAATAAAGTCTAATCTCCAACCTCTAAAAGGCCACGGCTTGATAATAGGATGTAACATAGCAGCGGGAGCCAACTGAATATCACCAAACTTTTGACAAGCTTCACATCCTTTATAATACCGGAAGCAATCATTAACCATCGTCGGCCAATAAAACCCAGCATGTCGTAATAGCCATTTCATCTTGGGATCCGACTGATGAGTGCCACAAATACCTTCATGGACCTCTCCCATAGCAACTCTCACTTGGTCCTCGTCCAAGCACTTTAAAAGAACATCATCAACCATTTGGCGATAGAGACCATCATCTCTCATTGTGTATTTGAAATTCATATGTCGAACAGTCCTATCCACCCTTTTACTAGGATCACACAAATAATCAATAATGGGTTTCCTCCAGTCTTGATTTTCTCCTGCATTAAATATTTCATTAGTGGTCGAAATGGTGGGCTCCGGTTCGGCCTCCCCTATGTTGGCAAGACTAGACATCGGCCTTTGAGAAATATGAAACATGCCATGATCAACATGATAGCAGGATGCTTGTTGTGCCAACTCATTTGCTCTCCAATTATCATGTCTAGATATATGAGCAATGCTAAAATAATCCAAATTAGAAATTATATCTAGACATTTATCAAGATAAACATTAAGTGATTCGTCAAAACATTGAAAGACTTTGGATATTTGTTGCACTACTAATAACGAATCACCAAAAGCCTCAATATGTGTAGCACCTATGGCAAGCAACATCTCTAAGCCGAATAACAATGCTTCATATTCGGCTTGATTATTTGTGCAAAAGTATTCTAAGTGGCATGAGGCTTCAAAAACAGCACCATGAGGAGATATATAAACAATACCAACACCTTGGCCATTGCTACAAACTGAACCATCAAAATATAATCTCCATGGTACTAATGAGACAAGGTTTATATCAATATCATGCTTGTCATCAATCCGATTCTCAACAATAAAATTAGCAACAATTTGGCCTTTCATGGATTTCAGAGATTCATAAGCCAAATCATATTCAATTAAAGTATAAGCCTACTTGCCAATTCTACCACTAAGAATTGGCCTGTGCAACATGTATTTGATGACATCGGTTTGACAAGCTATAATACAAGTACTAGGCACTAGATAATGTCTCAATTTTGTGCAAGCATAATATAAGCATAAGCATAATATAAGCATAAGCATAATTTGTCAATAAATGTATACCTTGTCTCGGCGTCCAATAACCGTCGGCTCAAATAAGTAATAGCATGCTCCTTTCCTTCGGTCTCTTGAGTCAAAACAACACCAATAACACCTTCCTCCGCTGCAACGTAAAGTCTAAATGGCTCCCTGTGCCTGGGCGCTTTCATAACCGGAGGAGTGCACAAATATTTCTTAATCATTTCAAATGCCTCTTGCTGTTTTCCCCCAAGTAAAATCAACATCATTCTTTAACCGAAGGATAGGAGTAAATGCATCAACCTTCCCTGATAGATTGGCTATGAACCTCCTCAAATAATTGACCTTGCCAAGGATTTTTTGCATATCTCTCTTGCATGTTGGAGCCTCTACTTTCTGTATAGCTTCTATCTTTTTGGGATCAATTTCCACGCCATCTTCATGAATAATGAAACCCAGAAACTTCCCAGCCGATACACCAAAGGCACACTTCAAAGGATTCATTTTCAGCCCATATTTCTTCATTCTTTCAAAAGCCAAACGCAAATCGGCTAAGTGAGATTCAAACGCAAATCGGCTAATTGACAACAATATCATCAATATAAACCTCAAGAATAACACCAAGTAAATCATGAAAAATTAAATTCATAGCCCTTTGATATGTGGCACCGGCATTTTTTAATCCAAAGGTCATCACTGTCCACTCAAATAAACCAAGGAAACCGGGACATCGAAAAGCCGTTTTGGACATGTCCTCTTCGGCCATAAAAATCTGGTTATACCCCGCATTACCATCAAGAAAGCTAATGATCTTATGTCCAGAAGCATCATTAATAAGCATATCGGCTATTGGCATAGGATACTCATCTTTAGGTGTAGCTCTATTCAAATCTCTGAAATCAATGCACACCCTCAACTTGCCGGAGCCTTTCTTCTCTACCGGTACAATGTTAGAAATCCACTTGGCATACCTGCAAGGCCTAATAAAATTAGCTTTAAGCAAACGACCAAGCTCTTCCTTGATCCGGTCATACGTTTTTGGATTAAACTTTCTGGTCGATTGCTTGTATGGTCTAAAACCGACCTTTATAGGTAACCGATGCTCCACTAGCTCTCGGCTTAAACCCGACATCTCATGATATTCCCATGCAAAGCAACAAACATATTCTTTCAATAGCTCGATTAACTTAGCCTTATGATCGGCTCTTAAATTTTCATTTACAAATGTCGGCCTAGGAATTGAACCATCTCCTATATCTATCTCTTCTAATGGATCGACCGATGTAAAACCTTGTCCTAATTTATCCATATCATCTAACTCTTCTATGGACTCATACATATTGTTCTCATTGGACCGATATTCTACAAGACACTTTTGTAACCACTCTAAGCTAGGATCCATTTAAATACATCATACCTTGGAGCCGATTATCGCCAACCGGCTTTAAAGAAACGGGAACGAAACCACTTTTTGTGGCGCTAAGAAAATCATATTCTGATAAGTCGCGCCCCGCCAAGCAAGTAGCATTGGGATGTTGCCAATCCACCGATGCATCGGCCAAAGCAACACAAGCCGAATTATCCGCATGAATGACTTCTACTTCATCATCAACCCATTGATTCAAAAACTGGTGCATAGTAGATGGCATGCATTGGTTCGCATGAACCCAATCGCGGCCTAATATCACATTGTAGTTACCTTGCACCTCGGCGACAAAGAATGCGGTAGCCAAAGTTTTGCTTCCCACCGTAAGCTCCACATACATCACACCTTTGGCTTCAGTTTTCTCTTTGCCTTCAAATCCATTAAGCACCATGTTGGTCTTCATTAACTCTTCATCACGCAACCCCAATTTTTTGAAGACCGAATATGGCATAAGATTCACCACAGCACCATCATCGATAAGCATTCTAGCAACCGGCGATCCATTAATATGACCTTTAAGGAACAATGGCTTCAAGTGTGTCACCGGTTCTTTTGGCTTCTCGAATATAGCATTTTTAGGACCAAAATCTAGCTAAGCTACTTCCCCTTCTTCATCTATAGCACAAAATTCAGCGGGTAAGTAATACACCATATTAATATCCATACCTTCATGAACCGGTGTAGACTCATAATCAAGCATTTCATCTCCTTCCGCAAGCATGTCCACTGACTCTGAAATATCTTCAAGGGAAGAGGAAGTAGTAGGCAAAGTGGATGACGTAATAGTAGCCGCATCGTCCTCCGTTGGTGGTGTAGGTGTTGCTATGATCAATGCAGAAGTTGCAATGTTTTCCTTTTGCTTTGGCCTCCACACTTGTTTTGGGGATACCATGGGATGACTTTCATTGAATAATTTATCCCTTAGCTTTTCTGCTTCTTGTTCCTCCTTCTCATGACTTCTCATGCGTTGCAATCTCCTTTTTTGCGCCTTGGTCAGACCGGAAGGACACCACTTAGGCTGAGTATATTTTGGATCCCTCGACTTGGCCTTGCTTGTGCTAGCTTCATGATAATTAGCCATGGGGCTTTGCTAGACCACAGCCACATCTTTATTAGAATCAGCCGGATTAACAATAATCGGCTCTTTGATTATTAATTCTTTAGTGCCTATCATAATAGTTTCACCACCAGCATTCTTCTCCTTTTGCTTGCTAGGCTCTAAAATTTCAGCACTTGGTGATTTGGCACGCCACACTTGCCGGTTGACCCTTTTTTGATTATCTTGCATTGGCCGATTGACACCATTGTTCAAATGGCCTCGTGTGGGATAAGAAAGCTTCTCATGAATGGGCCTCCTTGGTTCTGCCCAACCCGGATGAAAAGCATAAGGGGCCATTGGGGGCTGCCCCCATCCTCCATTGAAGCCTCCCATGTAGTATGGCACATATGGGGGCGGCGCCATCCATGGTCCTGGTGCCCATGAACCATATGGCCTTGCGTTATGCTGAAATTCTTCCCTCACAGGTGATCTTGAGTGCTTCAAATTTGATGACCGGTTAGAGCTAGAACCGGCCGCTTGATTGGCATACTTGGACAATAGCATATCAAAAGTTGGCTTGATTCTCTTGCGCTGCACTTTAGCTTCATTCGTCTTCCACTTGCCAACCTCTGGACTCTTGGGCTTAACAAATTTGACATGAGTGTTCTCTTGCACTTGTGGTTGCCCCCCGAGTGTAGGATTCTTGATGGTGATCTTGATTACCTCCTTGCCACCGGGTTGCTTGTCAAGCACAACTTGTCTCCCGAAGACCTTGTTGCTCTCCTCATTTTTCCTGGGCTCACCAATGACAATATTATTTTTATTAGCTGATTCGGCTATGTTGGGCCGAATTAACATCTTCTTCCCCTCCAAATCCATGGTGTTTATTGGGAAAGGCTGCTTATCAACTTGCATCTCAGAAAAATTCAATCGTCCGTCATTAATGGCCGATTGTATCTGTCGTCGAAAAAAATTACAATCATTAGTAGCATGAGAAAAATAATTATGATACTTGCACTAAGCACGCCGTTTCAGCTCTTCGAACAGCGGTAAAGTATGAGATATTCTAATAATCTTGGCTTGCAAGAAAGCATCAAATATTTTATCACACTTAGCAATGTTGAAAGTAAATTTCATCTCTTCATCACGATTCTTATGAATCGGCTTTAAATCATTGCAAGTAAATGGTTTGGGCTTAGATGGCCAAACAAATTTAGCAGCATAAATATCACCCTCATCGTCCGAGTGGTCACTATCATACTCAACCATACTCATCTTAGGACTATTAGTTTTATATCTATGCACCTCTTTAAGATCTTTTCTTAGGCTTTCTTGAGACAAAGCCCTTTGCAAGACTTGGTTGATAATTAAAAACTCATGTCCTTCTAGCCTTTCTCTAATGTGAGTTCTCAAACCACTAAGCACGAGATCAGCCAAATCTCTCTCAGTTATCACCAAACTATAGCACCAGTTTTTTGTATCTCTAAATCTCTTGACGTAATCGGAGACTGATTCATCATGTTTTTGTCTAACCGATGTAAGATGTGACAACTTAAGCTCATTATCACCACTATAAAAATGATCATGAAAATTTTGTTCCAAGTGAAACCATGTAGTAATAGAACCAGGTGGTAACGCAGAAAACCACGAGAAAGCAGTATCGGTTAAAGATAAAGGAAAATAACGTACTCTCCACTCATCTCGTGAACTTGCCTCACCTAATTGTGCCAAGTACTGACTAACATGCTCCTAGGTGGTTTTTGTGCCCTCTCCATTAAACTTAACAAAATCTGGAATTTTATATCCCGGAGGGCATTGAATTGCATCAAAGTATTCTGGATATGGCTTTGGTAAATACGGTTCCTTGGTAACTCAACTCCAAAATTCTCTCAGAGCATCTTA
Source organism: Triticum aestivum (assembly GCF_018294505.1). Taxonomy (NCBI): domain Eukaryota; kingdom Viridiplantae; phylum Streptophyta; class Magnoliopsida; order Poales; family Poaceae; genus Triticum; species Triticum aestivum. The sequence continues at coordinate 167,050,034 of NC_057813.1, forward strand.
GCCATATCCCCTCTAAGATTAGCTAGACCATCATCCACGGTGGACGATGAAGCTTGTGGCGGTAGCATAGGAGGAGTAGGGTTAGTAGTTGCAGGTGTGAATTGTGGCATGTATGCCGAATTGTAATTCGGCAGTGATCTAACAGTGTTTGCTCTTGTAGGTAGGGTTTGGTTCGGCGTCACCACCGAACTTGGCATACTCATGATAGGATTAATGGGTGCAGCAACAATTTGATTTGTGGGGCTAGGATAAAAATTCATCGGCACGGGGGGCACCGATGAAATAGGTAAAGTAGGACTAGGGATTTCTTCGGTAGCAGGCACACCAACATTACCACTAGATGATTGAGGCACACTATTTTTAGCATTACTATTTTCCAAGAAAATTTTGTATAAAATATTATTGCTATCAGTAATGAGACTATCAATTTCAGCCCATACCTCAGGAGAGAAGGTATTACTTACAGAGGGTTTAACCTGTTCATCATGAAGTGGAGGAAACTTGATTTCTCCAACCGAAGTGATATTGCCTTGACGATCCTTTTTGAACTTAGCAACGAACTCCTGCATCTCCTTCTCTTCGCGTGCCTTCTTGTACTCCTCATAAGCTTGGCGATGTTCCTCCGTTAACTCCTCAAAATTGGGCTTGATTATGTTATCGGCGTCGATTTCCGAGGGCTTGGGAATCTTGTCATTGCCAGACATGATGGATGATAATGATGATTGATCTTGTCCCCAGCGGAGTCGCCAAAAAGTGTGTTCGCACACGAACACGTCACGTCTACCCTCGACGCCGGGGGTGATGCACCGCAGCTCACGTCGAAGGAGTCTCATCGGAAGCGCGATTCACAAGACGACCGGAGAGAACTTTTGAGGACCCGAAACCCCACACTCCTGGGAGGGACCCCGTCGGGGAGTAGGGCGGCTATGGGATGCCCTAGGTCGGTCAAGCCGCCCCTAGAGCCTCGGGATTCGCAGCTCTCCAACACGAAGAACAACGAAGAACGAGGGAGCAAGAACGGGGGGAGGACAAAACGTAGATGAAAAAAGTGGTAGATGCGTTGCAATTGTGTGTTGTTATTCAATCGGCCGTCACCCCTTACATATATATGAGGCGGCTGGACTTTCTGTACAAGAAAATGACTCAAATCCTGTTCAAAACATCAAAAGATAACCTAACTTGTACTACGAGGGCCAGAACTTCCGGTCAGCCCAGAACTTCCGGGCTAAAATTACATCAAGTAGCCCTCTTGTATAGCTCCTGCAGGTCACACATCGCCTCGGATTGCGATGATCCGAAAAGCAAAGTTGTAGATCTTGCAATGGAGAAAAACTCTTCAGTTCGTCAATTTTTCATCCGAGGTCATCTTGATATTGAATTCTGGCCCGTATATCTGCAAATAATGTTGAAGTTCCAGCTTTCGGGGCGAACCGTGTGCGAACTTTCTGTTTAGTCCGGAACCTCCCCGGAAGTTTTGCCCGGAACTTCTGGCCTAAAATTTTGCAGCACACTGTTTTGGATCTAACTTTTTCATACGAACTCCGATGGAGACATTCTTTATATTAAAATCGCTCGTTTCGATGAGCCGAAGACAATCCGTGTAGAAACTTTTCCCGTAGGAGATCGTCTTGAAGGCCTAATTGGCTGAACAATACTCTGAATACAAAATCATAATATTTTGAGCATAGTTTCGGCCCTTGAGATGAGGTCGGATGGCGATAACCCAAACTTCAAAGATGTTCATATCGACAATATGAAACTTTTTCATGTAGATCACTTCTCTATTTGAGGCCATCTTAATCAAGTTCTCAACCGTGCCAAAATCTGGTGTCAACAAAAGTCATAAAGCTTCTTATATTTAATTCAATCTCTTCCAACCTTTTAAGATGGAGATCAACGTTCTTAGGCAAAGCCATAAGGACAAACAAGCACACGAGAGGCAAGCGAAAGATAGAGGAGAGAGGGAAAAAGAGGGTGAATAAAACGGCAAGGGTGAAGTGGGGGAGAGTAAAACCAGAGGCAAATGGCAAATAATGTAATGCGAGGGAGATGAGTTTGTGATGGGTACTTGGTATGTCTTGACTTGAGCGAAGACCTTCCCAGTAATGGTGCCAGAAATCCTTCTTGCTAACTCTTGAGCACTGCATTGGTTTTCCCTTGAAGAGGAAAGGGTGATGCAGCAAAGTAGCGTAAGTATTTCCCTCAGTTTTTGAGAACCAAGGTATCAATCCAGTAGGAGGCTCCTCAAAAGTCCCTCGAACCTACACAAACAAACAAGAACCTCGCAACCAACGTGATAAAGGGGTTGTCAATCCCTTCACAGTAACTTGCAAAAGTGAGATTTGATAGACATAATAAGATAAGATAAATATTTTTGGTATTTTTATGATATAGATTGGAAGTAAAGATGCAAATAAAAGTAGATGAAAAACTTATATGATAAAAGATAGACCCGGGGGCCATAGGTTTCACTAGCGGCTTCTCTCAAGATAGCATAAGTATTACGGTGGGTGAACAAATCACTGTCGAGCAATTGATAGAAAAGTGCATAGTTACATGAATATCTAGGCATGATCATGTATATAGGCATCACGTCCGCAACAAGTAGATCGAAACAATTCTGCATCTACTACTATTACTCCACACATTTACCGACTCCTACCTGCATCTAGAGTATTAAGTTCATAAGAATAGAGTAACGCATTAAGAAAGATGACATGATGTAGAGGGATAAACTCAGGCAATATGATATAAACCCCATCTTTTTATCCTCGATGGCAACAATACAATACGTGTCTTGCTGCCCCTGCTGTCACTGGGAAAGGACACCGCAAGATTGAACCCAAAGCTAAGCACTTCTCCCATTGCAAGAAAGATCAATCTAGTAGGCCAAACCAAAATGATAATTCGAAGAGACTTGCAAAGATAACTAATCATACATAAAATAATTCGGAGAAGATTCAATTATTTCTCATAGATAAACTTGATCATAAACCCACAATTCATCAGATCTCGACAAACACACCGCAAAAAGAGTTACATCGAATAGATCTCCAAGAAGATCGAGGAGAACTTTGTATTGAGATTCAAAGAGAGAGAAGAAGCCATCTAGCTAATAACTATGGACCCGAAGGTCTATGGTAAACTACTCACAACTCATCGGAGAGTCCTTGGAGATGATGTAGAGGCCCTCCGTGGTCGATTCCCCCTCCGGCGGAGCACCGACGAAGGCTCCAAGATGGGATCTCGTGGATACAGAAGGTTGCGGCGGTGGAATTAGGTTTTCGTGGTGCTCCTGATGTTCTCGGGGTACGTGGATATATATAGGAGGAAGAAGTAGGTCGGTGGAGCCACGAGGGGCCCATGAGGGTGGGGGTGTGCCCACGCCCATAGGGCGCGCCGGGCACCCTCGTGGCCGCCTCGTTCACTTCTTGGCGTCCACTCCAAGTCTCCTGGGTTGCGTTTGTTCCAAAAAGATCGCTTCCGAAGGTTTCATCCCGTTTGGACTCCATTTGATATTCCTTTTCTTCAAAACACTAAAATAGGCAAAAAAAAACAGCAATTCGGGTTGGGCCTCCGGTTAGTAGGTTAGTCCCAAAAATGATATAAAGTGTAAAGTAAAGCCCATAAATATCCAAAATGGGTAATATAATAGCATGGAACAATCAAAAATTACAGATACGTTGGAGACGTATCAGGGACTTATCTTTTTCTCAATTTGTAGGCACTCGCCAAATCTTAGTTTTCTAGGAAATGTAATCTACCGAGCCCATGCTTATGTTCTGTAATATCTATACTTGCATCAGCATATCAATGAAAAAGATCAGCTTTTGATGGGAACTCATGCACGTATACGTTCGTGTAGAGGCAAAGTGCCCCTTTAATGAAAATAAATGAGTCTCCCCGGCAAGCTACCTTGCCGACGCTCCTGTGCCTTTTGGAGAACCACATCTGTCAGGTTATAGGCGCAGGGTCCAGCCCCCTGCCAAACTCTTTTTACCTAAGGTTTGCAACTACCCCGACCGAAGCAATGTTCGAGTCGGGGATGGGGGCACCCAAGTTTAAATAGAGTGGCGATGTTTTCTAATGCGCAAGTCACAAGTTACGAACATGAATGGGCAGGGGAGGAACTTTATCTGACTAAGTCGTTGATGGAGATGCCGCGCCAAGCAGTCTTCTCAATTTCTTGCCGGGGCATCGTTACTGCGGCCGGAAGGAAGAGAGGATAGGGGCATGGAGCCTTGGCGGTTTCCCAGCACCTGTTAGAATCTAAGGTAGCACAATATCGTGGACAAGTATGCATGCATACATATACATATATAAACATGGAAACTAGCAGGAAACTATATATGCTAAAAGCTATCTGGCTATGCGCAGGATCTGCGCCTAGCTCTGTACATAGGGTTACATGCCTTGCCGGCACAACTAGTACAAAAGGGGTTGCCGGAGCACCCGGTAACCACGCCCTATGGGTAAAACTTGTGAAGATGTTCAATATTCCAGGAGTTGCCCACTGGAATGCCATCTTCGGTCTCCAGGCGGACTGTGCCGGGCCTGCTGACTCGTATTACCCGATAGGGGCCTTCCCACTTTGGCCTCAACTTGTTTGAATTCTTGGCGGACTGAACGCACCGAAGAACAAGGTCGCCTTCCACAAGGCTTCAGGCATGAACCTTGCGGCTATGATAGCGGCGCACGGTTTGCTGGTAGCGAGCGGCTCGCATAGCAGCTCGAAGACGATCTTCCTCAAGGAGCGTCACATCATCTTGGCGCAACTGCTCTTGCTCAAGCTCACCATAAGTGAGCACTCGAGGTGACCCATTGTCAGTGTACTAGAATAGGGGTACCCTAGTATCCTGAACTTGTGCACGGGCAGTTGTAGCGCCCCGCGGCAAGGCTTGCCGGGTGACCGCCAAGGTCCTCCGTGGTTCCTTTGGAGCCATTCAAGAACAAAGTATTTAAGCCAAGAAGACAAGGCCCCGGCAAGAGGAGCTTGCCGGGAAGGCCAACCAAGGCATTTCAAGGAACTTGCCGCGACGCGCCACGCGTCCCGGCAAGACCCGGTGAGCGACAAGCTTCCGGACGCGACAAGACAACAGCCGCGGCAAGGCGCTTGCCACGGCAGGTTATCACTCTGCACCCACACTCCAGCGCATCCACCAACGTGTCGCCCTGGGGCCTTCCCAGGCGCGCGTGGCAGGAGGCTGAGCAGCCAGCGGTGCGAGGTGGCAAGCGACACTGACAAGATTACCATCATGGCGAACGATGGCGTCCCTGACGGTCCTTTTCTGCACTGTTTGGGCGACACGGACGGGCATTTAATGCCTTTGTCCCCTGCCGTCAGGGTTAGGTAGGATGCACTGTGCAGGTAGCTGTACAAACCGCAACTTCTTTTCCATTTTTACCCTCGTCTGCGTTGCCACCTGTCGGTGACCCCTTGAGCATATAAAAGGAGGCCCATGCGCAATGTAGAGGGGGTTTGAACCCAGAAAATGCTCACGCTCGGTCTCGTTAGCAGCTCGTGTGTACTGTAGCACTCAGCGCTCCCGAGCAAGAACACAATACAATCAGACAAGCAGCAGTAGGAGTGTTATCTCTCCGGAGAGCTCCGAAGCTGGGTAAACTGCTCGTGTGCTTCGCCTCGATCTGCTCTTCGTGCGACCTCCATAGGTGTTCGGTCCGCCGGCCCCATAGGTGTTCGTGGATTAGCTTCCCCGACATCTTTGGCTCGCCAGGTAGGGGGCGTCGAGGTTTGTGAACCTGATCCGGCGTTCACACGAGCTAGATCTTCATCTTCTTCATCGACATGCCACCGAAGAAGAAAACTTCGGCGGCAGCTGCTCCGTCCACGTCACTTCCACCACCACTGGAGCAAACGGGTGGTGGAGTGGACGCCGGCGGAAGAACGGACGTCGACGAGGAAGCTCACGACGCTGCCAGGTCCAAGGACAAGGCTGCACAGACCTCGGTGTCCGTACATGTACCGCGCCCATCTCAGGAGGCGCAGGACCGACAACGTCATGGTATTCGCAGTACCATACGTTCGTTGGGACAAGATCGAGCTGGTGGATCTCGGGGTGCTCAAGACCAGCATGCATGCCAACGTGCTGGCACAAGCGAGACACGGTCACCTGGACGGGATAATGCTCCTTCTAACATAGTTAGAAGTCCGAGCATATCCCTCTCCTCGTACCGGTCGCCACTGCCGCCCACCACTCCAGTAGAAGCTTTGGCGCGAGCTCAACTGCTCCTGGATTACCCTCCAGCGGAAGACAAGATCGACCAATGGAGGGCCACCATTCAGAGTCTCATCGGCTTTGCCAACGGCGACACTCTGCGGCAGCCAAGTGCATCGCGGCCGCAGCAGGACTGCCAGGCACGAGCCGGTGGCGACGAAACCGGTGGGGGTGCAACCACCATGCACTCTCCACCCCGAAGGCCAAGATCGCCGACTCGCCGGATCCACCTCGACAGCGACTCCACTGCGTCATCGGATCCACGAGCTCGTCGCGATCAGCGCCAAGTTCTTCACGAGCGACAGCAAGAAGACGCTCATACTCGCATCGAGCACCGAAGAGAAGCGTGATGTCAATCCGACAAGCGCGCTGGGCCCTCTGTTGACATGCATGCGCCAGGGGAACCAGGCGACTTGACGTACGCGGTAGGTTGCCCTGTGTTCACTCGTGAGCTGCAGCAAGTCCAGTGGCCCAGCACGAAGAATTTCAAGCCAGATGTACCAGAGAAGTACGACGGCAAGTCGCATCCGTCGGAGTTCCTCAGCATCTACACCATCGCGGTGCAAGCTGCTGGGGGGGCGGGACGACAAGATCCTTGCCAACTACTTCCCGCTGGTGCTCAAGCCCAATGTCAGATCCTGGCTCATGCACTTGTCGGACAACTCCATATCCTCCTGGGCTGACCTGTGCCATCAGTTTGTCGGCGCCTTTACAGGCGGCCACAAGCCTCATGGCCAAGAAAGTGATCTTCATCTGCTCGCCCAGAAGGAAGGACAGCCCCTGCGCAAGTACATTCAGAGATTCAGCCGCATACAACACAACATCCCAGACATCCACCCTGCCGTGGTGATCAGCGCATTCCATTAGAACGTGCGAAACCGCAGGATGCGGGAGGAGATGCCGATGTGCAAGATCAGAGATGTCAGTGAGCTATATGCCCTAGCCGACAAGTGTGCATGTGCTGAGGAAGGGAGGAAACTCCCCGGAGAGAATACAGGAGCAGGAGGATCTGATAGTGAGGAGACTGCCCCGGCAAGGAAGAACCGGCGGTGGAACAATAGGAAGAAGAACGGCAAAGATGTGCTAGTTGTTGAGCAGTCCGGCAAGAAAGCCGAAGCTGGTAGCTCCAGCAAGGAGGTTGCTGCAGCTGTGGCGGTCGCCGACAAGTAGGACAGCACCGACAAGCAGTGTTGCAAGATCCACCGCACCAAGGGCCATGACCTCTAGAGCTGCAAGAAGGTCAAGCAGCTCGTCGAATAGCAAAAGGCTGAATACGAGCGGCGCGACAAGGAGAAAGCTCAGGAAGGTGCTGGAGGAGCCAGCAAGAAACGTCCCGGCCGAGGAGGACGCCGCGGCAAGGCCAAGCAGCGGCAAGGAGACAGACCTCCCCGCGGCCGGGACAAGGATGAAGATGACGACGATGATGAAGATATGGATGATGACGAGACCGACGAGCAGGAGTTCCAGAAAGCCACAGAGGTCCTGTGCGTTGACGGTGGTGCTTCTTTCCATACTTCACACCGCCAGCTCAAGCAGTGGGTGCGGGAAGTCAATGCGGCAGAACCACCCGTCGAGTCACGCAAGCCTTTGAAATGGTCCAGCACGCCTATCATCTTTGATATTGAGGACCACCCTGATCGCATAACTGCGGTCGGGTGCTTGCCGATGTTGGTTTCACCAACTATCCGCAACCTCAAGGTCACTAAGATGCTAGTTGACGGCGGGGCCGGCTTGAACCTGATCTCCTCCGCGGTGCTCCAGAAACTCCAGATCCCTGATAGCGATCTCGAAGAGACCGGCACATTTCAAGGAATCAATCCGGGAAGGAGCAAGCCGAAGGGAAAGATCACGTTGCCGGTAACATTTGGCAGCGAGTTGAACTTCAGAGCTGAGAGGGTCACTTTTGACGTTGCTGACTTTCCATTGCCTTATAATGGAATACTCGGCCGTCCAGCACTTGCCAAGTTCATGGCAGCCTCTCACTATGCATACAACGTGCTCAAGATGCCAGGCCCGATAAGTGTCATCTCTGTCCCTGGCGACAAGAAGGATGCTCTTATCTGCGCCGACAAGATCTACCGGGAAGTAGCAGCCGCAACAGACCGCAAGTCACTTGCCGCTGAAGCTCCAGGGGCGAAGAAGAAGACCAAGTTCGGCAAGAGTTCTGATGCCCACTCCGGCAAGCGCACCTCTTCGGAGTGCTGCGCTACCGTCGAGGACGCACCATCGAGCTCCACCGCCAAGTGTAAGAAGACAATGGCAGCTCCACCAGAGACCAAGAAGGTGTCCGCCAAGGAGGATGGCACTGGTGGTACCTTCACCATCAGTGCCACTCTTGACCCTAAATAGGAAAGCGCGCTCGTTGCCTTCCTGCGGGCGAACGTCGACGTGTTTGCGTGGCAGCCGTCTGACATCCTCAGTGTTCCTAGGAAGGTAATCGAGCACCATCTTGCCGTCTGTCCTCATGCGCGGCCCGTCAAGCAGAAAGTCAGGAAACAGGCATTGGAGCGCCAAGAATTCATTGCAGAAGAGATCAAGAAATTGGAAGTAGCAGGCCTTGTTAGAGGAGTGCTCCATCCTACGTGGTTGGCCAATCCTGTAGTCGTGCGTACGGCAAACGGGAAATGGAGGCTTTGTATCGACTTTACCGATGTTAATAAAGCTTGCCCCAAGGACCCATTTCCCTTACCGCGCATCGACCAGATTGTTGACTCCACGGCCGGATGTGATTTGCTTTCATTTCTTGATGCATACTCAGGATACCATTAGATCTTCATGGCAAAAGAGGATGAGGAGAAGACCGCATTCATCACCCCATGTGGCACATACTGTTTCGTACGGATGCCTTTCGGTTTAAAGAATGATGGTTCGACATTTGCAAGGGTAGTCCATGACGCTTTTGAGCCACAAATGCACAGAAATGTAGAAGCATACATGGATGACATAGTGGTCAAGAGCAAGGACATGGTGACTCTGATTCAAGATTTAGACGAAACCTTTGCAAATCTGCGCAAGATCAACCTCAAGCTTAACCCCGAGAAGTGCGTGTTTGGAGTCCCCTCCGGCAAGCTTCTCGGGTTCTTTGTGTCTCAACGCGGAATTGAGGCCAATCCCGACAAGATCAAGGCCATTGAGCAGATTGAAGCACCGAAGCGCGTCAAGGATGTATGAAGACTTGCCGGTTGCGTAGCTGCTCTCAGCAGGTTTATCTCTAGGTCTGCTAAGCGCGCCCTGCCATTTTTCAAAATATTGAGAAGGGCGGGTCCAATGAAATGGACTCCGGAAGCGGAGGCTGCACTGCAAGACTTAAAGAGATACCTGTCCTCCACTCCAACACTTGTCGCACCTAAACCACAAGAGAAGTTGCTGCTGTATATAGCGGCGACCAATCAAGTGGTTAGTGCTGCGTTAGTAGCGGAGAGGGAGGCGGATGATGAGCCAACAACCACGGCAGATGCATCTAGCGACAAGCAGAGGACTTCACCGGCAAGCTCTGGTCCCGACAAGGATGGATCTGCGTAGGAGCACTAGAAGATGCAGAAGAGAATGGTGCAGCGCCCAGTTTACTTTGTCAGTTCCCTTCTGCAGGGGGCTAGATCAAGGTACTCTGGTGTGCAGAAATTGCTTTTTGGCCTTCTCATGGCCTCGAGAAAGCTGAGCCATTACTTCCAAGCACATGAGATCACAGTCGTCACTCGTTTTCCGCTGAAGAGGATACTGCAAAATCCCGAAGCAACAGGCAGGATTGTCGAGTGGGCGCTGGAACTGTCAAGCTTTGGCCTCAAGTTTGAGAGCACTTCGACTATCCAAAGCAGAGCATTAGCAGAGTTCATAGCAGAATGGACACCAACACCAGATGAAGAAATTCCAGAAACGAGCATCCCCGTCAAGGAAGCAAGCAAAGAGTGGCTGATGTACTTTGACGGTGCCTTCTCGCTGCAAGGCGCCGGTGCGGGCGTGCTACTAGTTGCACCCACCGGAGAGCACCTCAAGTACGTAGTCCAGATGCACTTTCCCAAGGAGCAAGCAACGAACAATACTGCAGAGTATGAAGGTTTGCTTGCCGGTCTCAGGATCGCAGCAGACCTTGGGATCAAGAAGCTCATTGTCAGGGGTGACTCACAGCTTGTCGTCCGCCAAGTGAACAAGAATTATCAGAGTCCATTGATGGAAGCTTACGTTGATGAAGTGAGAAAGTTAGAAGAGCACTTTGACGGCCTACACATGGAGCATGTTCCGAGAGCTCAGAACGACATTGCTGATGGCGTTTCAAAGTGCGCCGCACTTAAGTTACCTGTGGAACCAGGGATCTTTGTGCTCAAGCTGACTCAACCATCCGTAACACCATCAACTGGACAAAGCAAGAAGAGGAAGTTGATTTCTAGTGATTATTTTCCGGCAGAGCTTCCCGAAGCCGCCGCCAAGAAGGTCCTCAAGATCAACACCAAAGATGCTGAGGAGCAGTCTGCTCCGGCAAGCCATGAGGTTTGTTCCGTTGAAGCAGACGCTCCCGGCAAGCTTTGCTCCGGCAAGCTTGCCGGGGAACATCAAGCTCCGGCTGAGCCGCGAGTTCTTGCCGTAGAAGCGGATGTTCCCGCAGCAGCAGATGTGCCTTTAGTCCTTGTTGTCGAGCCGCAAGCTCCAACATGGGCACATCAGATTGTCCATTTCCTTCAGACAGGAGAACTTCCCAAAGAGAAAGAAGAAGCGGAAAGAGTAGCCCGGCAGTCAAGTATGTACCAATTTGTTGACAACACACTGTACAGAAGAAGACTCAACGGCGTGAAATTGAAGTGTATTCACCGGGAAGACGGACAAAAGCTGTTGGCAGAGATACGTGGAGGCATATGTGGTCACCACATTGGCGCAAGAGCACTTGCCGGCAAAGCGTTCCGGCAAGGTTTCTTTTGGCCGACAGCCCTCCAGGATGCAACTGCACAAGTAACCAAGTGTGAAGCGTGCCAGTTCCATTCCAAGCAGATACACCAGCCAGCTCAAGCTCTCTAGACGATCCCTTTATCCTGGCCATTTTCGGTCTGGGGGCTCGATATCCTCGGCCCCTTTCCCCGAGCTATCGGGGGCTTTGAGTACTTGTACGTTGCAATCGACAAGTTCACAAAGTGGCCAGAAGTGGAACCAGTGAGGAAGGTGACAGCACAGTCAGCAGTCAAGTTCTTCAGGTCGATTGTTTGCCGTTTCGGGATCCCTAACAGGATCATCACCGACAACGGCACACAATTCACGAGCCGCACCTTCATGTAGTACATCCAAGACCTTGGCGCCAAGGTCTGCTTCACTTCTGTTGCTCATCTGAGAAGCAACGGTCAAGCAGAGAGGGCAAATGCTGAAGTGCTGCGCGGGCTCAACACCAGAACTTTCGACAGGCTGTGCAAGTGCGGAAAGAACTGGATAGAGGAGCTGCCGGTGGTTCTTTGGTCGATCAGGACGACACCAAATCGAGCCACTGGCCAGACACCTTTCGCTTTAGTTTATGGAGCAGAGGCAGTTCTCCCCACGGAACTCGTATACAGGTCACCTCGAGTGCTCGCTTATGATGAGCTTCAGCAAGAGCAGCTGCGACAAGATGACGTGCTTCTCCTTGAGGAGGACCGTCTTCAGGCTGCTGTACGAGCTGCTCGATACCAGCAAGCTTTGCGCCGCTACCATAGCCGCAAAGTTAATGCCAGAAGTTTCGAGGAAGGCGACCTTGTTCTTTGGCGCGTTCAGTCCGCCAAGAATTCCAACAAGTTGACGCCGAAGTGGGAAGGCCCTTACCGGGTGAAACGAGTCACTAGGCCTGGCGCTGTCCGCCTTGAGACCGAAGATGGCATTCCGGTGAGCAACTCCTGGAACATTGAGCATCTTCGTAAGTTTTACCCGTAGGACGCGGTTGCCGGAACCCGTTCCGGCAACCACCCTTTGTACAAGTCTTGCCGATGTTGCATGTAATCCTTTGTACAAAGCCGGGCGCAGATCTCGTGCATAAGTAAAGCTCATGTACTCCGCACATCTTGTCAATTTCATGCTTTCTACTTTATATTTGCATGCATTATCTGACACTTTGTGCAGCACCAACCCCCGCGGCGACAAGGGAAAAAAAAGAAAAAAAGGGCGGCCTAATCTACGCGATCGCCCTCAACCCTCTTGATCTCGCTCACCTTATCCACAATGGGTGCGACAAGGGCCTTGAGTGCATCCAGATCAGCATCCAGCGGCAAGGATTTGAGGACGTTGGTGAGGTTGAGGCCTGGATTGCGGAAGGCCACCTTCATCAGCACCTTCTGGAGAGCCCCTGCGCAAATCTTGCACGACTCGTCGGCCAGCTGCTTTGGGATCTTCTCCCGGAGTCGCTGGAGGGCCGTCGCCACGCCCTTGAAGAACAAGCTGAGCTTGGCGCTGGGTTGGAGGTGCTCGTCGGAGGAGTACCCGAGCTCCTCCATTCCTAGCTACGCCAGCTCCCCGTTGATGGCGGCGGCAATATTCACCAGACCCTCGGTCCAGTGCTCCACTGTCTCCCTAAAAGCATTTTGGGAGGCAGCAGCACTCGCCAGCAGCGCCTCGTCGGCCTTGACCTTCTCCGACAAGGCCACCTCCCGCTCCTTGGCGCCGTCCAGCGTCTGAGTCAAGGTGGCCAGCTTCAACTCGAGATCCTCATTGGAATCCTTGGCGGTGCTGAGCTCCTTGCTCCTCTCAGCGAGAAGACCCTGCAGCTTCCAGCTGCGCCAGCTGCGCCACTCGCCCTGAGATCGGCTTCCAGCTGCGCCACCTTCGTCTCCAGCTCCTTCTTAGTGGCCTCGGCAGCTGCGGCAGCATCCCTTGCCTCCTTGAGAGCCCCGCCAATTGCTTGCTCGCGCGCGACAAGCTACTCCTCGTGGCTGTCAAGGTTGACCTTGCGCTGCGCCAACTCTCCCTCCTGCGCAAATAGATTTTCGGCGACAAGCCGTTGCTTCTCTTCAACTTCAGCCTTCTCGAAGAGGAAGGCTTTCCGCTCCTCGAGAAGTTGCTCCCGCTCCTCCGCCAGAGACCGGAGAGTTTCCTGCCTGAGACCCCTGAGCTCCTCGGCGCGCTTCTCAATATCCACTCCCGCCCTCGTGACAAGTGCTTCTCGGGACGCCAGCTTGGCTTGTCGGGCGCGGTAGAGCGACAGCAGCTTCCACAGCAGCCGCTCCTCCTCAGACTCGTCGCTGCTGCTGCTTGGCGCGTCGACCAGCGTCAGCCCGGCGGAGGCGAGTACTTCTCTGTCCAAAATTTCTCCTTCGACCGGCGCCTTGGAGCTTGACGCCCAGGGGAGCTTGATGAAGATAGCGTCGCCGGCCTTCAAGTAGGCGCCGGACTGGGGCTCTTCGGGGCCTGGCGCTGCAGCATCGGTGGAGGGATCGGCGGTCGGCATAGCGCCTGGCCCTCCTACGGCCTCGGGGCCGTCAGTGCGATCGCCGGATCCCTCGCCTGCTTCTGCAGCGGCAGCCTTGGCGGCCTCTTCGCCGGCGGGATCATCAGCATCGGCCTCTTCTTCGGTGGCGGCGGCGTCGTCGTTGTTGCCGCGCGCGTTCTCCTCGCCGGTGGCCTTGGTTTCCATCGGCTCTGTGGCAGGTGGATCTGACAACCGAAGAAGGGAGAAAGGTCAAGCAAACACTCAAAAAGAAAATCAGAAGAAGAAGAACCCAAGGGAAGTTTTCGGGCAAAAGGGTTACCTGTGCTAGGATCTACAGTCTTGGTCTCAACCACCGGAGGATCACTGGCGCTGTCCCTTGCCGGAGAACTGCCCCTTGCCGGAGAGTTCTCCCTTGTCGGAGAACGCTCCCTTGCCGGGGAAGCCTCCCTTGGCGGTGTAGTCGAAGCAGATAGCACTTCGGGAGAAGCCTCCGGGTCCTCCTGGTGAGGCTGCTCTGCTCCTACACAAACCAATAGACAGATATCAGCAAAAGAAGAGCACCCATGCGCGCCTGACAGCATGAAGTAAACCATATACTTACGTGGGGGCTGCGCAGGGGGCTGCTTTGAGGAATGGTTGCCGGGTCCGACAAGGTGGTCTCGAACACGTCCTCTGCCGTCGTGGTGGGGTTGTCCTCGATGACAATCACCGGGGCCTTGGCTCTCTTCGCCGCTCTCTGGGCCAGAGTCCTGAAAAGGAACAGGTTCAGAGTAAAGCAAATCAGACACAAGACAAGACAGCAAGAATTGAAGAACTACGAGGACAGCAAGGAATCTTACTCTTCTTCTTCCTCGTCGGAGCTGAGCGCGGAGAGATCAAAGTTCGGCTCGCCTCCGGTGCGACAAGGTGGAGGAGTAGGCTCCCTTGCCCGCTTGGCAGGAGCAGTAGCGGTGGGCCGGGAAGACCCCGCTCCAGTTGCCGCAGCGGCGTGAGGCGCTCCCGCGGCAACGGTGCTTGCCGCGGTAGAGCGTGTCGCGCGGCTCGGCGGCTATTGACCCGTCTGCCGCCCCGCTACGTCCGCGGCCTTGCGGAGACGCCTTCTGGGCGGGGCCGGGGGCTCCGCCTGCGGCAAGCTGTTTGAAGGCTCGGGCCCGACAAGCTCTTCCTCACCGGTCTCGCTCGGCTCAGCATCAGGCCCGGCAAGCTCTTCCTCGTCGGCAAACTCCTCTCGCTCGGCAAGGCTTGCCGCCTCTGTTGCCTCTGCCTCCTCCACGGTGAACCCAAACACGCCCACGCCCGCGGCTGCTGCCGCCTCTTCCAGCTTGGTGGCGATGCGCTGCATCTCCGCATTGGTGGTGTCGCGGGTGAGGCTCTTCTGCTCATCGCGCGAACCGGCACTTCTACCAGGCCGTCAAAGAAATCCCGCACGACGTCGTCTGCCGGCTCTTGCCAAGTCGGGACGATTCCGTGCAAGTCTCATAGCGGCATCATTGCGCGAATGTGGTCGAGCGAAGAATTGTTGCATAGCGGAACGACATCCCGCGGCAACATGAATGGATGCTGGGGATCGCGCTTGAACAGCTCCAGGAGCATCGCGTCCAGCTCCAGAACAGTGAAGTTGAAGTTGAGGCCTGGGTGCAGCCTCATGATATCCGCCGAGTTTTGGAACTCCCAGGCGGGTCTCCCCCTTTCCTGCAGGGGGGCGATGTGGCGGCGAAGGAAATCTGCGCCCACTGCGCCTACAGTGAGCCCGGCAAGCCTGAGGCGAAGGATACGGTTGATGGCAATCTTCAGCCTATCATCTTCCGGGTCCACATTGCTCCAATCGTTGCCGTGTACTATTGGGGCTTGGTGCAGGGCAGTAAATGGCTGCGGGTTCTCCTCGACAATCCAGCACCACTCTGCTCTCCATTCATCCCACTTGCTGCGGAGCTCTCCCTCCAGATAGGCTTCCTTCTTGCCGACTCTCGAGATCCAAGCGATTCCGCCGGTGAGGGGCTCTCCTCTCTCAACCCGAGGCATAAAGAAGTGGCGGAAGAGGGCTACGTTTGGATGGACTCCGACAAATTTTTCGCACAGATGTGCGAAAATTGCCATGGTCAGGACAACATTGGGGGTGAAGTCAAGGAGGTGGAACCCGTAGGTGTTCATGATGTCACAGAAGAATTCAGAGTAGGGCGGGCAAAGCCTGCAATAGAAGAACAGCGCAAAGAAGGGATACCCGTTCGGAGCCAGTCTCGAAGCAGTAGCCGGGAGTACCTTCGTGCACGGATGCGCTCGCGTCTCCGTCGACCAGAAAAGGTAGTAGTACTCCCTCAGCTCCTTTGCGTCAAGCTGAGGGGGGAAGATGGCCCGCTCCTTTCACAGCGCCGCAAGCCGCTGTGCCTCGGCTGACTTCACGCCCTTCCCCTTGTCGGCTTTCGGAGCCATGGCGGAGGTGGCGGGGGAGATCGGCGGCGTTGGTGGCGTCGGTGGCGATGGGGGGCGGAGCGCTGCTCTCTTTCGGCTTTGAGAAGAAGGGGGGAGCAGCGGAGATTTTCGAGAATAGAGTAACAACCAGCGAAGTGGGCAAACTGCCCCTGTTTCCCCTGCTTATAAAGAGGGAGGGGGCGGACGTTTCGCCCTTCCGAATAAAGAAACCACCCATGATCTCTCCCACGATGCCGCATTCAACGCGTGCTGTTCGGGGAGGGCGCGGTGGATACAGAGTAAGATACGGTGTAACCCAGGCCGCGCGTGCCCGTGCCCTGTTTTGGGCCTGGCCCAATAGTGCTCGGCACCGTGTGAGGCCCAGGCCCGGGGGCTCCTGTCGGTGTACTAGAATAGGGGTACCCTAGTATCCCGAACTTGTGCACGAGCAGTTGCAGCGCCCCGCGGCAAGGCTTGCCGGGTGACCGCCAAGGTCCTCCGTGGTTCCTTTGGAGCCATTCAAGAACAAAGTATTTAAGCCAAGAAGACAAGGCCCTGGCAAGAGGAGCTTGCCGGGAAGGCCAACCAAGGCATTTCGAGGAACTTGCCGCGACGCGCCACGCGTCCCGGCAAGACCCGGTGAGCAACAAGCTTCCGGACGCGACAAGACAACGGCCGCGGCAAGGCGCTTGCCGCGGCAGGTTATCACTCTGCACCCACGCTCCAGCGCATCCACCAACATGTCGCCCTGGGGCCTTCCCAGGCGTGCGTGGCAGGAGGCTGAGCAGCCAGCGGTGCGAGGTGGCAAGCGACGCTGACAAGATTACCATCGTGGCGAATGATGGCGTCCTTGACGGTCCTTTTCTGCATTGTTTGGGTGACATGGACGGGCATTTAATGCCTTTGTCCCCTGCCGTCAGGGTTAGGTAGGATGCACTGTGCAGGTAGCTGTACCAACCGCAACTTCTTTTCCATTTTTACCCTCGTCTGCATTACCACCTGTCGGTGACCCCTTGAGCATATAAAAGGAGGCCCATGCGCAACGTAGAGGGGGTTCGAACCCACAAAATGCTCACGCTCGGTCTTGTTAGCAGCTCGTGTATACTGTGGCACTCAGCGCTCCTGAGCAAGAACACATTACAATCAGACAAGCAGCAGTAGGAGTGTTATCTCTCCGGAGAGCTCCGAAGCTGGGTAAACTGCTCGTGTGCTTCGCCTCGATCTGCTCTTCGTGCAACCTCCGCCCCCCGCCGAACCGAAAGGGGCTCGGTCCGCCGGCCCCATAGGTGTTCGTGGATCAGCTTCCCCGACACCCGTATATGAGTTCAGTGGGGAGAACTGCTTCTACCCCGTAGACCAGGGCAAAGGGTGTCTGGCCAGTGGCCCGATTTGGTTTTGTTCTGATTGACCAAAGAACCGTTGGCAGTTCATCAATCCAGCGCCTTCCACATTTGCGCAGCCCGTCGAAAGTCCTTGTTTTGAGGCCTCACAACATTTAGCATTTGCCCTTTCTGCTTGGATGTTGCTCCTCGGATGAGCAACAGAAGCAAAGCAAACCTTGCTACCGAGGTCCTGGATAGACTGCATGAAGGTGCGGCTCATGAACTGTGTGCCGTTGTCGGTGATGACTCTGTTTGGCACACCAAAACGGCAGAGGAGTCCCTTGAAGAACTTGACGGCTGATTGTGCTGTCACCTTTCTCACTGGCTCCACTTCTGGCCACTTTGTAAACTTGTCAATCGCGATGTACAAGTACTCAAAGCCCCCGAAAGCGTGGGGAAAGGGGCCCAGTATGTCGAGCCCCTAGACCGAAAATGGCTAGGAGAGAGGGATTCTTTGATGGGCTTGAGCTAGTTGATGAAGCTTCTTTGAATGAAATTGGCACGCTTCACATTTGGTTACTAGTGTCGTTGCATCCTAAAGGGCAGTGGGCCAGAAGAAACCTTGCCGGAATGCCTTGCCGGCAAGGGCTCTTGACCCTATGTGGGAGCCACATATGCCTCCGTGTATCTCTGCTAACAGCTCCAGCCCGTCCTCTCGAGTAATACACTTCAATTTCACGTCGTTCGGCCTTCTTCTGTAAAGGACATCGTCCACACACTGGTACATGCTAGACCGACGGGCTACTTTCTCTTCTTCTTCTTGCTCCTCAGGAAGCTTGCCTGTTTGGAGGAAACAGACTGTATGTTGTGCCCATGCTGGAGCCTGAGGCTCGATGGCAAGAACCAAAGGCATGTCTTCTGCCACGGGGGCAGCTGCTTCGACGGCAGGGGCCTAGGGCCCCGCCGGAGGCTGCTGCCCCTCGGCAAGCTTGGGGTACCCAACAACTTATTTCCCGGCAACTCCTGGGAGCTCTGCGGGAAAGTACTTGCCGGGCCCCACCTTCTTTCGCTTGTTCTGTCCTGCTAAGGGTTCTACGGATGGCTAAGTCAATTGAAGCACAAAGGTACCTGGTTCCATAGGTAGCTTGATGGTGGCGCATTTTGACAAGTCATTGGCGAGCTGTTCTCTGCCTGAGGAACATGCTCCTCTTGCAGACTGTCAAAGCTCTCTTCCAACTTCCTTACTTCATCCACGGAAGCCTCCATCAGCGGGCCCTGATAATCCTTGTTAACTTTCCTGACGACAAGTTGTGAATCTCCTCTGATAATAAGCTTCCTGATCCCAAGGTCCGCTGCGATCCTGAGACCAGCAAGCAGCCCCTCGTATTCTGCGGTGTTGTTGGTCGACCTCTCCCAGGGGAAGTGCATCAGGATCACGTACTTGTGGTATTCTCCGGCGGGCACCACGAGCAACATGCCGGCGCCAGAACCTTATAACGAGGAAGCCCCATCAAAGTACATAATCCAATAACTACTTGCCTCTTTGCTGGGAAGGGCGGTCTCTTGGACTTCTTCGTCGGGCGTGGATGTCCATTCTGCTATGAATTTTGCCAAGGCTCTGCTCTTAATCATCGAGATACTTTCAAACCTAAGCCCAAAGCTTGATAGCTCCACTGCCCATTCCACAATCCTCCCCATTGCATCCGGATTGTACAAAATCCGTTGCAACGGGAGGCGAGTGACGACGGTGATCTTGTGTGCTTGGAAATAACGACGCAGCTTTCTCGAGGCGATAAGGAGACCGAAAAGCAACTTCTGCATCCCAGAGTACCTCGACCTAGCCCCCTGCAAGAGGGAGCTGGCAAAGTAAACTGGGTGCTGCACCATCTTCTTCTGCTGCTTTACCTCGCTTGCTTGCGCAGACACTGCCTTACCGGGTTCGGATCCTGCTAGGGGCTCTCCCTTGCCAGGATTTGATCCTGCCGGGTCCGGCTCTTCTCCTAAGGGCCTTGCCGCTGCTGTTGCCTCTTCCTCAACTTCTCTCTGTGCCACTAGCGCAGCACTGACCACTTGTTTTGCCGTTGCCAGGTATAGCAACAACGGATCTTGTGGCTTGGGTGTGGCCAGTATTGGCGTAGAGGAGAGGTATCTCTTCAAATATTGCAGTGTTGCCTCTGCCTCCGGGGTCCATTTCATTGGACCCGCCTTTTTCAAAATCTTGAAAAAGGGGAGGGCATGCTCAGCAGACTTAGAGATGAACCTGCTCAAGGCGCTGACGCAGCCGGCAAGCCTTCGGACATCTTTTACCCGTCTTGGCACCTCAATTTGCTCGATTGCTTTGATCTTGTCAGGATTTGCTCCGACCCCGCGTTGAGACACAAAGAACCCAAGAATCTTGCCGGACGGAACACCGAACACACACTTCTGTGGGTTGAGCTTGAGGTTGATCCTACGCAAGTTTGCAAAAGTTTCTTCCAGGTCCTACACGAGCATGGCCCTGTCCTTGGTTTTGACTACTATATCATCCAAGTAAGCTTCCATATTTCTATGGAACTGGGGCTCAAAACCAATTTGGACTGCTCGGGCGAACGTTGAACCAGCGCTTTTCAACCCGGAAGTCATCCGTACAAAAAAGTACATACCACATGGGGTGATGAACGCGGTCTTATCTTCATCTTCCTTTGTCATGAAGATCTAATGATACCCTGAGTAAGCATCAAGGAACGACAACAGGTCGCACCTAGTAATGGAGTCCAATATCTGGTCGATATGTAGCAACGGGAAAGGATCCTTCGGACAAGCTTTATAGATATCAGTATAGTTGATACATAGCCTCCACTTCCCATTTGCCTTACGTACTACGACCGGATTGGCCAACCACGTTGGGTGGAGAACTCCCTTGACCAAACCTGCTCCCTCCAACCTCCTGATCTCCTTGATGATAAACTCTTGTCGCTCCAAAGCTTGCTTCCTGACCTTCTACTTGACGGCCGTGCATGAGGGCAGACGACTAGATGGTTCTCAATCACCTCCCTGGGAACGCTGGGGATGTCGGATGCTTGCCATGCAAACACGTTGACATTCGCCCGCGGGAAGGCGACGAGCGCGCTTTCCTATTTGCTGTGAAGGGTGGAGCTTATGACGAAAGCTCCACCCGTGCCATCCTCCTTGACGGACACCTTCTTGGTTTCTGGCGGGGCCGCCTTGGACTTTTTGCTCTTGCCAGTAGAGCTCTCTGGTACATCTCAAGCGGAAACACATCACTCCAAGGAGGCGCATTTGCGGGAGAGGGTACAGGAGCCCTTGCTGGAGCCAGGAGTCTTTGCCGGCGGTCGAGGCCTTACTGGTCCTCTTCTCGGTGGCAGGAGCAGGTACCTTGGCGACAGATGTTGCAACCGCCTCTCGATATAGCTGATCGATGCAGACAAGCGCATCCTTCCTATCGCAGCTGACGGTGATGATGCTCATTGGGCGAGGCATCTTCAACTTGTTGTACGCGTAGTGTGACACCGCCATAAACTTGGCCAGCGCGGCGCGGCCAAGGATCCCGTTGTATGGTAATGGGATCTCAGCGACATCGAAAACGATCCTCTCTATCCTGTAGTTGAGGTCGCCACCAAATGTAACAGGTAGCATGACCTTTCCCTTGGGCTGACTCCTCCCCGGATTGATCCCTTGGAACGTTCCCATCTCCTCGAGGTCCTTACCGGGGATCTGCAGCCTCTTGACCACGTTGGGCGAGATCATGTTAAGGCCGACCCCACCGTCAACTAACATCTTCGTCACCTTGAGGTTGCATATTGTTGGGGATACCAACAACGGCAAACACCCGACCACAGTGGTGCGATCAGGGTAATCCTCGATGTCGAAAATGATAGGCGTGTGGGACCACCTCAACGGCTTCTAGGTGTCGACCATTGGTTCCATTGCATTAACCTCACACGCCCACTGTTTCAGTTGGCGGTGGGAAGAATGCAGCGAAGCACCTCCGTTGACACAAATGACTTCTGTCGCCTTTTGTAACTCATGCTCGGTGGATTCATCATCGTCATCATGATCGTCATCCTTCTCTTTCTTGTCACGGCCTTGGGCAGGCCTCTCTTGTTGCTTTTCCGTATTGCCGCATCCTCCTTGGCCGCTGCGCTTCTTGCCGGACCCTTCAGCACCTCCTTGGCCCTTCTCCTTGTCTCGTCTCTCATACTTAGCCCTTTGCTTCTCCATCAGCAACTCCACTTGGCGGTAGTTCTGGAGGTCGTGGCCCTTGGTACAGTGAATCTTGTAGTACTGCTTGTCGGTGCCCTCTGACTTGCCGGCAGCTGCCAAGGCCTGGCAGGCATCGCACCCGGCAACCTCCTTGCCGGGGTCGTCAACCTTGGCCTTTTTGGCGGTGTCGGGGTCGCCGGATTCCTCGACGGCAAGCATGGTCTTGCCCTTGCGCTTCCAGTTACGCCGTTGGCCTTTCTTTGCTGGGGCGACGATGTCTTTGTCTTCTGAGTCACTTCCCACATCGGCGTCTTCGCTGGGGTACTTCCCTCCTTCCTCCGCTCGGGCACATCTGTCAGCCAGAAACGTACAGTTCAGCAACATCTGCGACCTTGTTCATGGCCAACTCTTCATGCATCTTTCGCTTGGGCACGTTCTAGTGAAACACACTGATAACAGTGGTTAGATGAACATCGGGGATGTTGTACTGCACACGGCTAAACCTCTTTATGTACTTGCACAAGGATTCGCCGTCTCTCTAAGGGACCACATGCAAGTCACTTGCCTACCCAGGAGCTAAGTGGCCGCCCGTGAAGGCACCAACAAACTCGTGGCACATATCGGACCAAGAAGCAATGGAATCTATCGGCAGATGCATCAACCATGACTTGACGTTGGGCTTAAGTGCCAACGGGAAATAGTTGGCGAGTATCTTATCGTCTCGTGCTCCGGCAGCTTGCATCGCGATAGTGTAAACGCTCGGGAACTCGGACGGGTGATTCTTCCCGTCGTACTTCTCTGGGACCTCTGGTTTGAACGTGCGGGTGTTGGGCCACTGGAACTGCCGCAGCTCGCGGGTGAATGCTGGACAAGTGATTGCATATGGCAAGTCGCTAGCATCTCCCGGCGCAGGCCTGTACTCAGCGGGCCCAGCATGCCTATCAGACTGGTGACGTGATTCCCGTCGCCGCTCGATAGTAGTCCGGACGTCCTCCTTGAGGCACTCTCGAGGAACTTGCCGTTGGTCATGGCGTGTCCGTGGGTCTGATGACGACATGGACACGTTGTCCCGGGCGTCGCCCCGATGGCCGACCATGGCGGAGGGGAGTGCACCGTGGTTGCGGCACCTTCGACCCTTCCACTGCCTGCACGCGTCGTCTCGTCATTTCGGCGCCGCGAGGGGCTTGCTCCCCGGTGTCCATCCCCGTTGGCATGGCCAATAAGGCTTTGTATAGCAGCCCACCACTCTTCTTGCTTCTCCAAGGCAGGAGGAAAGTTGAGGAGCAGCTGCGCTCGCGGCAGCGCTTCCGCTCGCGTGGGTCGCAGTGACAGGCGCGAGGAATGGGAGGAACTCGGACTTCTAACGATGTTAGAAGGAGTCCCATCATGATTCCGCTGTCGCGCGCTCTTTTCGCCTGCATCATCGCATGCATGTCGGACCTGCGTGTCTTGAGAGTGACACTGAGGGCTCTTGCCGTGGTGACGCCTAGGGTCCTCAACATCGCGGCACGTTTCGTCGTGCATGAGCTGAGAGGACAACAACACGTGCATTGGCAAGGTCGATCTTCTTCCCTTGGAGGTCCTCGCACCACCCGCAGGTGGCACAACTCCATCCCTGGGCACGACATCGCACTGACCTCCATCGCCGCTGAGGAGGACGTCGGCGGCCTGGCTTCTTGTATTCGGATGGTGTGGATGATCTCGATCTCCTCCACCACTAGTGCCCGCCCCGTCGCCCGCTCGCGTGTGTGCGGGCGGAGCATCCCCGGACGGGCCGATCATCGCGGTCTTCTTCTTCTTCGGTGCCATGGTGACAAAGAAACTACTTCCCTAACTAACGGACCAGATTCTCACAACTAACGCCCCCTACCTGGTGCACCAAAGATGTCGGGGAAACCGATCACCTACGGGGTCACAAGGATCCCTTCTACGTTCGGCGAGGGGTTAGTTGCGTGAAGAGCAGGTCGAGCCATTAGCGCATAGAGGGTTTTTTATCCAGGTTCGGTCCGTAGAGATGCGTAATACCCTAGTCCTGCTTTGTGTGGTTATATGTGTGTTCTTGAGCTTTTGAACTAGCTATGGTGTGTGCTTTGTCCAAAAGTCCGAATATCTCTCTGTGCACCTCGAGCCTCCTTTTATACACAAAGGGGTTGCCACAGTGGCACACACGAGGTGGCAAGCTACAGTGGTACGAGCTTATCATTCGATCAACATAGGACAAGCGCATTTAATGCGTTGCCTACGTGTCCTCTCGCTTTATTGGGGACGACAACAGAGGCCATCTCGTCCTTCGCCACTCCTCCTTGCCTCGCCACATGTCCGGGCCAATGAGGCATGCAATGCCATGCTGGCCAACCAACTGCTGTGTTGGAGAAATGGTAGGCTTCCACAAAGATCTACATGCCACCATGTAGGCGCCTGCTTAGCTGGCATGCCCGTCCCCGCACTGGAGTGGTGGTGAAGTGGCGAAACCTTGCCGGGCGTGGGTCTGGCTGTGGCCCAGCGATCATCCCCGGCAAGGCTTGTCCGGGGCCTTGGAGCCGTCCCCGGCAAGGGTCTTGCCGGGGGTCTTCGTCTTCTGATCCCACGTGGATTCGTGGGTTGCCAATCTTCATGAGGGGCTGCATGCTTCCAGACATGTGCTTTCCAAATATTGGTCTTAATGTTGTCGATGGTGTCAGTGCTCTCAACCCCAAGGGTGGTGGCCCTGATGGTCTCTTCGCAAGCTTTCCCGGCAAGGAGCTTGCCGGGGGCCTCGCAGGTCGCCTCGGCAAGGCTTGTTGCCGGGCGTGGCTCTGCTAGCCTTTTGTTGCTTGTTACTTTGAGCATCTGTCTTGATATCCATTGTTCTTGTCTTGCTTCCCGCCATCCTTCTCTGCTTTACCAAGCCCTGCTATAGGCGTGGCTGCGACCGTCCGTGCACAAGTAAGGGGTACAGAAGTACCCACACTTTTGTACACTGACATCTGGTACCATAACCACTTGACTCAGCTGGGAGTTAATCTTCCTGATGATAGTATCATTGACAGGGTTCTTCAATCACTGCCACCAAGCTATAAAGGCTTCATGATGAACTATAATATGCAAGGGATGATGAAAACGATTCCCGAGCTCTTCACAATGCTAAATGTTGCGGAGGTAGAAATCAAGAAGGAGCATCAAGTGTTGATGGTCAACAAGACCACTAGTTTCAAGAAAAAGGGTAAAGGAAAGAAGGGGAACTTCAAGAACAACAACAAGAAAGCTGCTGCTTAGGAGAAGAAACCCAAGTCTGGACCTAAGCCTGAAACTGAGTGCTTCTACTGCAAAGGGACTGATTACTGGAAGCGGAACTACCCCAAGTATTTGGTGGATAAGAAGGATGGCAAAGTGAAAGGTATATTTGATATACATGTTATTGATGTGTACCTTATTAATGCTCGTAGTAGCGCCTGGGTATTTGATACTGGTTCTGTTGCTCATATTTGCAACTCGAAACAATGGCTACGAATTAAAGAAGATTGGCTAAGGACGAGGTGACGATGCACGTGGGAAATGGTTCCAAGGTTGATGTGATCGTCGTCGGCACGCTACCTCTACATCTACCTTCAGGATTAGTTTTAGACCTAAATAATTGTTATTTGGTGCCAACATTGAGCATGAACATTATATCTGGATCTTGTTTGATGCGATACAATTATTAATTTAAATCAGAGAATAATGGTTGTTCTATTTATATGAGTAATATCTTTTATGGTCATGCACCCTTGCTGAGTGGTCTATTTTTGTTGAATCTCGATCGTGATGATACACATGTTCATAATATTGAAGCCAAAAGATGCAAAGTTGATAATGATAGTGCAACTTATTTGTGGTACTACCGTTTAGGTCATATCGGTGTAAAGCGCATGAAGAAACTCCATGCTAATGGGCTTTTGGAATCACTTGATTATGAATCACTTGGTGCTTGCGAACCGTGCCTTATGAGCAAGATGACTAAAACTCCGTTCTCCGGAACAATGGAACGAGCTACTGACTTATTGGAAATAATACATACTAATGTATGCGGTCCAATGAGTGTTGAGACTCGTGGAGGGTATTGTTATTTTCTTACCTTCACAGATGATTTGAGCAGATATGGTTATATCTACTTAATGAAGCATAAGTCTGAAACATTTGAAAAGTTCAAAGAATTTCAGAGTGAAGTGGAAAATCATCGTAACAAGAAAATAAAGTTTCTACAAACTGATCGTGGAGGAGAATATTTGAGTTATGAGTTTGGCCTTCATTGAAACAATGTGGAATAGTTTCACAACTCATGCCACCTGGAACACCACAACGTAATCGTGTGTCTGAACATCGTAACCGTACTTAATTGGATATGGTGCGATCTATGATGTATCTTACTGATTTACCGCTATCGTTGTGGGGTTATGCTTTAGAGACGGTTGCATTCACTTTAAATAGGGCACCATCAAAATCCGTTGAGACGACCCTTATGAACTGTGGTTTGGCAAGAAACCAAAGTTGTCGTTTCTTAAAGTTTGGGGCTGTGATGCTTATGTGAAAAAGCTTCAACCTGATAAGCTCAAACCCAAATCGAAGAAGTGCATCTTCATAGGGTACCCAAAGGAAATTGTTGGGTACAGCTTCTATCACAGATCCGAAGGCAAGATATTCGTTGCTAAAAATGGATCCTTTCTAGAGAAGGAGTTTCTCTCGAAAGAAGTGAGTGGGAGAAAAGTAGAACTTGATGAGGTAACTATACCTTCTCCCGAATTGGAAGGTAGTTCATCACAGAAATCAGTTCCAGTGATTCATACACCAATTAGTGAGGAAGCTAATGATGATGATCATGAAACTTCAGATCAAGTTACTACAGAACCTCGTAGGTCTTCCAGAGTACAATCCGCACCAGAGTGGTATGGTAATCCTGTTCTGGAAGTCATGTTACTAGACCATGGTGAACCTACGAACTATGAGGAAGAGATGATGAGCCCAGATTCCATGAAATGTCTTGAGGCCATGAAATCTTAGATGGGATCCATGTATGAGAACAAAGTGTGGACTTTGGTGGATTCGCCCGATGATTGGCAAAACATACAAAATAAATGGATCTTCAAGAAGAAGATTGACGCTGATGGTAATGTTACTGTCTACAAAGCTCGACTTGTTGCGAAAGGTTTTCGACAAGTTCAAGGAGTTGACTACGATGAGACTTTCTCACCCGTAGTGATGCTTAAGTCTGTCCTAATCATGTTAGCAATTGTTGCATTTTATGATTATGAAATTTGGCAGATAGATGTCAAAACTGCATTCCTGACTGGTTTTCTGGAAGAAGAGTTGTATATGATGCAACCATAAGGTTTCGTCGATCCAAAGAGTGCTAACAAAGTGTGCAAGCTCCAGCGATTCATTTATGGACTAGTGCAAGCCTCTCGGAGTTGGAATAAACGCTTTGATAGTGTGATCAAAGCATATGGTTTTATATAGACCTTTTGAGAAGCTTGTATTTACAAGAAAGTGAGTGGGAGCTCTGTAGCATTTCTAATATTATATGTGGATGGCATATTGTTGATTGGAAATGATATAGAATTTCTGGATAGCATAAAAGGATACTTGAATAAGAGTTTTTCAATGAAAGACCTCGGTGAAGCTGCTTAGATATTGGGCATCAAGATCTATAGAGATAGATCAAGATGCTTAATTGTACTTTCACAAGGCACATACCTTGATAAAGTTTTGAAGAAGTTCAAAATGGATCAGTCAAAGAAAGGGTTATTGCCTGTGTTACAAGGTGTGAAGTTTAGTCAGACTCAATGCCCGACCCCTTCAGAAGATAGAGAGAAAATGAAAGTCATTCCCTATGTTTCAGCCATAGGTTCTATCATGTATGCAATGCTGTGTACCAGACCTGATGTGCGCCTTGCTATAAGTATAGCAGGGAGGTACCAAAGTAATCCCGGAGTGGAGCACTGGACAGCGGTCAAGAACATCCTAAAATACCTGAAAAGGACTAAGGATATGTTTCTCGTTTACGGAGGTGACAAAGAGCTCATCGTAAACGGTTACATTGATGCAAGCTTTGACACTGATCCAGATGACTCTAAGTTACAATCCAGATACGTATTTTTATTGAATGGTGGAGCTGTCAGTTGGTGCAGTTCCAAGAAAAGCATCATGGCGGGATCTTTGTGTGAAGCAGAGCACATAGCTGCTTCGGAAGCAGCAAATGAAGGAGTATGGATGAAGGAATTCATATCCGATCTAGGTGTCATACCTAGTGCATCAGGTCCAATGAAAATCTTTTGTGACAAAACTGGTGCAATTGCCTTGGCGAAGGAATCCAGATTTCACAAGAGAACCAAGCACATAAAGAGACACTTCAATTCCATCCGTCATCAAGTGTCGGAGGGAGACATAGAGATTTGCAAGATACATACAGATCTGAATGTTGCAGACCCGTTGACTAAGCCTCTTCCACGAGCAAAACATGATCAGCACCAAAACTCCATGGGTGTTAGAATCATTACTTTGTAATCTAGATTATTCACTCTAGTGCAAGTGGGAGACTGAAAGAAATACGCCCTAGAGGCAATAATAAAGTTATTATTTATTTCCTTATTTCATGATAAATGATTATTATTCGTGATAGAACTGTATGAACCAGAAACTTAGTACATGTGTGAATACATAGACAAAACATAATGTCCCTAGTATGCCTCTACTTGACTAGCTCGTTAATCAAAGATGGCTATGTTTCCTAACCATAGACATGTGTTGTCATTTGATGAACGGGATCACATCATTAGGAGAATGATGTGATGGACATGACCCATCTGTTAGCTTAGCATTATGACCGTTATAGTTTCATTGCTACTTCTTTCTGCATGACTTATACATGTTCCTCGGACTATGAGATTATGCAACTCCCGAATACCGGAGGAACACCTTGTGTGCTACCAAACATCACAAGTAACTGGGTGATTATAAAGGTGCTCTACAGGTGTCTCCGAAGGTGTTTGTTGGGTTGGCATAGATCGAGATTAGGATTTGACACTCCATGTATCGGAGAGGTATCTCTGGGCCCTCTCGGTAATGCTCATCACTATAATCTTTGCAAGCAATGTGACTAATGAGTTAGTTGCGGGATGAAGTATTACGGAACGAGTAAAGAGACTTGCCAGTAACGAGATTGAACTAGGTATGATGATACCGACAATCGAATCTCGGGCAAGTAACATACCAATGACAAAGGGAACAACGTATGTTGTTATGCGGTTTGACCGATAAAGATCTTCGTAGAATATGTAGGAGCCAATATGAGCATCCAGGTTCCGCTATTGGTTATTGACCGGAGATATGTCTCGGTCATGTCTACATAGTTCTCGAACCCGTAGGGTCCGCACGCTTAATGTTCGATGACGATTTGTATTATGAGTTATGTGTTTTGATGACCAAAGTTTGTTCGGAGTCCCAGATGAGATCACGGACGTGACGAGGAGTCTTGAAATGGTCGAGACATAAAGATTAATATATTGGAAGGCTATATTTGGACATCGGAATGGTTCTGAACAAGTTCGGGTATTTTCCGGAGTACCGGGAGGTTATCGGACCCCCCCGAGGAGTTGGGCTTTAGGGGAAAGGAGAGAAGGGCCACAAGGGGTGCCCCCCCATGGGCTAGTCCGAATTGGACTAGGGGGGCTGTGCCCCCCTCTCCTTCCTTCTCCCCTCTTCCCCCTTCCTCCTTCTCCTAGTTGGAATAGGAAAGAGGGGGGGATCCTACTTGGACCGGGAGTCCAAGTAGGACTCCTCCCTTGGCGCGCACCCTCTAGGGCCAGCCTCCTCCTCCTCCCTCCTTTATATACGGGGGCAGGGGGGCACCCTAGAACACACCAGGTCTTCTCTTAGCCGTGTGCGGTGCCCCCCTCCATAGTTACACACCTCGATCATATCGCCGTAGTGCTTAGGCGAAGCCCTGCGTCGATAACATCATCATCGCCGTCGCCACACTGTCGTGCTGACGGAACTCACCCTCGTCCTCTAATGGATCAAGAGCACGAGGGACGTCATCGAGCTAAACGTGTGCTGAACAAGGAGGTGCCGTACGTTCGGTACTTGGATCGGTTGGATCGCGAAGACGTTTGACTACATCAACCGCGTTACTAAACGCTTCCGCTTTCGGTCTATGAGGGTACGTGGACACACTCTCCCATCTCGTTGCTATGCATCTCCTAGATAGATCTTGTGTGATCATAGGAATCTTTTTGAAATGACTGCGTTCCCCAACAGCAACCCAGCTGGGAGACTGTGGCCTGTTCGGGATATATTGGGCCGGCTAGAGGCAGTCCAACTAGGCTAGCTAACACACATTCAAGGGGAAGTGGGTTAGCAAGGCGAGATGGATCGCTACGTAGCGAAAGGTTCTATTTTATCGAGGGGAGAAGCGAACCGGTATCTTTAGCGGTGCCAAGCTCCTTGAAATTAGGTGAACTCCAGCTTTTTCAATCCGTGGAGCTAGGCCGAGCTCGCTTAGATTTTTGCACTACGGTCGGGCTTAGCTTCGAGAATCTAGCTTCTTGGAGCCCAAGCGTTCGGGTTAAAATCATCTGTGAAGTTTTTGAAGCGTGGAGCTGGAGGACTTCTGAACATTCCCTTAACTTATGAACTTATAAGATAGTACACACAACGAACTTCTCGAGTTAGTCCGGTGAAATGACTCAATTTTTTGCATGCGAACGTCAATCAATGAAGGTATTGACTTCTCTGATTTCCAAGGTGAACTTTCATGGCTCCGAACTTATAAATTTGTCACATGAACATTCAGATTTTTTTGGTGAATTCTCAACGGGTATATTTTTGATGGACCATTTATTTTCTTATATAAACTTCTCTAGATGTTGTATCAGAGCTACCAAAAATTTAAATGTGGGATTCCCTTTTATAACTTTATTTCAAGTTCTTGTTCTTCTAGACTTTTGAATGCCTTTAACGCGTCACTTTTTTATTTTCTTTTCTCACCATGTTAACTGGCTATATCCTTTGAATTTCTAGGATTTTTTTAACTTCTGTTACTTATTTATTGGTCCTCATCCAAACAGGTTACATAACTTCTAGGTTTTGTTTTTGAATATATTTATATTTTCTCCTAAACTGAACAAGTTCCATCCTGTGAACTTTTAGGCTTCATTTTAATTTCCTGGACCTCCTAGGATGAACATCTACTTTTTATTTTTACTATTGTTTTTTTTCAAACTTACTTGCATTTAATCTTCGAATTTCCTAAAAAAATAGTCTGATAAACTTCGCCAATTTATATATGGAACTTCATTGGGTTTGATTTTTGAATTTCAATTTTTTGTTTTTTTATGTTGGAACAGTTTTGGAATCAGAATGCGAACGTTTAGCAGCAATTTTTTAAGTATTTATTAAATTTTCTTTTGTTCACTACCAAAGTTTGTAGGGTTTATCTCTATGAATTGTTTGAATTACTTTTTCAGTGAATTTCGAGTTTGTTTTAACCTACTCACAATTAATATATGAACTAATTAGATCGCATAATAAATTTCCTTGATTTTTTCCTTTTCTGGAACTTCCTGGGTCCCCCGACGTGAACTAGTCTTTTTTTTTACTTTCCTATTATTTTCCTCTAATTAGGTTACTTGCGTTTAATCTTTGAACTTTCAGAAATTTTAGTTTCGTGAAGTTCTTTTTTGTCAAAACTTCAGTTGAAGTTGCTTTTTCCTCTCGACGAGAATTTTCTTATTTTTCGTCTTTATACTCTCGGATTTTTTGTTCCGTCTTATGTGACCTTCATGTGTTGAATTTCGAGGGTTTGATTTTAATTATTTTTTACTCACTTAAGTTCTATTTACTTATTCTTTAGATTTTGTAATTTCTATTTATTTTCACTTGGAATTTCAATTAAAATTGAACTGCCCATTTATTTTAATTTGAAATTTTGTGTTTTGTATTTAAGTTATTTACTTTTCTGTTTCAGTAAGTAAACATTTAGTGTACATGTACTTGGTGTTTTCTTTTTTAAATAGCTCGAAGCAGGGATGCCATATCTTTTTTTTTTTGCGGGGTTAAAGGGATTTCATTGCTCAAACAGGAGGAAGATCCTCCATACACAGATCAGGTACATTAGCAGGCCCTGACTAAAGCCACACTGCTGTCCTAGCTTCTACTCGACCAAACACTACACAGCTAGTCTATGGCTGACTGAATTTTGAAGCCTACTAATATGAGCAATAGAAGATTCAGACGAGACTTGACTTCATTGATCATCATCGCATGTTGCGATCTGTCATCCCTTCGCTCATGTATAGAGTTCACTGCACCCAAGCAATCCATCTCAACATCCACCGGAAGCGTCGACCATTGCATGGCCAAGTTCAGTCCCTCCAAACAAGCCGAGAGCTCAGCTTGCAGTGGACTAGCGCAATTGTGCAGGCTTCTACAGGCCGAGAAGATGCTGGCGCCACTACTGTCCCGCAAGATCATACCTGCTCCAGCACCCCCAGTAGCTTCACAAAATGAGCCATCAACATTCAGTTTGGCACGACCTGGGGAAGGAGCCAGCCACCTGATTGGTGGAGATGTAGGACGCTCCACATGCGGTAGCGTATCGGACCGGGATTCAGCACTAATCACCATCTTGCCTTTTATAATGTCACCGGTTAGGCACCTCTGGATGGCAATGAGCGGTGCCTCATAGCTCAACAAAAAACGGCAAGAAGCTTCCAGTGGGGGCGGTTTCTTGTTGTGGACGATCTCGTTTCGGACGTGGCAGGAGCGCCATAGGACCATCAGGACACACATGTGATCATGCGCGTTCAGAGGATGCAGCAGGTCGAACAGCCATTCAACGCCCGTCAGCCGCACAGTGTATAGGTCCGGCAAGTTCCAGTGCTTCGCCATGGCACGCCAAAGTTCCACCGCTCGAGGGCACCTGCAGAATACATGGAATGTATCCTCTCGCTCCATCGCACACAGCGGGCATGTATCAGTAATCTCCAGTGTTCGAGTTTTTTTGTTAGCCCAAGTGGCCAAAGAATTTGAAGCAATCTTCCACGCAAATATACGCACCTTGAGAGGAGCAGGGCACCTCCAAATAAATGCCCAGACGGCACGTCGCCCGTCCGGTGCCCTGCTCGCTGCGACTGAAGACGGCCGGAGATGCTCGTCGAGTGCGAGACGATAAGCGCTCTGTACTGAAAAGGTGCCATTACGCTCGGCCTCCCATGCTATGAAGTCACCAGCTCGGCTTGGGGACGCTTTGATCTTCCAAATTTCCTAACGTCCACATGCATGAAATACTTACATAACAGCTCCACTTTCCAGTTTCCAAATTCATCAAGCAGTTGGCTCACT
Organism: Triticum aestivum; assembly: GCF_018294505.1. Taxonomy (NCBI): domain Eukaryota; kingdom Viridiplantae; phylum Streptophyta; class Magnoliopsida; order Poales; family Poaceae; genus Triticum; species Triticum aestivum. Next base: position 167,082,931 of record NC_057813.1, read on the forward strand.
CTCCTCAGCCTACAGCGACCCTGTAGGGATATTGGTCCACGAGCCAGCAGATGGGGGATCCACTGGTCTCGCCAAATGCGGACCGAAGCTCCTTCACCAATTCGCTAGATTAATCCCTTCTTGAGGAGTTCCAGGCCGTGGACAATGGACTGCCACGTTGTCGACGCGTTGCTGGAGAAGACGGTGTCCTCTAGGCGACCATCCGGGTAGTACCGGGCCTTTAAAACCCGCGCACACAAACTGTCAGGGTTAGAGATTAACCGCCAAGCTTGCCGGGCGAGCAAGGCTTGGTTGAACAGCCGGAAATCCCGAAAGCCCAGCCCACCCTGCTCCTTGGGTTTGATCATGGTGTCCCAAGCTCTCCAGTGCGTCTTCCTTCTTCCTTCCTTGGCACCCCACCAGTAGTTTCGTACCATGCGAGTAAGGTCATCGCAAACACTTCTAGGGAGTCGAAACACTCCCATAAGGTACGTAGGCAGGGATTGAGCCACTGCTTTGATTAGTATTTCCTTCCCACCCTGTGAAGCACCTTCACCCCATGATAATATTCTCTTAGTCAATTGCTCCTGTAGGCTCTGGAAACGGCCCTTTGACATGCGTCCGGTTGGAGTGGGCAGCCCCAAGTAGCGTTCCTCAAACTGCATATTCTGAACCTGGAGAGTAAGGGTGACCGCAGCTTGGTCCACAGGCCGACACTTGTTGCCAAATAATATGGAGCATTTCGATGGGTTGATGAATTGTCCCGTAGTTCTCTCATAGATGGACAAAGCATCCTTGATCTCCAAGGCTTCCGCTGCCATGGCACGAAAAAACAGTAAGGTGCCGTCCGCAAACAGTAAGTGTGAGATGCCCGGTGCCCGCGGACACACGCACAGGGGTGATACTTCAATTTTGCACCTTCTGCTTAAGGATAGCATCAAGCCCATCAGCAACGAATAAGAAAAGGAAAGGTGACAAAGGGTCTCCCTGCCGTAACCCATGTGACGGTGCGAACGAATCCGAGCTGGCCCCACTAACTTTGACATTGTATGTCACTGAGGTCACACACGTCATGATCCAATGCACCCATCGGTGATCGAAGCCAAGCTGTTGCATCATTCGCCTTAGGAATTCTCAATCCACTCTGTCGTATGCCTTGGACAAATCGAGCTTGTATGCACAAACACTTCTACTCGGATCCTTCTCCTGTTTGATCGTATGTATACACTCGAAAGCAATGAAAGCATTGTCAGTGATAAGTCTACCCGGGACGAACGCGCTCTGTTTCGGAGCAATGATCTCATCCAATAAAGGTCTCAACCGGTTCACCAGGCACTTCGAAATGACCTTATATGTAACATTACACAGGCTTATGGGACGATACTCTGACAGGCTAGTTGGGTCATTTACCTTGGGAATCAGAATTATGGAAGTGGCATTTACTCCCTCCGGCATAATGCCCGACTCAAAAAATTGCCTAACTGCCTCAATCATCTCCTCTTTCAAAGTGCCCCAATGACGCTGAAAAAAATCTGGCTGGGAAGCCGTCTGGACCAGGCGCTTTTAGGGGCCCTATCTGGAAGAGGGCAGGGATGCCATATCTTTACATGTGAGTTTATATTTGAGCATAACTGATAGAAAAAAGTGTCAGGACCCCGACTCAATGCCACATCGATCTAGCATGTAACACCTCATATCACTTTGCGGCCTCACGCACGGTATTCCCACGGGTGTCGCCTTACCTTTGCCCGGAACCGTTTGCGCCTTTTAGCACACGTATATGACAGTGTCGCTAGCATCCATATGATAAGGAGCCCGGGCTGACATGGCTAGTCGTAAACCCAAAGTGGCACAAATTTACAGGGACAGGCATCCATGACCTAGCATCGAACGTGTCGGTCATCAGCGAGTGAATCCAGGCTGTAGCACTGGGCTAGCAGGACTCCGGTGAACCGGGCTGTAGCGGGCTAACAGGACTCCGGTATTCATCGCGTGACATTTCCCGAAGGGACAGACACAGGAACGAAGAAGGACACATGCCGGCCAGCCTAAGTGTTCCGGAGCAGTAGCAAGCTACCATGGCTCAGTGGAAACACTAGGAGACATTTCCCGGTAAGAGAGGCTACTAAGGATAAACAACTAGATAGCCAGATCCCACACATACCAAGCATTTCAATAACATACACACAATATGCTCGATATGTGCAAATACAACATGGCATCACAACATGACTCTACGACTCAAGTATTTATTCAATAGGCTCCGAGGAGCGACATATTACAAACCGGGGTCTCATGACCCAACATTCAGAGCATACAAGTCAAAGCACATGCGGAAGCTATCATGTCTGAGTACAGACATCTATAAATGAAAAAGGCTTGAAAGCCTGACTATCTACCGGATCCTGCCGAGGGCACAAGATCGTAGCTGAGGTATCAAGCTAAACGTCGAAGTCCACGCGGAACTACTAGTGAGACCGAAGTCTCTCTGCAAAACATAAAATAGGCAAACGTGAGTACAAATGTACCCAGCAAGACTTACATCAGAACTATCTACATAAGCATCATTATCACAAAGGGGATGGTGGGGTTTAACTGCAGCAAGCCAGCTTTGACTCGGTGGCTATCCTGAACTACGACTGCAAGTAACTCTTGAGGTGGCGCACACGAGTCCACATATTCACCAACCAATACACCACTATGGAACCACTCCCGTCTCCCTACGAGAACGCCATCCATAGCACTCACGCTTATCTTGCGTATTTTAGAGTATCCACTTTCACTTGTCTATGAACTGATATAAGCAACCCAGAAGTCCTTTACCGCGGACACGGCTATTCGAATAGATAATGTTAACCCTGCAGGGGTGTACTTCTTCACACACGCTCTCACCACTTACCGTCGTTTACACGACATGTACTCGGCAACCTTCAAGCGGAAGCCCAACGTGGGTGTCGGCCACGACCTACCTAATCACCTAAGTCTCTAGTCCAGGTTTATCGCCTATTCGGGTTCCATCCATGAGGAGATCCGGCCGGAGTTTCGCTCACAGCCCCAAACGATGTGAACAGGGTTCCGTGACACCAAACGGGCGCCCGGTTTACCCGGCCACGTGCCTACCGCATCACAGCCCACCCCTACGGTCAGCGTTGCGCACGGCCTCCAGCATACTACAAACACCAGAAACTACTTGCAACTCCTGGACAGAGGACAAGGGTGATTAAGAAGCCGAGAGGGTCCATTGATTTCGGGCCCAATGCGTGGTAGTAGCTGAATCATGGATCACAAACACAGAACTCAGTTCCTGAGGACGGCTGCAATGAGACAACCCACCATGTACTCCTACATGGCCTCTCACCGCTACCTTTACCAAATCGTATTCACACACTTAGCTCACACACAGTAGGACGTGTTCATACACCTCTGATTCAATCCCGATGAATCAGACCTGACTCAACTCTAAGCAGTAGCAGGCATGACAAACAAGCATGAATGAGTAGGCACAACAGGGCTCAAACAACTCCTACTCATGCTAGTGGGTTTCATCTATTTACTATGGAATGACAGGTCATGCAGAGGATAAAGGGGTTCAGCTACCGCAGCAAGTAATAGTTGAATCGTTGTTGTCCTAATGCAGTAAAAGAGAGCAGAAGCGAGAGAGTGGGATTGTATCGGAATGAACAAGGGGGTTTTGCTTGCCTGGCATTTCTGAAGATAACATTGAGTCTTCATCAGTGTCAACAATCACATCATCGGTACAGCGTCTACCGAGGGGGGAACAACACCGGCAAACACAGAAGAAACACGATCAATGCAATGCACAATATGATGCATGCTATGACATGGCAACATGCTGTTGTTTTGAGCTAATGCAACTAGCAATAGATTAAATGAAGTTGGTTTGAATACAAGATTCAAATTCAAACTCCATATGTGATTTTTCAAATGCCATTTAATTGATTTGTGCTAAACAGCAGCTATACGTTGTTCTAACATGCATGAAAATGGTACAGATGGATTCCTTGAATTTTTCTGATAATTTTTCATATATAATTTATTTAATTTGGAGTTACGGTTGAATTTCTATGAATTTTAGAAGTTTATACAATTTCCTGGAATTTATAAATCATTTCCTAATTTATTTTAATTCCAGAAAGGAATTATTGCGTCAGCATGACCTCATGCTGACCTCAGCAGGTCAACGGGCGCCGTCCAGGTCAAACTGACCTGTGGGCCCTGCGTGTCAGTGTCTGGACTAACTAACCTAATTAAAATTAACCCTAATTAACTTGGTTAGCCGGGCGGGGCCCGCATGTCAGTGAGTCAGTGGCTTAACTAAAATTAGTTATTAATTTAACCAAAAGTTAGCAGGGGACGGGCCCACACGTCAGTGACCCAGGGGGGTCAAATCCCTGGTCAACCGGGGCTAATCCACCGGCGTCTAGCCGCCGGCAACGACCAGACGCGGCGGTGGTTCGCCGGAGTTGCGCCAGAGACGGCGGATCGTCGCGCCAAGGGCACCCGGAGGTAGCCCGTGCCCGTGCGCATCTAGGGGAACCAACGGGAGGTGCGGGGGTGGCCGGGGTTCGCCGGAGTGGAGCCCGAGGCGGCGGCCGGAGCTCGGGGGTTCGCGGGAGTGGCGCTGCGGTGCACTGGAGGACGAGTGGTTAGGTGCTTTGGGTTCCTAAGGTTGCGGTGGGCACGCTGGTGCGCTCGGGAGCGAGCTGCGGTGGCTGTGGCCACGGCCACGCCATGGCCGGCGGCGAGATGCTTCGGTCATGGTTGGGGATCGGGGCTAGAGCTCGCGAAGGACGACGAGGAAAAGGGGAATCGGGTCAAAGGCTCACCGCGGAGCTGCAGGGATGGTTAGTGGGCTCGGGGGCGCGCTGGAGTGGCCGAATTCGACGGAGAAGGGCGCCGGGGCCGAAGCTTGAAGACGATGACGATGGCGGCTGCTCGGGGCCCTTCTGGTCGCGTGAGATGACGAGGAGGACGAGGGCGGAACAGCGGAGCTCGGGAGCGAGTCGGAGAGGAGAGGGGGTGGCGGTGGCCGCGAGGGAGCTCGTCGGCGGCGGCGAGCGTGTTCGGTGAGGTGGCAAACGGCGAGAGAGGGAGCAGGGGAAGAGTGAGAGAGGTCGGGCGGATCGGGACGACACCGGGGCATTCATCCACGCGGCCAGGGGAAGCAGGAGGTGGCCAGGGGAAGCAGGAGGTGGCCGAGGCAGCGTCGGCGCCCGTCGGCCACGCGCGCTGCCTACTGGCGCAGGGAAGACGACAGGGGAGGAGTGGAGATGGGCTGGGCCGGAAGTGTTGGGCCGTCCAGGTGGCTTCGGTGAGCGCCAGGTGAGTCCAGGTAAGTTTTTATTATTTTTCTGTTTCTGTTTTTTATACTTTGCCACTGTTTTTAAATAGAACAATTCCAAACCAGTGTCAAAATTCCTCTAAATATATTTATGTTGCTTAATGGACTTTTCCAAAGGCACATAAAATGTTTCAGGGTATTTGGAAATATATTCTATACAAGTTATGAATATAATTCCAAATGCAAATAAAATAATGATTTAAATTCAGTGCCCAAAATATTCCTCAAAAATGCTCATTATTTTTGGTTTGGTGCAAAAACCTTTGCCAAATATAACCAACATTATTTAAGGCCATTTTGGAAACACTGAATGCAATTTCCAGGGTTCTTTTGCCCTGCTTTTAATTAAAGTTTTGAGGCTTCAACAATCCTCAATTCATGTTTCAGAAATTTAAATATGATGCCTGGATGAAGATGCAACTATTTACAAACAATATTCTAGGGCTGTGACAACTCACCCCCACTAAACAAAAATCTCGTCCCGAGATTCAAGCGTAGGGTAAGGTGAAGGGGGAACACAAACTAGCACAATCTTCACGATCCAGGTTGCACTTCAACTGAACGTTGATTTGTTCACCATCTTTGTCTCGTCGTCTTGTTCTGAGAACTCCAGTTATTATGACAATGAGAGGAGAAGGAGACTCTGGAAGGATCGATCTTCTTGAAGGTCGAACAACTCAAGACTAACTCACAGAATGAGACATAGCAACATCTCTCGAGCTGAGAGACGAAGCACACATCTAGAGGGATGGAGTGAAACGGACGACGAAGGTTCACTAGGTAGACAACAATTTCACGCTTAAGAAGGTGGTAAACGATTGTCAACGTAGCGAGGAGTTGAGTTGCCATGATATCACAACGAGACACCTTCGGAACCGTGACTCGTAGATATCTCCCCTTAAGTGGCAAAAAGAATTACCTTTGATTCAGAGATCATTGAGACTCTTTAAACCAGCCTAAGGCAATTCTTGAGCGATCGTTTGGAGGGGGTCGGTAGAATGGCATATTGGCGGTGCAAGCTGGGAACAAAATGCAAATGCTGGGAATGATTCTGGTAACTGGGGAAGAACCCAACAATAGAGAGTGAATTCACTGTTTGAAAAGGTCATAGCATTGCCGAGGAAACTGAGAGGAATCCCAGTTAGTGCCGATGATAACACGTAGCGCTTGTGCGTGCTCTCAAGAACTTGAGCATTTCCACAATCATCAAGGTTTTACCAACATCCGTGTCAAGGATCCTGGCAACACAACATACTACCATGATGGCTAATGATGGATGATGCAGACGCAAAGGAAGATAACACCTTCTCAGATTTCACCCTTGGCGGGGCCAAGGAAATAAAATCTGGATGATCGACCGAGAGACATTTAGCACTCCGCTCCTAATGTTCTCCTTGATGTGCTAGCGTATCCCATTCATTGAAATGGTTTGGTAACTAGAACATCAAGTAAAAAGGTCGGACTTTGGAACACAGAAATCCATAGGGGCAACTAGGGAGTAAATCCTACGAAATCCCTATGGGGAGGTGGCCAACTTCCTTAATCAAGATATTATAATAACAGGTCTTCTGGCTGGGTGTGTTGGCCACGACATCCACTTTACCGGTTTCCGAGGGACCGATATTATAGTTCTTGGGAAAACGTTCCAACCATCATATCTGCCTGAGATTCAGATCTGGCTGGTGTCAGGATATTCTAGACTCATCAAGTCTGGAAGAAAAATGAAAGTTTGCAACACAAATAGACAAGACGACGTTGCGAGATTCTCGGGAATGAACTACGATGGTAAGCTCCAAAACATGAGCTGGTTCTGCTACTAACATGTGAACATGTTGTCCAAGACAAGAATGACCACATAGTAGTCTTATCATAAAACACTACCGAGTTCAGATGGGGAACCATAATCGAGGATATCGAAGTCTTTACGCAAGTCCATGGATTAGATCCCAAGCATAGACTTCTTTTCCTTGAACAAGTCAATCAGTGGCTTAGTGTGCTAGGGACACATATAGAATGAAGGTTGCAAGTCTCCAGACTACAGAATACTTCGCATGTGTGCATGACTGACTTGGGATGATTCCAGAGGAAGCAAAACTAACTTTCTCAAATTCACGGCGGCAACTTTCACCAAATGCACGTGTATAAGAGGAAATCACTCCTTTCATCAAACAAGTACTTCATGAGCTAGCATGAAGAGAATGCTTTCAAAAGTTTCCAACACTAGCTTAATGTTCAGCAAAATTATGGAGAAGACAAGGATGTTGTCGATGGGCTCAACAACAACTCATCGGAATTTCCATATCACTGGACTTCCACCATCATGTGAACACGGTGATAGCATTGGTCAGACCAAAGATGTAATGGTGTATGCTCGAGGGATCAACCACGAGTAAGACAACATTACGAGCATCATTGGTACTGATTTGATTTGACGATATCCCACACTCAAATCAAAGAGTTGATAAGACAATAGGTCCAGCACTTATTACAGGGACCAATCGATGAAGATATCATCTTTCTTCAACACACACTACACAAGAATATCCCTTTGGAACGAACTAAGTCAGGCAAGCTTTTATCTTCCAACTCTCCAAGTTGTTGTCTAGCTTAACCAACTAGCTCAGGGATATCTAACACCGATTCTTGGAGAGAAGGTGGTTCACAAGAAACCAACTTGATCACGAGCTCAACATAACAGTCAGGGGACAACCTGGTAATACTTCCGAGAAGATATTCGGAAAATCATGAACCACCGGTATGTTACTAAGCTCGAGAGCAATCTCGCTTTTGAGGGCAAGACGATATGATCAAATGAGTGAGGACTTGACAAGATCCTAACTCATCAACCGAAGGGTGCACCGAAATAAGGACTAGGTAGCACGATCAGTCTTAGAATGATGACTCAATAATCAGCATGCTAAGAATGAGGTTGTTGTCCATTTAACTACCAAGCAACAAGGTTGCTAGGAGTATCGGTTTCACACATCACGATTCACTTGTCGACATTCCGGTTATAACAACACAAGAACCGAGAAATGAATAATGATGGAGAGAAGTATCACTGCACCAAGAATTCATAGGATGGTGTGCAATTCCTATAACAATCCGATATAAAGATGGTAATACTCCAAGGTAGAGCAGAGCAAAAGCTGGATTAGCAATTTGTTCTGTGGAGCACAACTTCTTTGACCCAATCCTGGATATGGAAGAGGTACTGGAGTTTGTTTCTCCTGGTCATTTCGGAATAGAATGGCTTGACGGACCTCAAGAGTAGTGGCAACGATGGACACGGATGCAAAACTACTCCTTAATATCAATTGATAGACAAGGGCCAGAAAACAACTAAAGAGGGACAACTCAAAGGAACATATAACTTTCTGAGTTGTGGATGCATAGATTAGTATGTCGAACCAGGTTCAACATAATTCTTCCGGATAACCCATGCAGAAAGGTTGAGATGGCAGAGTCACAATATAGCATGGAGAACTCATCGAGAGCACTCTTGTTGTCATCTTTTGGTTCAGAAGAACTCCTGCCAAGAATGGTTCATGGTAATTGGAAGAAGGATGTACCACGAACCTCGAGGACTAACGCAAAGGTTACTAATATCCTAACGGAACTAGCAAACACTATCAACATGAAGTAAGTAGAGTGAATCTCGGGTTCAAAACCCAGGAGTAGAATACCTACTACTAAGTAGCATCACGGAATGCTTTCGAGAATAGAGGCCAGAATCATCACACTAGGACACAAAACATGGCTAGACTACTAGATGATCCCCTGAAACACCTAGGGTCATAGTAATAACTCCAACGTAAAGGTCGAGGCAGTAGAGTACCTCAACTCAACAATTTGTGTGATTAACCTGGCCTAAAAGACATTGAAACCAGAGGAAAAGGATTTTGCAAATGCATCAGACTCTTTGGAAACTTGAGATGACTCGGACAGCATAATGGCTGTAAATGCTCAGAAAAGATTTGAGACATTCACAAAAATGGTGGCATAACCACTCAGAAGCACAATATCAAGGTCTCGAGATCAATAATTAACATACAGAGGTAGAAACTGAACTGAGGCTTAATCCAACAATCTTATAAGTCTACGGATTAGTAACACGTGATCCTGATGGAAAGAAGAGATAGCCTAGTTCTTAATCCCCGTAGGAAAGATAAGATGACTCAGATCAGAAGGGCATAAGGTATAAGGAGTAAAAAGAGCCTTACGTTCCATCCCACAATCAATTCCCTTATATAACTAAAGAATTTCTAGACTCAACTTCGACCAATTTGGCTTGGTAATCCTACAGGCAGTCAAGCTCTGATACCAACGCTGTCAGGACCCCGACTCAATGCCACATCGATCTAGCATGTAACACCTCATATCACTTTGCGGCCTCACGCACGGTATTCCCACGGGTGTCGCCTTACCTTTGCCCGGAACCGTTTGCGCCTTTTAGCACACGTATATGACAGTGTCGCTAGCATCCATATGATAAGGAGCCCGGGCTGACATGGCTAGTCGTAAACCCAAAGTGGCACAAATTTACAGGGACAGGCATCCATGACCTAGCATCGAACGTGTCGGTCATCAGCGAGTGAATCCAGGCTGTAGCACTGGGCTAGCAGGACTCCGGTGAACCGGGCTGTAGCGGGCTAACAGGACTCCGGTATTCATTGCGTGACATTTCCCCGAAGGGACAGACACAGGAACGAAGAAGGACACATGCCGGCCAGCCTAAGTGTTCCGGAGCAGTAGCAAGCTACCATGGCTCAGTGGAAACACTAGGAGACATTTCCCGGTAAGAGAGGCTACTAAGGATAAACAACTAGATAGCCAGATCCCACACATACCAAGCATTTCAATAACATACACACAATATGCTCGATATGTGCAAATACAACATGGCATCACAACATGACTCTACGACTCAAGTATTTATTCAATAGGCTTCGAGGAGCGAGATATTACAAACCGGGGTCTCATGACCCAACATTCAGAGCATACAAGTCAAAGCACATGTGGAAGCTATCATGTCTGAGTACAGACATCTATAAATGAAAAAGGCTTGAAAGCCTGACTATCTACCGGATCCTGCCGAGGGCACAAGATCGTAGCTGAGGTATCAAGCTAAACGTCGAAGTCCACGCGGAACTACTAGTGAGACCGAAGTCTCTCTGCAAAACATAAAATAGGCAAACGTGAGTACAAATGTACCCAGCAAGACTTACATCAGAACTATCTACATATGCATCATTATCACAAAGGGGATGGTGGGGTTTAACTGCAGCAAGCCAGCTTTGACTCGGTGGCTATCCTGAACTACGACTGCAAGTAACTCTTGAGGTGGCGCACACGAGTCCACATATTCACCAACCAATACACCACTATGGAACCGCTCCCATCTCCCTACGAGAACGCCATCCATAGCACTCACGCTTATCTTGCGTATTTTAGAGTATCCACTTTCACTTGTCTATGAACTGATATAAGCAACCCAGAAGTCCTTTACCGCGGACACGGCTATTCGAATAGATAATGTTAACCCTGCAGGGGTGTACTTCTTCACACACGCTCTCACCACTTACCGCCGTTTACACGACATGTACTCGGCAACCTTCAAGCGGAAGCCCAACGTGGGTGTCGGCCACGACCTACCTAATCACCTAAGTCTCTAGTCCAGGTTTATCGCCTATTCGGGTTCCATCCATGAGGAGATCCGGCCGGAGTTTCGCTCGCAGCCCCAAACGATGTGAACAGGGTTCCGTGACACCAAACGGGCGCCCGGTTTACCCGGCCACGTGCCTACCGCATCACAGCCCACCCCTACGGTCAGCGCTGCGCACGGCCTCTAGCATACTACAAACACCAGAAACTACTTGCAACTCCTGGACAGAGGACAAGGGTGATTAAGAAGCCGAGAGGGTCCATTGATTTCGGGCCCAATGCGTGGTAGTAGCTGAATCATGGATCACAAACACAGAACTCAGTTCCTGAGGACGGCTGCAATGAGACAACCCACAATGTACTCCTACATGGCCTCTCACCGCTACCTTTACCAAATCGTATTCACACACTTAGCTCACACACAGTAGGACGTGTTCATACACCTCTGATTCATTCCCGATGAATCAGACCTGACTCAACTCTAAGCAGTAGCAGGCATGACAAACAAGCATGAATGAGTAGGCACAACAGGGCTCAAACAACTCCTACTCATGCTAGTGGGTTTCATCTATTTACTGTGGAATGACAGGTCATGCAGAGTGTTGGGGAACGTTGCAGAAAATTAAAATTTTTCCTACGGTTTCACCAAGATCCATCTATGAGTTCATCTAAGCAACGAGTCTAGGGAGAGAGTTTGCATCTACATACCACTTGTAGATCGCGTGCGGAAGCTTGCAAGGTGATGATGTAGTCGTACTTGACGTGATTCAAATCACCGATGACCTGCGCCGAACGGACGGCACCTCCGCGTTCAACACACGTACGGAAACAGCCACGTCTCCTCCTTCTTGATCCAGCAAGGAAGGGAGGAGAGGTTGAGGGAGATGGCACCAGCAGCAGCACGACGGCGTGGTGTTGGTGGAGCTGTAGTACTCCGGCAGAGCTTCGCTAAGCGCTATGGAGTTGGAGGAGGTGTTGGGGAGGGAGAAGGAGGCACCCAAAGGCCAGGGCACAAGGTATGAAGTCCCTCCTCTCCCCCCACTATATATAGGGGTGCCAAGGGGGGGTGGCCGGCCCTAGGAGATCAAATCTCCTAGGGGGTGCGGCGGCCAAGGGGGAATTCCCTCCCCCCCAAGGCACCTAGGAGGTGCCTTCCACTAGTAGGACTCCTCCCCTTTGGAAACCCTAGGCGCATGGGCCTTGTGGGGCTGGTGCCCTTGGCCCAAGTAGGCCAAGGCGCACCCCCTACAGCCCATGTGGCCCCCGGGGATGGGTGGCCCCACCCGGTGGGCCCCCGGGACCCCTCCGGTGGTCCCGGTACAATACCGATAACCCCGAAACTTGTCCCGATGCCCGAAACAGGACTTCCCATATATAAATCTTTACCTCCGGACCATTCCGGAACTCCTCGTGACGTCCGGGATCTCATCCAGGACTCCGAACAACATTCGGGTTACTGCATATACATATCCCTACAACCCTAGCGTGACTGAACCTTAAGTGTGTAGACCCTACGGGTTCGGGAGACATGCAGACATGACCGAGACTCTCTTAGTCAATAACCATCAGCGGGATCTGGATACCCATGATGGCTCCCACATGCTCCTCGATGTTGTCATCGGATGAACCACTATGTCGAGGATTCGATCAAACCCTGTATACAATTCCCTTTGCCAATCGGTACGTTACTTGCCCGAGACTTGATCGTCGGTATCCCAATACCTTGTTCAGTCTCGTTACCGGCAAGTCACTTTACTCGTACCGTAATGCATGATCCCGTGTCCAACACCTTGGTCACTTTGAGCTCATTATGATGATGCATTACCGAGTGGGCCCAGAGATACCTCTCCGTCATACGGAGTGACAAATCCCAGTCTCGATCCGTGTCAACCCAACAGCTACTTTCGGAGATACCTGTAATGCACCTTTATAGTCACCCAGTTACGTTGTGACGTTTGGCACACCCAAGGCATTCTTACGGTATCCGGGAGTTACACGATCTCATGGTCGAAGGAACAGATACTTGACACTTGCAAAGCTCTAGCAAAACGAACTACACGATCTTTTATGCTATGCTTAGGATTGGGTCTTGTCCATCACATCATTCTCCTAATGATGTGATCCCGTTATCAATGACATCCAATGTCCATAGTCAGGAAACCATGACTATCTGTTGATCACAACGGGCTGGTCAACTAGAGGCTTACCAGGGACATAGTGTGGTCTAAGTATTCACACGTGTATTACGATTTCCGGATAATACAGTTATAGCATGAATACAAGACAATTATCATGAACAATGAAATATAATAATACTTTTATTATTGCCTCTAGGGCATATTTCCAACAGTCTCCCACTTGCACTAGAGTCACTAATCTAGTTACATTGTGATGAATCGAACACCCATAGAGTTCTGGTGTTGATCATGTTTTGCACGCGAGAGAGGTTTAGTCAGCGGATCTGCGACATTCAGATCCGTGTGTACTTTGCAAATCTCTATGTCTCCATCTTGAACATTTTCACGGATGGAGTTGAAACGACGCTTGATGTGCCTGGTCTTCTTGTGAAACCTGGGCTCCTTTGCCAGGGCAATAGCTCCAGTGTTGTCACAGAAGAGTTTGATCGGCCTCGACGCATTGGGTATGACTCCTAGGTCGGTGATGAACTCCTTCACCCAAATCGCTTCATGTGCTGCCTCCGAGGCTGCCATGTACTCCGCTTCACACGTAGATCCCGCCACGACGCTCTGCTTGCAGCTGCACCAGCTTACTGCTCCACCATTCAACATATACACGTATCCGGTTTGTGACTTAGAGTCATCCGGATCTGAGTCAAAGCTAGCGTCGACGTAACCCTTTACGACGAGCTCTTCGTCTCCTCCATAAACGAGAAACATGTCCTTTGTCCTTTTCAGGTACTTCAGGATATTCTTGACCGCTGTCCAGTGTTCCTTGCCGGGATTACTTTGGTATCTTGCTACCAAACTTACGGCAAGGTTTACATCGGGTCTGGTACACAGCATGGCATACATAATAGATCCTATGGCTGAAGCATAGGGGATGACACTCATCTCTTCTTTATCTTTTGCCGTGGTCGGTGACTGAGTTGAGCTCAGTCTCATACCTTGTAACATAGGCAAGAACCCCTTCTTGGACTGATCCATTCTGAATCTCTTCAAAATCTTATCAAGGTATGTACTTTGTGAAAGACCTATGAGGCGTCTCGATCTATCTCTATAGATCTTGATGCCTAATATATAAGCAGCTTCTCCAAGGTCCTTCATTGAAAAACACTTATTCAAGTAGGCCTTAATGCTGTCCAGAAATTCTATATTATTTCCCATCAGGAGTATGTCATCTACATATAATATGAGAAATGCTACAGAGCTCCCACTCACTTTCTTGTAAACGCAGGCTTCTCCATAAGTCTGCATAAACCCAAACGCTTTGATCATCTCATCAAAGCGAATGTTCCAACTCCGAGATGCTTGCACCAGTCCATAAATGGATCGCTGGAGCTTGCATACTTTGTTAGCGTTCTGAGGATCGACAAAACCTTCCGGCTGCATCATATACAGTTCTTCCTTAAGATGCCCGTTAAGGAATGCTGTTTTGACGTCCATCTGCCATATCTCATAATCATGGTATGCGGCAATTGCTAACATGATTCGGACGGACTTTAGCTTCGCTACGGGAGAGAATGTCTCGTCGTAGTCAATCCCTTGAACCTGTCGATAACCCTTTAGCGACAAGTCGGGCTTTATAGATGGTAACATTACCATCCGCGTCCGTCTTCTTCTTAAAGATCCATTTGTTTTCTATCGCTCGCCGATCATCGGGCAAGTCTGTCAAAGTCCATACTTTGTTTTCATACATGGATTCTATCTCGGATTTCATGGCTTCAAGCCATTTGTTGGAATCCGGGCCCGTCATTGCTTCTTCATAGTTCGAAGGTTCATTGTTGTCTAACAACATGATTTCCAGGACAGGGTTGCCGTACCACTCTGGTGCGGAACGTGTCCTTGTGGACCTACGAAGTTCAGCAGTAACTTGATCCGAAGTACCTTGATCATCATCATGGTTTTCCTCTTCAGTTGGTGTGGGCATCACAGGAATGGTTTCCTGTGCTGCGTCACTATCCCGCTCAAGAGGTAGTACTTCATCGAGTTCTACTTTCCTCCCACTTACTTCTTTCGAGAGAAACTCTTTCTCCAGAAAGCATCCGTTCTTGGCAACAAAGATCTTGCCTTCGGATCTTAAGTAGAAGGTATACCCTATAGTTTCCTTAGGGTATCCTATGAATACGCATTTTTCCGACTTTGGTTCGAGCTTTTCAGGTTGAAGTTTCTTGACATAAGCTTCGCATCCCCAAACTTTTAGAAACGACAGCTTAGGTTTCTTTCCAAACCATAATTCATACGGTGTCGTCTCAACGGATTTAGACGGTGCCCTATTTAAAGTGAATGTAGCTGTCTCTAGAGCGTATCCCCAAAATGATAGCGGTAAGTCGGTAAGAGACATCATAGACCGCACCATATCCAATAGAGTGCGATTACGACGTTCGGACACACCGTTTCGCTGAGGTGTTCCAGGCGGCGTGAGCTGTGAAACGATTCCACATTTCTTTAAGTGTGTACCAAATTCGTGACTTAAGTATTCTCCTCCACGATCTGATCGTAAGAATTTTATCTTTCGGTCACGTTGATTCTCCACCTCATTCTGAAATTCCTTGAACTTTTCAAAGGTCTCAGACTTGTGTTTCATTAAGTAGACATACCCATATCTACTCAAGTCATCTGTGAGAGTGAGAACATAACGATATCCTCCGCGAGCCTCAACGCTCATTGGACCGCACACATCGGTATGTATGATTTCCAACAAGTTGGTTGCTCGCTCCATTGTTCCGGAGAACGGAGTCTTGGTCATTTTACCTAAGAGGCAGGGTTCGCACGTGTCAAATGATTCATAATCAAGAGACTCTAAAAGTCCATCAGCATGGAGCTTCTTCATGCGCTTGACACCAATGTGACCAAGGCGGCAGTGCCACAAGTATGTGGGACTATCGTTATCAACTTTAAATCTTTTGGCATCTACACTATGAACATGTGTAATATTACGCTCGAGATTCATTAAGAATAAACCATTGACCATCGGAGCATGACCATAAAACATATCTCTCATATAAATCGAACAACCATTATTCTCAGACTTAAATGAGTAGCCATCTCGTATTAAACGAGATCCAGATACAATGTTCATGCTCAAACTTGGCACTAAATAACAATTATTGAGGTTCAAAACTAATCCCGTAGGTAAATGTAGAGGCAGCGTGCCGACGGCGATCACATCGACTTTGGAACCATTCCCGACGCGCATCGTCACCTCGTCCTTTGCCAGTCTCCGTTTATTCCGCAGCTCCTGCTGTGAGTTACAAATATGAGCAACGGCACCGGTATCAAATACCCAGGAGTTACTACGATTACTGGTAAGGTACACATCAATCACATGTATATCAAATATACCTTTGGTGTTGCCGGCCTTCTTATCCGCTAAGTATTTGGGGCAGTTCCGCTTCCAGTGACCCTTCCCTTGCAATAAAAGCACTTAGTCTCAGGCTTGGGTCCATTCTTTGACTTCTTCCCGGTAACTGGCTTACCAGGCGCGGCAACATCTTTGCCGTCCTTCTTGAAGTTCTTCTTACCCTTGCCCTTCTTGAACTTAGTGGTCTTATTGACCATCAACACTTGATGTTCTTTCTTGATTTCAGCCTCTGCTGACTTCAGCATCGAGAACAATTCAGGAATGGTCTTTTCCATTCCTTGCATGTTGTAGTTCATCACAAAGCTCTTGTAGCTTGGTGGGAGCGACTGGAGGATTCTGTCAATGACCGCCTCATCTGGGAGGTTAATGTTTAGCTGGGTCATACGGTTGTGCAACCCAGACATCTTCAGGATGTGCTCACTGACAGAACTGTTTTCCTCCATCTTACAACTGTAGAACTTGTCGGAGACATCATATCTCTCGACCCGGGCATGAGCTTGAAAAACTAGTTTCAGCTCTTCGAACATCTCATATGCTCCGTGATGCTCAAAACGCTTTTGGAGCCCCGGTTCTAAGCTGTAAAGCATGCCGCACTGAACGAGGGAGTAATCATCAGCGCGAGTTTGCCAAGCATTCATAATGTCTTGGTTCTCTGGGACGGGAGCGTCACCTAGCGGTCCTTCTAGGACATATTGTTTCCTGGCAGCTATGAGGATGATCCTCAGGTTCCGGACCCAGTCCGTATAGTTGCTGCCATCATCTTTCAGCTTGGTTTTCTCTAGGAACGCGTTGAAGTTCATGTTGACATTAGCGTTGGCCATTGATCTACAAGACATATTTGCAAAGGTTTTAGATTATGTTCATGATAATAAAGTTCTAATCAAATTATGAACTCCCACTTAGATTAGACATCCCTTTAGTCATCTAAGTGTTACACGATCCGAGTCGACCAGCCCGTGTCCGATCATCACGTGAGACGGACTAGTCATCGTCGGTGAACATTTTCATGTTGATCGTATCTTCCATACGACTCGTGTTCGACCTTTCGGTCTCCGTGTTCCGAGGCCATGTATGTACATGCTAGGCTCGTCAAGTTAACCCTAAGTGTTTTCGCTGTGTAAAACTGTCTTACACCCGTTGTATGTGAACGTAAGAATCCATCACACCCGATCATCACGTGGTGCTTAGAAACGACGAACTGTAGCAACAGTGCACAGTTAGGGGAGAACACTTCTTGAAATTTTATAAGGGATCATCTTATTTACTACCGTCGTCCTAAGTAAACAAGATGCATAATACATAATAAACATCACATGCAATTATATAGTTGTGACATGATATGGCCAATATCATATAGCTCCATTGATCTTCATCTTCGGGGCTCCATGATCATCTTGTCACCGGCTTGACACCATGATCTCCATCATCATGATCTCCATCATCGTGTCTTCATGAAGTTGTCACGCCAACGACTACTTCTACTTCTATGACTAACGTTTAGCAAATAAAGTAAAGTAGTTTACATGACGTTATTCAATGACACGCAGGTCATACAAAAATAATGACAACTCCTATGGCTCCTGCCGGTTGTCATACTCATCGACATGCAAGTCGTGAATCCTATTACAAAGAACATGATCTCATACATCACAATTCATCATTCATCACAACTTCTGGCCATATCACATCACATGATCAATCGCTGCAAAAACAAGTTAGACGTCCTCTAATTGTTGTTGCATCTTTTACGTGGCTGCAATTGGGTTCTAGCAAGAACGTTTTCTTACCTACGAATCACCACAACGTGATTTTGTCAACTTCTATTTACCCTTCATAAGGGCCCTGTTCATCGATTCCGCTCCAACTAAGGTGGGAGAGACAGACACCCGCCAGCCACCTTATGCAACTTGTGCATGTCAGTCGGTGGAACCGGTCTCACGTAAGCGTACGTGTAAGGTTGGTCCGGGCCGCTTCATCCCACAATACCGTTGAGCAAGAAAAGACTAGTAGAGGCAAGTAAGATGACAAAATCCACGCCCACAACAAAGTTGTGTTCTACTCGTGCAAAGAGAACTACGCATAGACCTAGCTCATGATGCCACTGTTGGGGAACGTTGCAGAAAATTAAAATTTTTCCTACGGTTTCACCAAGATCCATCTATGAGTTCATCTAAGCAACGAGTCTAGGGAGAGAGTTTGCATCTACATACCACTTGTAGATCGCGTGCGGAAGCTTGCAAGGTGATGATGTAGTCGTACTTGACGTGATTCAAATCACCGATGACCTGCGCCGAACGGACGGCACCTCCGCGTTCAACACACGTACGGAAACAGCCACGTCTCCTCCTTCTTGATCCAGCAAGGAAGGGAGGAGAGGTTGAGGGAGATGGCACCAGCAGCAGCACGACGGCGTGGTGTTGGTGGAGCTGTAGTACTCCGGCAGAGCTTCGCTAAGCGCTATGGAGTTGGAGGAGGTGTTGGGGAGGGAGAAGGAGGCAACCAAAGGCCAGGGCACAAGGTATGAAGTCCCTCCTCTCCCCCCACTATATATAGGGGTGCCAAGGGGGGGTGGCCGGCACTAGGAGATCAAATCTCCTAGGGGGTGCGGCGGCCAAGGGGGAATTCCCTCCCCCCCAAGGCACCTAGGAGGTGCCTTCCACTAGTAGGACTCCTCCCCTTTGGAAACCCTAGGCGCATGGGCCTTGTGGGGCTGGTGCCCTTGGCCCAAGTAGGCCAAGGCGCACCCCCTACAGCCCATGTGGCCCCCGGGGATGGGTGGCCCCACCCGGTGGGCCCCCGGGACCCCTCCGGTGGTCCCGGTACAATACCGATAACCCCGAAACTTGTCCCGATGCCCGAAACAGGACTTCCCATATATAAATCTTTACCTCCGGACCATTCCGGAACTCCTCGTGACGTCCGGGATCTCATCCAGGACTCCGAACAACATTCGGGTTACTGCATATACATATCCCTACAACCCTAGCGTGACTGAACCTTAAGTGTGTAGACCCTACGGGTTCGGGAGACATGCAGACATGACCGAGACTCTCTTAGTCAATAACCATCAGCGGGATCTGGATACCCATGATGGCTCCCACATGCTCCTCGATGTTGTCATCGGATGAACCACTATGTCGAGGATTCGATCAAACCCTGTATACAATTCCCTTTGCCAATCGGTACGTTACTTGCCCGAGACTTGATCGTCGGTATCCCAATACCTTGTTCAGTCTCGTTACCGGCAAGTCACTTTACTCGTACCGTAATGCATGATCCCGTGTCCAACACCTTGGTCACTTTGAGCTCATTATGATGATGCATTACCGAGTGGGCCCAGAGATACCTCTCCGTCATACGGAGTGACAAATCCCAGTCTCGATCCGTGTCAACCCAACAGCTACTTTCGGAGATACCTGTAATGCACCTTTATAGTCACCCAGTTACGTTGTGACGTTTGGCACACCCAAGGCATTCTTACGGTATCCGGGAGTTACACGATCTCATGGTCGAAGGAAGAGATACTTGACACTTGCAAAGCTCTAGCAAAACGAACTACACGATCTTTTATGCTATGCTTAGGATTGGGTCTTGTCCATCACATCATTCTCCTAATGATGTGATCCCGTTATCAATGACATCCAATGTCCATAGTCAGGAAACCATGACTATCTGTTGATCACAACAGGCTGGTCAACTAGAGGCTTACCAGGGACATAGTGTGGTCTAAGTATTCACACGTGTATTACGATTTCCGGATAATACAGTTATAGCATGAATACAAGACAATTATCATGAACAATGAAATATAATAATACTTTTATTATTGCCTCTAGGGCATATTTCCAGCACAGAGGATAAAGGGGTTCAGCTACCGCAGCAAGTAACAGTTGAATCGTTGTTGTCCTAATGCAGTAAAAGAGAGCAGAAGCGAGAGAGTGGGATTGTATCGGAATGAACAAGGGGGTTTTGCTTGCCTGGCATTTCTGAAGATAACATTGAGTCTTCATCAGTGTCAACGATCACATCATCGGTACAGCGTCTACCGAGGGGAGAACAACACCGGCAAACACAGAAGAAACACGATCAATGCAATGCAAAATATGATGCATGCTATGACATGGCAAGATGCTGGTGTTTTGAGCTAATGCAACTAGCAATAGATTAAATGAAGTTGGTTTGAATACAAGATTCAAATTCAAACTCCATATGTGATTTTTCAAATGCCATTTAATTGATTTGTGCTAAAAAGCAGCTATAAGTTGTTCTAACATGCATGAAAATGGTACAGATGGATTCCTTGAATTTTTCTGATATTTTTTCATATATAATTTATTTAATTTGGAGTTACGGTTGAATTTCTATGAATTTTAGAAGTTTATACAATTTCCTGGAATTTATAAATCATTTCCTAATTTATTTTAATTCCAGAAAGGAATTATTGCGTCAGCATGACCTCGTGCTGACCTCAGCAGGTCAACGGGCGCCGTCCAGGTCAAACTGACCTGTGGGCCCTGCGTGTCAGTGTCTGGACTAACTAACCTAATTAAAATTAACCCTAATTAACTTGGTTAGCCGGGCGGGGCCCGCATGTCAGTGAGTCAGTGGCTTAACTAAAATTAGTTATTAATTTAACCAAAAGTTAGCAGGGGACAGGCCCACACGTCAATGACCCAGGGGGGTCAAATCCCTGGTCAACCGGGGCTAATCCACCGGTGTCTAGCCGCCGGCAACGACCAGACGCGGCGGTGGCTCGCCGGAGTTGCGCCAGAGACGGCGGATCGTCGCGCCAAGGGCACCCGGAGGTAGCCCGTGCCCGTGCGCATCTAGGGGAACCAACGGGAGGTGCGGGGGTGGCCGGGGTTCGCCGGAGTGGAGCCCGAGGCGGCGGCCGGAGCTCGGGGGTTCGCGGGAGTGGCGCTGCGGTGCACGGGAGGACGAGTGGTTAGGTGCTTTGGGTTCCTAAGGTTGCGGTGGGCACGCTGGTGGGCTCGGGAGCGAGCTGCGGTGGCTGTGGCCACGGCCACGCCATGGCCGGCGGCGAGATGCTTCGGTCATGGTTGGGGATCGGGGCTAGAGCTCGCGAAGGACGGCGAGGAAAAGGGGAATCGGGTCAAAGGCTCACCGCGGAGCTGCAGGGATGGTTAGTGGGCTCGGGGGCGCGCCGGAGTGGCCGAATTCGACGGAGAAGGGCGCCGGGGCCGAAGATTGAAGACGATGATGATGGCGGCTGCTCGGGGCCCTTCTGGTCGCGTGAGATGACGAGGAGGACGAGGGCGGAACAGCGGAGCTCGGGAGCGCGTCGGAGAGGAGAGGGGGTGGCGGTGGCCGCGAGGGAGCTCGTCGGCGGCGGCGAGCGTGTTCGGTGAGGTGGGAAACGACGAGAGAGGGAGCAGGGGAAGAGTGAGAGAGGTCGGGCGGATCGGGACGACACCGGGGCATTCATCCACGCGGCCAGGGGAAGCAGGAGGTGGCCAGGGGAAGCAGGAGGTGGCCGAGGCAGCGTCGGCGCCCGTCGGCCACGCGCGCTGCCTACTGGCGCGGGGAAGACGACAGGGGAGGAGTGGAGATGGGCTGGGCCGGAAGTGTTGGGCCGTCCAGGTGGCTTCGGTGAGCGCCAGGTGAGTCCAGGTAAGTTTTTATTATTTTTCTGTTTCTGTTTTTTATACTTTGCCACTGTTTTTAAATAGAACAATTTCAAACCAGTGTCAAAATTCCTCTGAATATGTTTATGTTGCTTAATGGACTTTTCCAAAGGCACATAAAATGTTTCAGGGTATTTGGAAATATATTCTAGACAAGTTATGAATATAATTCCAAATGCAAATAAAATAATGATTTAAATTCAGTGCCCAAAATATTCCTCAAAAATGCTCATTATTTTTGGTTTGGTGCAAAAATCTTTGCCAAATATAACCAACATTATTTAAGGCCATTTTGGAAACACTGAATGCAATTTCCAGGGTTCTTTTGCCCTGCTTTTAATTAAAGTTTTGAGGCTTCAACAATCCTCAATTCATGTTTCAGAAATTTAAATATGATGCCTCGATGAAGATGCAACTATTTACAAACAATATTCTAGGGCTGTGACAAAAAGTTACTCTTCGCGAATATTAGTACAGGAGGAATGAGAGCTTAGCATGGAGTGTCTCGTTGCTGCAGACACCTGAAGCTGGATCACTAGTTTTTTTCGATGTTTCCAAAAAGAAAGACACAAATGAATATTATCATAGCTCTTGAACCAAGTGTCCAAACTAAGAATAGTTTTATTATTGTGTTTCTCATTTCAATATGTTTGAAACTAGATCATATATGGACTGATTTTATGAGTTTTTATTTTTATTTATGTAGGGAGCTGTTTCGAGGCACCACGATTATCCGTAGAATGTGCCATTGTCGACCAGGAAAAAAAAACCCAGCCAGTAGCGTATGTGATCATTTCTACAGTTCTAGGTGGACCATGTCCGTGAAATGCATTTTCCTGGAATGCAAGACGTAGGATTTTGTTTAAATGGAGATGCAATGCACGCTCAGTAGATTAGGCATCCCCACCGGGATTGCATATAATTACAGTAACGAAGTTCACTCTCTAGTCCCTAGCCTTTCAAGAACTAGACATCAGAAGTACAAACAAATTGAACAACTACTAATTCAACATCAGAAATGTAAAACAACGAAGAAATAGCAAAGAGACCGTGCAGCGAAGATCAGATTTTGCTCAGAACCGCCGGGACAAGATGAAGGCAGACGTCCCTAGCAGAAAGCGAAGAAGCAGGCTGCCCAAGGGGGACGCATCGGCGGCGCCGTTGATCTCCGAAGATGCCACGGCAAGCGGCAGGCCGTCGACGGGGAGCGAGCACGTGGTGGGCGCGCTGGTAGCCCCCGCCTCCTCGGTCGCCATGAGGGCCTGGAGGACCGCCGTGGCGGCCGCCCTATGCCGCGTGGCGTTCCGCTGCAGCAGCCACGTCAGCCCCATGAGCTGGCAGTCACGCTCACGTGGCTTCGCCCCATGACTGGCCTTCGCCGACGTGGCGTTCTTCTCTCCAATGGCGTTCAGCTGCAATGCATGCATGGCATACACACAAATAGGAACGAGATGATTAGGTTTCCAGGCAACAAAATGATCTAGCTTACTCCAACTCATGGGAGTGAGCGACAGTAATTTTGAAAGAAACTGTAAATTTCAGCGTTGTCCAGGAACTGTGGAGGTGAAATAGATCATGCATGCTACCACAAGTTGTTGATCCGGAGAGCAGGATAGAGACTCCAGTTGAGACAATCAGACAAAGGGACAAAACCCTCGCTCTCACACAAGCTGGCGTAGAGCATGCCGCATGCCAGCCATCCCATGCGACACGATGCCACAGTGTAATTGCAGCTACCGCATCTCTCGGAACTCTGAACACAAGTCATGTGACGCATGGTACATCTCTGTCGAGTCTCGCAGACGGAGACATTTCCCTTGACATCTTTTCCCCTAAATTACTGGGCTTGCTGTGTCGAAAAATTACTAGTAAAGCAACCAATGCTTTGTCCTTGGAAGCGGTCGGGTCCAGAAAGCAAATGATTCGGCTTGGGTGGGAGGGAGAGGGGAAGCGGTGCCTTGCTTGTGACCCTTTTTAGGTGAAAAAGAGGAATCAGTGTGGGCATCGAGTTCTGAACTCAAAGCGAAAGTGGTAGTAAAGGAGTGGAGTGGAGCAGGCATGGTGTTCTGAACCAAATCATGCTCCCTACATGCTCCTCAAGGCCCTACCCATTCAGCACGGTTGAAATATTTTCATCATCGTTCAATCCTTCCAGGGGAAATTCAGTTGAATGGTTTAGGTTCACCAGGTTTATTTACTACAATCAGCTTTTAACGGTTTTGTTACTGCAATGGCAGAGTGTGTACATGTACTCTTGCTCCCATTCAGTTAAGTTTTACCCGGACAGTATGGAACTTCAGGCATGCAATGCCTGTTCCTGTCCGTGACTGTGACTTACTACTTCACACTGTTCCTATGACAGAGATGAGTGTTCTGCAGTGGCATGTATAGCTCGGGACCTGAATTCTGCGCGACATTTTCCGTGACTCCTTGTTGGCTACCGATAAATACTGGGACCTGGATTTTGTTTTTTTGAAGGGATTGGGACCGCCAATTTGTCTACCGATAAGTGCACTTGCCGCGGGCGGGGCCACCGCACACGACTCTCCTCGTGATCGGGGCGCGCCTTCTTCATTTGCCTCGCGTATTTGTCTATTCTGATGCCTATGTATGCAAGCTCAACTCATTCTCGCCAAGTTTTGATTTTTGTTTCGGTGTTTGGTAATGAATAGTATAACCCACCTTGCTCCGCGTACATGGAATATTTTTGTAGGTATGCTATTCATGATGCTCAAGAATATAAAAAAGTTACTGAAATATTTATCCTACTCCGTGTCCCTGACATCTAAACAGATAAAAAGGGTTGGGTTTTATCTCTTCAAGAAAAGGTAACATGATTACTTGATTAGCATTCATCAAAGCTCACAGTTTAAGTTTCCATTAAAAAATGTTAGTGGTTCTGTGAGGCATGCGTGGACCTGCACCACGGGAACATCCGAGAAACGTAGAACTGCAGTTCTTTTTCTTTCTGCGGCGAAAAGGAAAGGAGTTCTGAATGTGTAGCCTCACCAGGTTCAGCGCCCGGAGGCACCGGGAGCAGCCGGCGAGCCCCGGCCGCGCGCAGTCCCTCTCCAGTCTCCTCGCAGCCCTGCCCGCCGGCAGCGCGCAGACCGGCCGCCTCAGCCTTATCCCGCAGTAGCAGAAGGGCACGTCGCACGTCGTCCCATTATTGCTCCCCGCCTGCGGCTGCGGCAGCGTCGCTCCCGCGGACCTCAGCGCGCGCTCCGCGGCGCCCGCGCACTCCTCCACGTCGTCCGGCAGTAGCGGCAGGTCCGTCACGTCCGCCGCCGCGGCGGGAAGCTTCGACCACCTGCTACCGCCGCTCCCCAACGCGGTGGGCGCGTACGCTGCGTACAGCCATGCGGCCAGGGCCGGGCAGCAGCGCAGCCGTGGCGGCAGGAGGCCGCCGCCGCCGGCGGCGGCGTTGCAGGAGGCCAGGACGGCCGGGAGGAGCGGTGGGGAGGGAGTGAGCTGGCAGACGGAAGAGGTGGCCGCGGCCTCGGACTGCTCGGGGAATGCCGGGATGGTGGATGCCGCGGCGGGTTGGGCCTGGGAGGCGCCGGCCGACGGGAAGAGCAGGGACGGCTCGAGCGACGCCGGGTCAGGCAGTGCCGGCGACCCCATGGCGTGAAGGAGGCAGGTGGCGGAGAGTAGGATGGTGATAGTGTAGTGGAGGCGACGCATTGCTGCCTAGTCTGTGCGTAGGTGCTCCGGCAGCGGGTGTGAGCCGGCAGGTAGTGTGCTCTTTTTGTTGGTGGAGACTGAGACAGTGAGTGGAGCGTAGGTCGCAACGAAACGGATAGATAGAGATGCCAGCCGTGGACAAAATTAATGTTATGACCTCTCTGGCTAACAAAATCTCGATTTGACCTTGTTTATAAAAAAATTTCGGTTTTGACCTTTTTAGGAGACGCCAACATCCCTGGCGTCTGGGTTGCGAAGCAGACGTCACGGATCCTAGCGTCTGGCCCCTGGCCCGCATTGCCCGCCTGCCCGTTGACCTGCTGACGTGGCAAAGGGACCAGATGCCAAGGACCCTGGCGTCTGGCCCCGGTAACTGGATAACCCCACGAAGAGTGTGTGGGACCCACCCCACACACTTTCCCCAATCCACAACCCGAGCTTGAAGAAGACTTGGAGCTCTCATACTCTCTCCCACCCCTCAAGCTTCCCCTCAAATCCTCTCCAAAAGGTGCATCCCTTAGGTGGATCTTTCCATCACTTTGCTGCTCTTGGTAATCTCCCCCAAATCATCCAATTATTTTTTGTTAAATCTTGCTATTTTGGTTGCATTTTATACATGTTGGTGGAACCCTAGTTCATGTTTTCTCCCCCATATGTTAGTGTGAATGGCTTGGTTAACTTTGATAATATAGTGCTATGCATGGTGTGTAGTAGGAATATATGTTTGTTGAGTAGAAAGATTGGTGGTTAGGGTTAGTTAGTGATTAGGGTTAACTTTGCTTAGTGTGTGTTAATTAGTGATACTTTTGTGGACATGACCAATAATTTAGTGTTGATATGATTTGGATATAATAAGATGTATTTGGATAAACACCAATTCTCATTGAAGTCTTAAATGCATTCATGTTATTTTTAGATGGAGAGACTTGTTAATGTTCATTACATTGACAAGGAGGCATTCTTGAGTAACAATGCCGACACGGGTGAGGAACCATTGGTTTTTGATACAAGCCCTAGCTATGAGGATGTTGTTGCAAAAGTGAGACAAGTTTTGAAGTGGATGGACACCAATGTTGATGTTAAGTTAATAGGAAGGTATGATGTTGGAGTTGGAGCCAAATCTCGCTTGAAAAGTATGCCTATCACCTTGGATTTGCATTGGGATGTATACAAGGAAAAAGTATCCCAATTGGAAGACAAGTCACTTGAATTGTTTGCCACCAAGGTTGAATCTCCTCGGTTTACCTTTGATTTGAACCGGCATGTATCTTCCCCAATGGATGACATGAGCGAGAGGACAATGGTGCCACTTGTTGAGCATAGGGTTGTGGTTGATGCCCCCAATGTTTATCCCCCACCACATCCCCGTGTACCATCTATTAAAGAAAATGAGGTTGAGTTGTATGCCCCCAATGCTTCTAGCCAACCACCAACTAGCCAAGCAAATGAAGTTGAGGTGATTGCTAGTGACGGAGTAATTCAAGAGGATGAAGATGCTTATGATGACGACGAAGAGCAAGAGGAAGGGTTTCATGGTAATGATGTTGGTGACTTGGATGCGTACATAGCGCAAAAGGACATGGATCGTGACTTGCCTTTTAGGCGTCAATATGCGTATGACTCGGATGACGAGGGTCCAGTTGAACAGTTGGACGAGGATGGATTCACAAAGGAGGAGAACCAAATCCACTTTGAGCTGACGGGCTTACAAAAAAGAACTCACTTGTTTAAAGATCTCAGCCTTGCCCATAAAGCTGTTGTTGACGGTGGAATGAGAATGACGGCGATTGAGCCAACACCATGCCCGGATCCAGGAGAACCAAGGGTGGAGAATGAGGACAAGAATGCTTATTTGAAGAAAGGAGTGAAGTTTCTGAGCTTGCCTATGCTAAAGTTTTGGTTGGCTGACTATGCCATTCGAAACCATAGGCCATTTTATGTTGAGCACTCCGACATGAAGTTGCGTTACACCGTGGTGTGTGAGCAAGAAGGATGCCCATGGAAGGTTTGTGCAAGAAAGCTTAAAGAAACCGAAGAATGGGTGTTAAAAAGTTGTGTTGCCACTCATAGATGCAAACCTCCATCTAAACGACTTAGAAAGACACATCGTCAACTCACATCTGAGTATCTCGGATACAAATGGATGAAAGACATAGGCTTTGATCCCACTGTGAAAGTGAGGTTTCTCATGCGGATGGTGAAAAGACAATTTGGTTATGAAGTCAAGTATGGGAAGGCATGGAAGGCAAAGGCAAATGCTATTAGGATGTTGTATGGTGGTTACGAAGAAGCATACAACCAGCTCCCAAGGTTGTTGGCCGCCATTGCACATAGGAACCCGGGCATGTTTCATGTGGTCGAGGATCACGAGGGAGTGTTCCACCGTGCCTTCTGGAGTTATGGACAATGTGTGGAGGCGTTTCAGCATTGTCGTCCGGTCTTGTCTATAGATGGCACGTTCTTGACTGGTAGATACAAGGGCACACTAATGGTAGCAATGGCGCACTCATCAAACGACAATGTGTTGCCGTGTGCATTTGCGTTGGTGCCTTCCGAGCACCAAGACAACTGGGAGTGGTTCATGGGTCATGTTAGGCATAACGTGATTGGGGCTAGGGAGGTATGCATCATATCGGACCGGCATCATGGCATACTCAAGGCAATGGACATTGTTATTCCAGGATTTCCAAAGCTTCACCACAGATGGTGCATGAGGCATTTCGTGGCCAACTTTTACCGGGCATGTAAGAGCAAGGAGCTCAGCAAAGACCTTACCCATGTATGTGTGGCCTTCACCACCCAAGGTTTCAATGCTCGGTACAACAAACTCTTTGTAGAGGTGAACGAAGGGGGAAAAGACTTCTTAACTAGGAATTTAAGCGAGAAGCACAAGTGGGCACGCGCTCATGACGATGGTGGTTGGCGATATGGCGACATGACGAGCAACCTGGTAGAATGTTTCAACAATGTGTTGAAGGGTGCTCGTGCATTGCCGGTGACTGCAATAGTGGAGTACACCTTCTTCAAGCTTAATGAGTACTTTCAGAGGCATTCTGAAGAGACTGCAAAATGGATAGGTGAAAAAAAGGATTATCCGGAAAAGGTTGATGAATGGTTGCAGTTACAAGCAAGCAAGTCTGTCTGGCGTCTGGCTTGCTTTGCTCGCGCAGGTGACCATACAAGCTGTCTGGTGTGTCTGATGGCCATCCAGACACCAAGGTCCATGGCGTCTGGTGTCCAGAGAGCATTCTTGCAGTTATCTGTCTGATGGATAAGATTCGAGTGGATAAGATTTTTTGGGCCCACCTCTAGCCCTCTCATCCATTCATCTCCACCTCTACCCCTCTCATTTCACTCATATCCACCCACTCTCACCTCTAGCCCTGCCAACGTCACTCCCTCATCCAGCACCCTAACCCCCCCCTCAGATCTCTCATAGATCGGTCCAGTTTCACCGTTGGATCTTCAGGATTTCGAGACTAGAAGGTAAATCAACTCCACCCCCATTTTATGGTTGGTTTAATTTATCATATTTTTGTGAAAACCCTAGTTTGTTTTCCTCGTGGTCTAATGTATCATAGGTTAGCTACTAAGAGATTTGTGTGTTGTAGATGGCTAAGGAAACTCAGTGGGTGCTTAGCCCTGTTGTTCATGTGCAAGGCTTGTCTCCATGTATTGTGCAAGTTAGTGAAGTGGACCTCACTTTCGATTGGTTGAAGACTAAATTCATGTTGAAGCAAGGGTTGAAGGAAGAGGATTTTGTGTACTACGTCAGCAGGAGGCAGTCAGATGGCCCCGGGGAAAGAAAATTGGTTGACATAACTGATGATGACAAGATCCAAGAAATGCTGGAAGAATGGAAATGGAAAAGGGCTGTTGACTTGCATTGCTACAGGAAACCGAGTTATATGTGATGTTCATTGTATGTGATGAACTTCTCATTCGAGACTATTTGTGTAATTTGAACTATGTTTGTAATTTGCTATGTCATTCGAGACATTGTATCGTAGACCATCGTGGTCATGAACTATGTTTGTCATTTGCTATTATCGTAGACAAACGTGGTAATGAACCTTGTGTGTGTGTTCAACTATAGTGGTATGAAAAGACTATGCAATGCTTATGTATGTTTGTTATTCAAGACTACAAGTGAAAAGACAAAACTGACTTATATCCAGACGCCAAGGACCCTGGCGTCTGGTACCTACCCTGTGCTGGCTCCCCTGCTTTACCCTGTTTCTGGTGTCAGTCGATAGCCAGACGCCAAGGACCCTGGCGTTTGGTCCCCTGACTTATAGCCAGATGCCAAGGACCCTGGTGTTTGGTCCCCTGACTTATAGCCAGACGCCAAGGACCCTGGCGTCTGGTACCTACCCTGTGCATATAAGTGAGTAAATGAGTCCTCCTTTTGACAGATTTCATGGCAATCAATGAATTCATAGACATCACAGGAAACAACAATTCACATAAATCACATCATTGAGTAGTACTTTTAAACGAGTTCATGGAAAGAGACTACACCAAGTTCATCGAAACAAACTAGAACAAGCTCATTGAAACAAACTACAACAAGCTCACTTCTTGCATACACAGGTTCACAGAATTCATAATAGTATGACAGGTTCATAGAACACAGAAGATAGCACATAAGACACCAAATGCGCGCCACCGTCATCGCCTCTCCCTCGCTGGAGCGGGCCAAACCGGAACAAGAAGCTCACTTCCTCCTTCCTCTCTTCACCATGGTTGCAAGTGTAGGCTCCTCCTCTTCGCTAGTCTCGTCCTCCTCCGCCTCAGTGTTGGCCTTATATCTTTGCATTCCTATTGGGATAAGCTTATGAGGATACTCCGGACTATGGAATTGTGTGTTCCATGTCTTCTTTCTACCTTTCTTGCCTGGTCTCTTAGCTATGGCTTTGCCTTTCCTAGATGGTTGTGGAGCATTGCCTTGTGTTGGTTGTGTAGCCTGTGATGGTTGTGGAGCATCAACATCATACTCATGATCCTCTTCATGTGTTGCATCATACTCATGCTCCTCATGATGTGTTGGCTCCTCTTGATGTGATGGCTCCTCTTCATGGAACTCCTCCTCCATGTCCTCATTGTTCTGTAGATAACACCGTCTATTAGCTGTGGCGGCGCGGCTACCAGGTGCATACACGTCACTGGACTGAGCACCATGGCAAGAAAGCATTGCTGCCATCTTATGAAACCGCTTCTTGAACTTCTGCAAAAATATGCTATGATATGAGATGCACATAAATAATCCGCGAAAAGAAACTTTTATAATATATTGATCACACCTCCATCGTGCTCCTAAGAGTCCTCTCAGATAATGCACCACCAGGTGGATGACTCAGTGCAACATTGGCATCGTTGACGCACAGAAGCAACTCTCTGCCCTGCAATTCATGAACACACCAAACTTATGTATTTGAAAGAAGACAACATGATGCAAGTATGTTAGAATAGGTCAAACAGACTACCATTTCATCATGCATCGGTGCATAGTCAACGTGAGCCCCTCTGGTGTCTCTCACAGCCATGTTGAAGGTTTGATAACCTTGTGCAGTCTCCGGGTCTTCAGACACCAACTCCGACCACTCCTCATGAGTCCAACCAGGCTTCAGCTTTAACCGGTAACGATCCGCATACCACACTTGGTACTTCTGATATGCTGACTGATTGTGAGGTCTATTCTCTGATTGCACTAACGTGTCTCTTTGATTCCAAATTTCTATCCACGCACGGTGTTTGTTTGCCCAATCCGATATATCCTGATTGTTCCTTCGATCGAACCTACAAATGATGCACGGGACAAAGCATTAGCAAACATTGACTTATTCAATGCTCTACTACATACTCAAGGCATGCTTGCTTACCGATGCAGAGATAGAATTTCCTCCTTGCTCTCCTCAATTGGAATACCTTGTCTTCTTCCAAATTGTCTTGCCACACGGTCTACAAAGTGCCACTCGACTGCGAAGAAGCATATCATTGGGCACCTCGCCCGCCAAAGATGGCTATCACGCGTGCACATCTCATTAAGATCAAAGTCACGATCTTCCACATAAGGCAACCAATATACCTGCAAAACAAAGAGATACATTGTTAGCTACATAAGTTTCATTCTTGACTAAATTTTATCTCATCGAACTTCTCAAAACCTGCTCAGCAGTCAAGGTGTCCAGCTCGTTCATATAGCACTTGTATCGCACATGCGAGCTTCCTGTGTAGACTGTCACTTGTTCCCAATAGTAAGCAAGCGTAGGGCGCCGATAGGGATCATCATCATGCAACCCGTCATGATTACCCCGTGGGTTTGCCATGAGGGGGTTCTTGAAATCGGGCCGTCCAACCGGGATCCGCTCCCACATCCACACGGATAGACTCCAAACAAACCCAGACAATGAGGATGTATCTCCCTTCCTCCGACACGCCAAGTCAAGCTGCAATCAAACAAACATGTTAGATATGGAGGCGCATGACAAATGCAAGATAAATGGTTGCAAATATCTCTTACCTGGTGATACAAATATGCTAGTGCGGCCGAACCCCAGCTATACTGGGTATCCCAGTTATTGAGTAGCTCCAAGAACATCCAGAGGGCTGAGTTCCCGGTTGCATCTGAGAAGACTACCTTGGTTAGTACATACCAAAGATAGGCCCGCGCGCACTGCTGCACAACCACATCATTGGCACCCTGAGGGCACGGATTGGTGTTTCCTCTGACCAATTTTAGCCAGGAATGCCTCACTCTTGCGGTATCGGCCTTGCCTTCCTGAGGGCCGTCGGGCTCAACACCAATTAAAATGCCAGTCCGTTCTCGCCAATTACCAACGCTCACACGACCGGTAACAGCTTGTCCGTTGATAGGAAGGCCGCTTATCATAGCCATGTCCTGTAGGGTCATCGTCATCTCCCCACATGGAAGGTGGAACGAGTGAGTCTCCGGCCTCCAACGATCCACAAGTGCGGTCAGCGCCGCGTGGTTCACCGGCGGAGCGCGTCGCTTAAACTGCAACACGAATGGGAGAAGACCCAATCTCCGAACGTAAGGCTCGTACCGCGGGTCGTAAGTAAAGTCATCAGCGGAATGACCCCTCATGCGCATAGCAACTACAAGCTGCAAATAAAGTGATGTTTTAATCAATACAAGAACACAAATGAGAAACAACGAAAATTGATAAGTCTAGCTTCTTACATCTCCCTTCTCAATGGCACGAGCACGATGCTCCTTATCCCACTCATCGATTAATCCGTCATACCAAGGTCCATCATCATCCGCCATCCTACAAAAAAATCACAAACATCTATGAATACATGAACAATATCAAACAATACTATTTCCTTCTTCAAGTTATGCCATATAAAAACACCATTCTTCTCACACATAACCACATCATTTCTTTCTTCTACATATGCACACATATCATCTAGAGTACCAAATTTCACCATCAAATAAAATTCATAATCATCATCCGCCATTCTATTGAACAAATCATGGCACACACAATCATCAAATTTCATCATCTCTTTGCAAAAAAACTTTGCCATCTATATATTCAACTATATTGTCATACCACTTCACACATATAATATTTTTCGTAAATATATTTGCTTGCCAAAGTAGTCTTTTCAGATTCAAACAAATATTATGCCATCTATATATTCAACATATAGCTAATTTACTAGCACATGCATACATCATCTTCTCAAATATACGCACATCATCTTTCAATCAAATAAAATTCTCAAACAATATGGTGTCACATAACCATATGCACAATTTTATCATATGCAACATCTCTCTCTCCCTTAAAACACTCATATTCAAAACATATGCAAATACATAACATCTAATTTATACAACCCAATCTGTGGAACAAATCATGTCACATACAACCATCAATTTCATCATCTCTTTTGCACAAAAAATAAGCCAATAGGATAATCTACATATGAACCAAACAATTTCAAATTGCATACATATTCAACAACACATCATCTACTATCTACAAATCAACTATACCATCTAACAACTACACAAAATTTATTAAAACAAAAACAACAAGTACTCATCTAACATCTCCCAATGATGAATAATGCAACCAAAAAGAGATGTTCTAATCAAAACAAATTGGAGGGAATGGAGGAGAATACCTCAAGGATGTTTGGGGGCCTCAGATCCACAAATTTGGGTGGAGGATGGAGTAGATCAAGGGGGGATTTGGTGTGAGGGAGAAGAGGGGCGAGAGAAAAGTTTCCTCTGTTCTTGCGTTCGGCCGCCGCCAGGGAGAGGTTGGGGATGGGTGGGCTGGGCCCGCGCGTGGTGTAAACCTACCAGGGCCAGACGCCAGGGTCCTTGGCGTCTGGCCCCTTTGCCACGTCAGCGGGTCAACGGGCAGACGGGCAGTGCGGGCCAGGGGCCAGACGCCAGGGTTCGTGGCGTCTGCTTCGCAACCCAGACGCCAGGGATGTTGGCGTCATCTAAAAAGGTCAGAAATGAATTTTTTTCCAAAGCGAGGTCAAATCGGGATTTTGTTAGACTTTTAGGTCATAACAGTAATTTTGTCCGCCAGTCGTCCAAGATTTGAGAACTGAGGCGATGGAATACAGACTGACAATTATATTTGGTTGTAAAATAGGGTCTAGTATATTGCAGTGGCGATTTCATTAAGGGGCTTCAATGGGCTTAAGCCTACCCTCCAAAATTCTATTTCAGCTAAACATACCACTTGACAATTATATTTGGTGCTTTACATGCAACAATTGCAATGCATTTGCTAATAAGGCTTAGGAACTTGATGATTTAAGCCTACCCTCCATTGTCAAGCTATATTCGTCACTGATATATTGTACATGTACACGTACACGTATAGTATGTAATTGTAATCTGATCATCTATATATTGAGACGTGAGGCTGGATGTCAACCAACCACGCAAAACCCTAAACCCTTCGTTTTAACTTGGTATCAGACGCCATCGGGCCGCCGCGAGAACCCTCCACACCGTCGCCCGATCCCTTCGTCGCGCCGCGCGCTGCCCTCATCCGCGCCGCCGCCGCGAGTCCCTCCGTCCGTCGCGGGTCACCGCGCCGCTGTGATGTCGTCCTCGGCCTTGCCCCTCTCCCAACTTGCAGGCGCCCCTAGCTCGCCCGCGGCCACCACGGTTCCCGCCACGCTCGCCGTTCCGGCGATCTCCGTCCGCCTCGGCCGCAACAACTTCATGCTATGGGGGGCATCACCAGCACCGTTCTCGTCGGTGCTAACCTCCATGGTCGTCTTGATGGCACCTCGGCGGTACCGGGCAAAACCCTCACTAGGGGCACCGGCGACACTGCAATGACCGCCGCCAACCCAGCGTACCACCACTGGTGGGTTTAGGATCAGAAGGTCAAGGGCCTTCTTCTTACCTCCATGGATGAGAATATTGCATGCCAGCTTATTGGCTGCGAGTCGGCGCCGGCGGTGTGGACGGCCGTCGGTGCCATGTTCGGCGCAGAGCCGCGCCAACGTCCGTCATATCCGGCGTCAACTCCAGATGCTGAGGAAGGAGGAGCTGTCCGCGGCTGAATACATGCACAAAATGAAGGCCCTGGCCGACACCATGGCCATCGCCGACTCCCCGATCTATGATGATGAACTCATCGATCACATCCTCACCGGACTTGGCTCCGCCTACAACTCCATCGTCGCCTCCCTGGGTGTGAGTAATGCACCCATGCTCTACTCTAGTTTCTACTCGCTTGTTTTGTCGTTCGAAGCGCTGCAGACCCAGCAGAGTGCGATGGAGGGGTGGTCTCCCTCTGCCAACGCCGTGACCCGCTCGGGTTCATATGGCGCTGGCGGACTCGTGCCCTACTCGGAACCCTACCCCTCACATGGTGGGGGTCGCCCGACTGATGGGAACGGCCAGCCGGGGCAAGGTCGCCAAGGTGGCAATGGCGGCACCAACGGTGACCGCGACCGCAACCCTGGCTACGCCGGCAATGGCCGGGAAGGTGGCGGGGGCAACGCCGGCAACAACGGCGGTGGTGGCCGTCGCAATAATCGATGGTGCCCCAGGTGTCAAATCTGCAAGAACTGGGGACATGAAGCTGATGACTAACGCAAGAGCTATGATCAGGACCACAACACACGCTCCGCCAACTCGGCCTCCACCAACACCGCTGACTATCCTTGGGTGCTGGATACCGGGGCTATGGATCACCTGACTAGTGATCTTGAGCGTCTCCAGGTTCACGAGCGCTATGACGGCAAGGATCGGGTTTAGGTGGCTAACGGTGCAGGTTTGTCTATTTCGCACATTGGTCATTCGCGTTTAACCGGTTCATCCCTAAAATGCGCAACATACTTCATGTTCCACACATCAGACAACATCTTCTCTTTGTTTATCATCTTGTCTGTGATAATGACGTATTTGTTGAGTTCCACCGTCGTTTTTCCTTTGTTAAGGACAAGGCAACCAGGCGTGTCATCCTTCACGGTAGAAGTTATGGGGGGTCTACCCGATCCCATTCGCTCGTGCATCGTCATCATCATCTCGCCATGCTTCCTTCAGTGTTACGGGCTCGTCATCGTAATGGCATCAGCGTCTTGGTCACCCTACAAATAATGTGGTCACTTCCATTGTTCGGAGTCATGATCTCCCATGTTCTAGTTCAAATAATTCATCGTTAATGTGTGATGCATGTCCACGTGCTAAGAGTCATCAACTACCTTATT
Organism: Triticum aestivum; assembly: GCF_018294505.1. Classification (NCBI taxonomy): domain Eukaryota; kingdom Viridiplantae; phylum Streptophyta; class Magnoliopsida; order Poales; family Poaceae; genus Triticum; species Triticum aestivum. Next base: position 167,119,534 of record NC_057813.1, read on the forward strand.
CTACATCTTCTCATGTCACTACTGCACCTCCTTAGTTAATACATTCAGATGTTTGGGGTCCCGCTATTGCTTCTTCGGGGGTGCGGGGGTACAAGTATTATGTTAGCTTTGTTGATGACAACACGCATTTCACCTGGATCTATTTGCTTAAACACAAGTTTGATGTTGAGCAAGTTTTCTATCATTTTTAGGTTCATGTAACACCTTTTGGATTATAAAATCAAGGTCATTCCGTCCGATTCGGGTGGTGAATACCACAAACTCCATCGCTACTTTCAACGCATAGGCATCTCTCACCGTGTGTCGTGTCCACATACATCTCAGCAGAATGGTATTGCCGAGCGCAAACATCGACATTTGGTAGAGACCGTCCTTGCTTTGCTTGCGCACTCTTCTCTCCCACTTCGGTTTTGGGATGAGGCTTTTCTTATAGCATGTTACCTCATAAACCGTATGCCCCACTCCGGTTCTCAACAAGGATACCCCTTTGTTTCGTCTGTTTCATGTTCAGCCCAACTATTCCTCCCTTCGGATCTTTGGGTGTGCTTGTTGGCCTAGTCTTCGCAAGTACAATGCTCACAAGCTTGAGTTTTGTTCCAAGATGCGCGTATTCCTTGGCTATAGGCCTCTGCATAAAGTCTATAAGTGTCTTGATCGCACCTTGGGTAGGATATATATTTCTCGTGACGTTGTCTTCGACGAGACTGTGTTTCCTTATTCCAACACCGGTGTTTCGGTTGATCTTGCTTCTCTTGAACATGCTATCACGTTTCCATCTAATGAACCGGTTTCGGATGTCCATGTGCGCAAATATGACTTGTCCTATTTATCACGTAACTTGTTACCTGCAGGCGATGTTGCTTTGTTTTCTCCCCAGGTGACTATTGCTGCTCCTGCGCCTGGTGGTGTGATCGACGTGCATGCTTCAGACGTGCATGCCACACCTCCCGATGCTGGCCCACCTTCCTTGCCAGCTGGCGAGTCCGCGGCATCGGCTGGGTCGTCTGGTGCGTCTCCCGGGCTACTACCATTGCCCAGCCCTCCCGCGTCTCCTGGGCCGGCTTAGCCCATGGAATTATCTCGGCCCGTGTCACCTGTCGCTGAGGGATCCTTACCCACGACACCTCTGGCTGAGTCCTTGTCGTTGCCGTCACCTTGTACCGGCGATGAAGCTCCGGGGCATGCCATGGTCACAGTCATCGTGATCATACGCGCAAGGAGAAAACTTACACTGATGGCACGGTTGGTATGATTCCTGTCGGCATGCATTTTTCGCCGCGCCAGTTTCTCATCGTGATGCTCTGGGTGAACCCGCCTAGCGCGCCACCATGTCTGAGGAAGTTTCTGCTCTTCGTCACACTAACACCTGGGTGTTGGTGCCTCGGCCTCCTGGTGTTAATGTTGTGGGCTGGAAGTGGATTTTCAAAACCAAGCATCCTCCAGATGGATCTGTCGATAAGCACAAAGCTCGTCTTGTTGCTCGCGGTTTCGCTCAACAACGCGGGATCAAGTATGGAGATACTTTCAGCCCAGTGGTGAAGCCTGCCACGGTTCGCCTGGTTCTTTCTCTCGCTTTGTCTCGTGGTTGGAGCCTTCAACAGATTGATGTGAGCAACGCCTTTTTACACGGATTCTTGGCCGAAGATGTCTATATGCAGCAGCCCCCCGGGTTTGAGGATGCCACCTATCCCTCTCATGTCTGTAAACTTCAGAGGTCCATCTATGGGCTCAAGCAGTCGCCCCGTGTCTGGTATGCTCGGTTGAGTCAGCGACTCTCACAACTTGGTTTTGTTGCCTCCAAAGCAGACACATCCTTGTTCATCTTCTCACATGGTGCTATTCAGATATACGTGTTGGTGTATGTTGATGATATTGTGATTGATGGCTCTACCCCCACTGTGGGGGATCACCTTGTGTAGTCATTGTCTGCTAGCTTTCCCATCAAAGACTTGTGTCGGCTAGAGTACTTCCTTGGATTGGAAGCGTCCTTTCATTTAGGGGGCATGTCATTGACGCAGAAAAAGTATGCGCTTGATCTTCTCCATCGCGTCAAGATGGAGAACTGCAAGTCCACTTCCACTCTGCTCGCTACGTCCGAGAGCCTCTCACGTCACAGTGGTGCACTACTGAGTATTGATGACTCTTTCAGGTATCGCAATGTGGTTGGAACACTTGAATATTTGACCCTCACTCGTCCCGATATCTCCTTTGCCGTGAACAAAGTGTGTCAGTTCTTGTCTCAGCCTACGGAGGTTCACTGGGAAGCTGTTAAGCGTATTCTGAGGTATGTCAAAGGTACGCTAGACACGGGACTACGGATTCATAAGTCCAGATTTACTGGAGTCAGTATATTCATCGATGCAGACTGGGCAGGCTGTGTTGATGACAGACGTTCTGCTGGTGGCTTTGTTGTATTTGTTGGACCCAATCTTATATCTTGGAGTTCAAAGAAGCAACCTATAGTCTGAAGATCTAGCACCGAGGCAGAGTATAAGGCATTGGCCAATGGCGCAGCTGAAGCCATTTGGATAGATTCTTCTCACAGAACTTGGAGTCACACGGCAGCGCACGCCTATATTGTGGTGTGAGAATTTAGGGGCAACTTACCTGACGGCGAATCTAGTGTTTCATGCTCGGACCAAACACACTGAGATTGATTTCCATTTTGTGAGGGAATGAGTAGCTGCATGTTGTTGGGGAACATAGTAATTTCAAAAAAAATCCTACGCACACGCAAGATCAAGGTGCTGCATAGAAACGAGAGGGGGAGTGTATCTTCATACCCTTGAAGATCGCTAAGAGGAAGCATTTATCAACGCGGTTGATGTAGTCGTACACCTTCACGATCCGCCCAAATAAAGTACCAAACGTACGACACCTCCGCGTTCAGCACACGTTCAGCTCGATGACGTCCTCTCCTTCTTGATCCAGCAAGACGGGCGAAGTAGTAGATGAGTTCCGGCAGCACGACGGCGTGATGATGGTGTTGGTGAAGAACAATCTCCACAGGGCTTCTCCTAAGCACTACGGAAACTATGACGGAGGATAAACTAGAGGGTACGGGGTTGCCGGCACATGGCTTGGTGTTTCTTGATGTCTCTTTGGTGCTAGCCCTGCCCCTCTATTTATATGTTGAGCCTTGGGGTTGAAACTTGGATTAAAAGCCTCCACAAAGTCGGTTTCACCCGAAAGGCAAGAGTCCTTCTCGGACTCCAGGGCCAGACGCTAGGGTTCTCGGCGTTTGGACCCAGACGCCAGGGACCCTGGCGTCTGGCCCCTGGACTCCGCAAAACTTCCTTTTGCGCTTTCCAAAAACCTTGTGGGCTTTCCCCTTTGGCCCAAATAAAGTGTTCTCGTAGCCGAACATTTCGGGAAACATCCGGAACCCCTTCCGGTGAATTCTAGAACCCTTCCGGAGACCAAACACTATTATCCCATATATCAATCTTTATCTCCGGACCACTCTGGAGTTCCTCGTCATGTCCGTGATTATATCCGGGACTCCGAACAACATTCGGTCACCAACATACATAACTCATATAATACTATATCGTCAACCAACGTTAAGCGTGCGGACCCTACAGGTTCGAGAACTATGTAGACATGACCGAGACACTTCTCTGGTCAATAACCAATAGCAGAACCTGGATGCCCATATTGTCTCCTACATATTCTACGAAGATCTTTATCGGTCGAACCGCATAACAACATACGTTGTTCCCTTTGTCATCGGTATGTTACTTGCCCGAGATTCGATCGTCGGTATCATCATACCTAGTTCAATCTCATTACCAGCAAGTCTCTTTACTCGTTCCGTAATACTTCATCCTGCAACTAACTTATTAGTCATAATGCTTGCAAGGCTTATAGTGATGAGTATTACCGAGAGGGCCCAGAGATACCTCTCCGACAATCGGATTGACAAATCCTAATCTCGAAATACGCCAACTCAACAAGTACCTTCGGAGACACCTGTAGAGCTCCTTTATAATCACCCAGTTACGTTGTGACATTTGGTAGCACACAAAGTGTTCCTCCGGTAAACGGGAGTTGCATAATCTCATAGTCATAGGAACATGTATAAATCATGAAGAAAGCAATAGCAACATACTAAACGATCAAGTGCTAAGCTAATGGAATGGGTCAAGTCAATCACATCACTCTCCTAATGATGTGATCCTGTTAATCAAATGACAACTCATGTCTATAGCTTGGAAACTCAACCATATTTAATCAACGAGCTAGTCAAGTAGAGGCATACTAGTGACACTATGTTTGTCTATGTATTCACACATGTATTATGTTTCCGATTAATACAATTCTAGCATGAATAATAAACATTTATCATGATATGAGGAAATAAATAATAACTTTATTATTGCCTCTAGGGCATATTTCCTTCAGTCTCCCACTTGCACTAGAGTCAATAATCGAGATTACACAGTAATGATTCTAACACCCATGGAATCTTGGTGCTGATCATGTTTTGCTCGTGGAAGAGGCTTAGTCAACGGGTCTGCAACATTCAGATCTGTATGTATCTTGCAAATCTCTATGTCTCCCACCTAGACTTGATCCCGGATGGAATTGAAGCATCTCTTGATGTGCTTGGTTCTCTTGTGAAATCTGGATTCCTTTGCCAAGGCAATTGCACCAGTATTGTCACAAAAGATTTTCATTGGACCTGATGCACTAGGTATAACACCTAGATCAGATATGAACTCCTTCATCCAGACCCCTTCATTTGCTTCTTCTGAAGCAGCTATGTACTCCGCTTCACACGTAGATCCCACCATGACACTTTGTTTAGAACCGCACCAACTGACAGCACCACCGTTCAATATAAACACGTATCCGGTTTGCGATTTCGAATCGTCCGGATCAGTGACAAAGCTTGCATCGACGTAACCATTTACGACTAGCTCTTTGTCACCTCCATAAACGAGAAACATATCCTTAGTCCTTTTCAGGTATTTCAGGATGTTCTTGACCGCTGTCCAGTGATCCACTCCTGGATTACTTTGGTACCTCCCTGCCAAGCTAATAGCAAGGCACACATCAAGTCTGGTACACATCATTGCATACATGATAGAGCCTATGGCTGAAGCATAGGGAATATCTTTCATTTTCTCTCTATCTTCTGAAGTGGCCGGGCATTGAGTCTGACTCAACTTCACACCTTGTAACACAGGCAAGAACCCTTTCTTTGCTTGATCCATTTTGAACTTCTTCAAAACTTTATCAAGGTATGTGCTTTGTGAAAGTCCTATTAAGTGTCTTGATCTATCTCTATAGATCTTGATGCCCAATATATATGCAGCTTCACCGAGGTCTTTCATTGAAAAACTTTTATTCAAGTATCCTTTTATGCTATCCAGAAAGTTTATATCATTTCCAATCAACAATATGTCGTCTACATATAATATCGGAAATGCTACAGAGCTCGCACCCACTTTCTTGTAAATACAGGTTTCTCCAAAAGTTTGTATAAAACCATATGCTTTGATCACACTATAAAAACGTTTATTTCAACTCCAAGAGGCTTGCACAAGTCCATAAATGGATCGCTGGAGCTTGCACACTTTGTTAGCACCTTTCGGATCGATAAAACCTTCTAGTTGCATCATATACAACTCTTCTTCCAGAAATCCATTCAGGAATGCAGTTTTGACATCCATTTGCCAAATTTCATAATTATAAAATGCGGCAATTGCTAACATGATTCGGACAGACTTAAGCATCACTATGGGTGAGAAATTCTCATCGTACTCAACCCCTTGAACTTGTCGAAAACCTTTCACAACAAGTCGAGCTTTGTGGACAGTAACATTACCATCAGCGTCAGTCTTGTTCTTGAAGATCCATTTATTCTCGATGGCTTGCCGATCATCGGCAAAGTCAACCAAAGTCCATACTTTGTTCTCATACATGGATCCCATCTCAGATTTCATGGCCTCAAGCCATTTTGTGGAATCTGGGCTCATCATCACTTACTCATAGTTCATAGGTTCGCCATGGTCAAGTAACATGACCTCCAGAATTGGATTACCATACCACTCTTGTGCGGATCTTACTCTGGTTGACTTACGAGGTTTGGTAGTAACTTGATCTGAAGTTTCATGATCTATATCATTAGCTTCCTCACTAATTGGTGTAGACGTCACAGGAACCGGTTTCTGTGATGAACCACTTTCCAATAAGGGAGCAGGTATAGTTACCTCATCAAGTTCTACTTTCCTCCCACTCACTTCTTTCGAGAGAAATTCCTTCTCTAGAAAGGATCCAAATTTAGCAACAAATGTCTTGCCTTCGGATCTGTGATAGAAGGTGTACCCAACAGTCTCCTTTGGGTATCCTATGAAGACACATTTCTCCGATTTGGGTTCGAGCTTATCAGGTTGAAGTTTTTTCACATAAGCATCACAGCCCCAAACTTTAAGAAATGACAACTTTGGTTTCTTGCCAAACCACAGTTCATAAGACGTCGTCTCAATGGATTTTGATGGTGCCCTATTTAACGTGAATGCAGCCGTCTCTAAAGAATAACCCCAAAATGATAGCGGTAAATTAGTAAGAGACATCATAGGTTGCACCATATCTAGTAAAGTACGATTACGATGTTCGGACACGCCATTATGTTGTGGTGTTCCGGGTGGTGTGAGTTGTGAAACTATTCCGCATTGTTTCAAATGTAGACCAAACTCGTAACTCAAATATTCTCCTCCACGATCAGATCGTAGAAACTTTATTTTCTTGTTACGATGATTCTCCACTTCACTCTGAAATTCTTTGAACTTTTCAAATGTTTCAGACTTATGTTTCATTAAGTAGATATACCTATATCTGCTCAAATCATCTGCGAAGGTGAGAAAATAACGATACCCACCGCGAGCCTCAATATTCATTGGACCACATACATTAGTATGTATGATTTCCAATAAATCTGTTGGTCGCTCCATAGTTCCGGAGAACGGCGTTTTAGTCATCTTGCCCATGAGGCATGGTTCGCAAGTACCAAGTGATTCATAATCAAGTGATTCCAATAGTCCATCAGTATGGAGTTCTTCATGCGCTCTACACCAATACGACCCAAACAGCAGTGCCACAAATAAGTTGCACTATCATTATCAACTCTGCATCTTTTGGTTTCAACATTATGAATATGTGTATCACTACTATCGAGATTCAACAAAACTAGACCACTCTTCAAGGGTGCATGACCATAAAAGATATTACTCATATAAATAGAACAACCATTATTCTCTGATTTAAATGAATAACCATCTCGCATCAAACAAGATCCAGATATAATGCTCATGCTCAACGCTGCCACCAAGTAACAATTATTCAGGTCTAAAACTAATCTCGAAGGTAGATGTAGAGGTAGCGTGCCGACCGCGATCACATCGACTTTGGAACCATTTCCCACGCGCATCGTCACCTCGTCCTTAGCCAATCTTCGCTTAATCCATAGTCCCTGTTTCGAGTTGCAAATATTAGCAATAGAACCAGTATCAAATACCTAGGTGCTACTGCGAGCATTAGTAAGGTACACATCAATAACATGTATATCACATATACCTTTGTTCACCTTGCCATCCTTCTTATCCGCCAAATACTTGGGGCAGTTCCACTTCCAGTGACCAGTCCCTTTGCAGTAGAAGCACTCAGTCTCAGGCTTAGGTCCAGACTTAGGTTTATTCTCCTGAGCGGCAACTTGCTTGCCGTTCTTCTTGAAGTTCCCCTTCTTCTTCCCTTTACCCTTTTTCTTGAAACTGGTGGTCTTGTTGACCATCAACACTTGATGCTCCTTCTTGATTTCTACCTCCACAGCTTTTAGCATCGCGAAGAGCTCGGAAATAGTCTTGTTCATCCCTTGCATATTATAGTTCATCACGAAGCTCTTGTAGCTTGGTGGCAGTGATTGAAGAATGATGTCAATGACACTATCATCAAGAAGATTAACTCCCAGTTGAATCAAGTGATTATTAAGCCCAAACATTTTGAGTATATGTTCACTGACAGAACTATTCTCCTCCATCATGTAACTGTAGAACTTATTGGAGATTTCATATCTCTCAATCTGGGCATTTGCTTGACATATTAACTTGAACTCCTGGAACATCTCATATGCTCCATGACGTTCAAAACGTCGTTGAAGTCCTGGTTCTAAGCCGTAAAGCATGGCACACTGAACTATCGGGTAGTCATCAGCTTTGCTCTGCCAAACGTTCTTAACATCGTCAGTTACATCTGCAGCAGGCCTGGCACCCAGCAGTGCTTCCGGGACGTAATTCTTTTGTGTAGCAATGAGGATAATCCTCAAGTTACGGACCCAGTCCGTGTAATTTCTACCATCATTTTTCAACTTAGCTTTCTCAAGGAACGCATTAAAATTCAATGGAACAACAACACGTGCCATCTATCTACAATAACATAGACAAGCAAAAATACTATCAGGTACTAAGTTCATGATAAATTAAAGTTCAATTAATCATATTACTTAAGAACTCCCACTTAGATAGACATCCCTCTAGTCATCTAAGTGATCACGTGATCCAAATCAACTAAACCATGTCCGATCATCACGTGAGATGGAGTAGTTTTCAATGGTGAACATCACTATGTTGATCATATCTACTATATGATTCACGCTCGACCTTTCGGTCTCAGAGTTTCGAGGCCATATCTGCATATGCTAGGCTCGTCAAGTCTAACCTGAGTATTCTGCGTGTGTAAAACTGTCTTACACTCGTTGTATTTGAATGTAGAGCTTATCACACCCGATCATCATGTGGTGTCTCAGCACGAAGAACTTTCGCAACGGTGCATACTCAGGGAGAACACTTATACCTTGAAATTTAGTAAGAGATCATCTTATAATGCTACCGTCAACCAAAGCAAAATAAGATGCATAAAGGATAAAGATCACATGCAATCAATATAAGTGATATGATATGGCCATCATCATCTTGTGCTTGTGATCTCCATCTCCGAAGCACCGTCATGATCACCATCGTCACCGGCGCGACACCTTGATCTCCATCGTAGTTGTAGCGACCTGGCCCGAATGGATCAAGTCTCTATGCTTAAGTGTCATCCCTAGATCGGTATGCTGACGCACACAATACTCGAGGATTTATAACAGAGGTAAATCACATGTATAAAGTAACGTAAATACTATTACCTCAAATCCATATAGCGGAAGTAACAAGGTTGTGGATTCCCATCAACGCCAACGGCAAAGTTGAGTGTAGAAATCGTAACCCTAACGTATCACTTACTCGTCGTAAGATCCTGCAACATGAGACGTTGCAGCCACAAAGGATCAGTACATTGAATGTACTGGCAAATTCACACCATAGAGCAATGATGAATAAAGGCTATCACTACATGCATATTTGGCTGGTGGAAAAGCTCTATGGTTATAATGTTTTTGTGAAAAGCCAATTTTTCCCTACCGCAAAGGAATAAATTTTATTTAACTATCATGGTGGTTGTTAAACATTGAGAATGGTTGACAGCATTCTCAATCCCAATTAAGCATCATCATTAAAACCCAACAAAATTAATTAAAGTAACATGGTGCGATTCACATGATAACCCAAATACTAGATACTCAAAACATCCATAACCGGGGACACAGCTAACCATGATTAGTTTATACACTCTGCAGAGGTTTGTGCACTTTTCGCCACAAGACTCGATCTCCTCCGTTGGTTTTCTCGCACTACATCGTGTTTGAGAAACGGATGGCCGAGACATAGTCTTTCAAAAGGGCTAGCACCTTATGATGGGTAGACTTGTACACCTACTTTCCCCTACATCTGCTAGTCTACCACTGTAAGAGTGCGCACGACTAAATCAACTATGCTAGAGCCCATAATAGCATGTGGCTGCACACGGAAGTTTCTAGCATGAATAATCTTATGATCCCTTTGAGCCTGGGTGGCGGTCCAAAAACAAACATGCAATCCTGGAATACCCAAGTGCCTCAATCCACCCAGATGCGTATTAAAGTTGCCACCTTAAATAAACCATAAATTAACAATCTCACATCTGCCATGGAAATTCACTCACCCAACCCACGTCTACTAGCATAGCATGGCAATACAAGCAAATGTAGAAGTAACTCCCAAGGGTTTGATAATAAAACAGGTAATAGGTACTACCTCATCTACTTCCCAAAACCCACATATTAATCAGATCCTAATCATGCAATTGTTTGAGGATTGAATCGAATGCATAAAAACTAGGTGTGAAAAGTATGATCAAAGTGTGAACTTGCCTGTACTGTTGATGAAGATGATTCACACTCAAAACTCTTGATAGATCTAGTCGTCTCACTCCGTTCAATCTATCGTAAGCAAGCAATAGTAACCACACATAAGCAATCACTCAAAAGATCAGAAGATCGAAAAAGACAATTTCAGAAAACATCAAAACCAAGCGAATAACTCTTGCAACATAAAACCATTTCTAACAGTACCAAAACTATGTGAATTTGGCCTTATCAGAAAGTTTAGTTAAAGAGCTTCGATTGCAAAAAGAATCAACTCAAACTGAGTTATAGAACTCGATTTACGATCAAACGAAGTTCAAATACTAAACTGTTTGAAATACAAATTTTAAACTTTCAAAAACAGGTTGAAGTTGTTTATCTAGATAGAGGGGATCATAACAAAGAAGTGGGCGTTGGTTTCATTATATTTGGACCAACGAGCGAAAATTTGTGATCGATTGAAGTACAAGGACTAATCTGTGAAGAAAATTTATCACGAATAGGTCCCAGGCCACGTGTCAGAAAACTGTTGGGTGAAAACCGTTCGCTGCGAGGCTTAATCGAGCAAACGACCGCTACTTAGTGCATACCGGTTCGAAGAAAAAAATCTAACAGATCTAATCTTGGCCGTCGATTTTAGATCGGACGGAGGGGGCGGCGACGACGACTTACCGCGGCGGCGGCAACGGTCAACGGAGAGACGGGACGGCGGCGGCGGCTCGGATCCGACTGGAGCAGCGGCTCCGGGGCTCGGTGGCTCCGGCGGAGTAGATGGGGAGACGCAGCTCGTCGAGGTGAAGATGATGGCGGCGTCGGCGGAGGCCGAGGGCGACAGAGCGGAGCGGGGCGGTGGCGGTGGATCTCGCCGGCGGCGGCGGGATGCGGCGCAAGGGCGGCGACGCGAGGGGGAGAGAGGGGATCCAGGAGCGGCGCTTATATAGGTGGGCGGGGCGGTTTCGAGGCATGAAGGAGGGGGCAAGGGAGGAGAAGTCCGACAGGGAGACGGCGCCGCGAGCCGTGGCGGCGGCGGACTCCCGCCTGGAGTCGGACGCGCGGGGATGAGGAGGCGAGTGAGTGGGCTGGGCCGTGGCCTGGCCTGGGAGCTGGGCCGGCCCAGTCGGCGGGAGAAGTTTTTTTAAACAAACAGACAGACAAAAATAAAAAACCCACAAATACTAAAAATGATATATAGGCATATTATATAGCAAAATTTTCAGAAAATGATTTCCTACAAGACGAACATTATTCTAGCTTCAAATAAAATCCACAACAATTCTAATAATTCAAAAAGTGCTACTGACCTATTTAAAACCCAATACAGTCATTTTAAAAAATACCAAAATGATTTCAAATTTATTTCTCTCCAATTTTCTATGTAGGGAATCATGTTACCCTAATTTCCATATATTTTATTTTTGGAGAAAAATAATTTGAATAAAACCCAAATAAGTCCAAATTGAAAATAATTTTCAAAGGAACTTTAAATTGGATTTCTTTTAAACTCCCAACTCATATTTCATATGTTTTGAAGAAGCCATTTTATCTTCTCTCATGAAAATCATTGAGTTGCATGAAGTTTATGAATTGGAAATATTTCCGAATGAAATTCAATGCTTTTCAAAACCCTTTTCATTTATTTAAATGGAAGAAGTCATATTATCTTCACTCTAGGGTTTGTATTTGAAAGAGGATTTGAATTCATGGAGACCATAAAAGCAAGATGAAAGTTTGGGAAAGTCCTTTTATTCCCTCTCATTTAACTTTCAACAAGTTTCCGATTTCACTCAATCAATCACACAATAATCAAACAAACAATCAATCTATCTATTTATTATAACATTCCAAAATTTAGAATTTTGTGATGTTACAAACCTACCACCCTTAAAATGAATCTCGTCCTCGAGATTCAGAGAGGCTAGCAAGAAATAGGTTAGTGTCGGGGTCTTCTCAAAATCCATCGATCATCTCCGGGGTCTCGGGTGCTACCACCCTTAGAAACATTGTCACGGTTCCATCCAAACTCATATACTCCATCCTTATTCTTGACAGTGTCAGTCTTCTTAGATCTTCAGGACAATTCCTTTTTTGTCTCTTTTGGTTGTGGCATAACCTTCACCGCAATTCTTCTGTCCTTTTATCTTGGTCAGGTTCTTCCAAGACTGGATCTTCTTAGCTGACGGGTCTGGCGCCAATACTAAACAACTATCGATATCTCATGGTGGTCAACAATTTATGGTTTCTCCTGCAGGAAACGGGTCTGGTTTGAACCTCACCGTATGCCCTACGATGGGCGACAACTGCCTTGTACAAGGGAAAAATATTTATACCATTCTAAGGTTCAAACAAGGTTTAATATCGTCGTCTCTCTACTATAGGTAAGTCACTCAGATTTACCATCCCATATAGCAAGGCGAATAATAAGAGTAAGTCGGTATGGTGATCAATCCATCCCGCACCCAAATCATTACCTTGTATATGATTTAGCGAATCTCTCATTCTAACACTTGGTCATCCTCACAAGCATTGCAGAATTTCTCTTGTCGACGAACCAAGTTCAGATAAATCCATTGATTCTGCAAGCCAAACAAAACATCTATCGTTTCTTCACATCTCTCAGGTTTTGCGTAAACTCCTATAAAATCGTCGGTTGATAAAGACATATCCTCTTCCAGGGTTTTTCCTTCACCAAGAGTGTGCTCGCTTCCTAGCAGGTCCTGGAGCCTATGGGTTATGGCCCATCTCATCACTTGTAAACCTTGAACTCATCATCGGGGCAATTGATCATTTTTTTCCAACATCCAAATTCCTAGCATTCTTAAATCCATCCAATTGTACTGTCTCCCTTTCTTCTATTGGTACCAAACTAAGAGTGACTACTCAGACTCATCAGAGAGTCACCATTGCTCCATATTACCAACATCATACCTCCTTTATATCCAGATAGTACTTCATCCCTTCTTACTCTTGGGATATCCCACATATCGCGACAAAACTCGTACTTATTTTGTCCGAAGTACACTTCATGGAATCTCATTATCTTTACCAGGGGTCAAGGGTTCTCACAATTTCTACCACCCTTGAGCACAAACTCATCCATAGACCATATTTCTCATATCCTCGAAAATGGTCAAAATCTTTCTTCATAGAGTAACAACTCATAATATCCAAATCACTGCTAACTTCACCGATTCCCAAATTATTGCAATCTCCTACATTTCCATTACATGCCTCAACTCAACACCTAAATGTAAAAGAATTCTTCCCACTACTACTACTATATTTCCTTATTGCAAATTCAACTATTTAGCACAAGTCTCCTTCTCCTTGGGACAATTTCTTGCAAAGTGCCCTGCTTCATTACAGCGGAAACATATTACTTCTGACAAGTCTCTTGGTTTCCTTATGACTACATAGCCTCCTTGGGTCCTCGACTTCCTTTTTGGGCAACCACTGAAGTAGTGCCCTGGCTCCTTGCACCTAAAACAGGTGATATGACTTAGGTCCTTCCTGGAATCCAATCTACTTCTCTTCCTGGACTTTTCCATTCCAATCAGGGCTTCTATTTCCTATGGGTCATACTCTACTTCCTCTGTCGGGAATTCTACTAGATCCCCATTCATACAATTCTAGGAGATGTGTCCTTCTTCTCCACATGAATAGCAAGACTTGCTGTAGGGTTTAATTGCGTCTTCTTCGGGTGTGTCCTCCACCTCTTCCTTCATCACAGGTTCTTCTAAAGTTTCCATGAGGGCTCCTTTCATTGCTTCTTTCTTCTGCTGGATGGTTCTTTGTACCATGGGGTAGATGTGACACTGAGCAGGGTAGTGGCTAGTTCCTTAACACAAGAAACAAGTAATCTGCCTAGTTAGGCATTCTTCAGCTGGGTGACTTCCTTCACAATTAGGGCATTCATCCTGGTGTTCTTTATGGTCATCTCCTATTTCTCCATAGAGCTTGCAAGCACAGGATTTGTTCATATCATTTCCATAAGGCTTCAATTTCTGGGACACAAACCGAGACTTTAGCATGGTCAACTTAAATTCCTTCCAAGTGGTTACTCCTTGCCATCCATTGATGGTTTGGTACATCCTCCACCAAGTAGCAGCACCTCTTTCAAAGCATTTGAAGAGCATGTTGGGCCATATCGTTTCCGGCTATAGGGTTATTCTTCATGTGATCCTCCATGTTCTGAATCCATCGGTCCGTCTCCAATTAACTCATCGGTCCAGATAATAGGAGCTCATCTCCATTCATCCTCTATTGGGTCCAGGGGATTTGGGGTGAGATGAGAGAGATGGAGAGGGATACACACAATACAAACAATAGTTTTGAAAAGGGCATTTTATTTTGTGGCTGTCAGAAAAACATCAAACAAATGACAGCCCACAATCGTCGCATCTAACGCAAGTATATAACAGGGGTTTGGTCTTCTAGAGGTCAATAAATCTTCAAAGTCATCAAACTCTTCAGGTCTTATGCATGTCTCAGATGGCTTCTTCCGATCATGCTTGTCCTTCTCAAGTTATTTTGCCAGATCATCTATGTTGACGCAAAGTCTTCTCATGACATCATTTAATATTTTTGGAGTTGTATTCCAATTTCTGGGTTTTAACATTCTTGGCATGAGCCATGGTTCAACTGTCCTTTAGTTCCTGACAAATCTTCGGTATCTCGAGGTTTTAGCTCCTCCTGCTTGGCTACTTTAACCCTGTGGTTCCTGAGTTTGTCACGAATTGCCTCCTTGTCAAATATGACATCCTAAAGTTCCATCTTAAAATCCTTGATGTAATACTCCAGATCCTGGTGGTACACCAGCTGAGCTTAAAACTTCATCTTTTGTTGACAGATGCTCCATCATCCTTCTACCATCCAATCCTTCTAAAGAAACGCATGCTTAACTTAGCGTGGTGACAATAGCATAAGCGGGCGATGACATCAGGGATATCCATGTTTATGACTATGTCTCTGCCATGAGCTATCATTCCATAATTGATATTTCCTGTCTTGGGGCTTTCTTGACAAAACCTTAAGTCTTTGCGCTCCATGTTCCGTTCTTTCTCCGATTCACCTTGATCTCGGGTATTGACAGCTTCCATAGTCTCACAAGTTCCATAAGGGTTGCCTTCCTAGGTCATACAAATCTAGAAATTCTTCAAAGCCTTCAAATTCTCCTAGTCTTTGGAGTCTTCACCATTGTAGTTTCCGTCATTGTAATGCACGATAAAAATCCTCTTTATTCTGAAGTGGTCTTAGTTCTCCGATATCTTGTACTCCTTGGAGTGGTCCCATCATCCGCATCTTCATGGTCAAAAGGGGTAAGGGGTTTGGTCTCACTAAAAGGGAATATTTGAATAAGCTTAGAAGAGAAGAGAGGTAAAAGATCTTTTTGAAAAGAAAGTTGTAGAGAAAATCATTCCTATGGGCTTGCTAGTTTCTAGGGTCACGTCCCACAGTCAACATGTGCTCTGATACCATCTTGTAGCGACCTGACCCGAATGGATCAAGTCTCTATGCTTAAGTGTCATCCCTGGATCGGTATGCTGACACACAGTACTCGAGGATTTATAACAGAGGTAAATCACATGTATAAACTAACGTAAATACTATTACCTCAAATCCATATAGCGGAAGTAACAAGGTTGTGGATTCCCATCAACACCAACGGTAAAGTTGAGTGTATAAATCGTAACCCTAACGTATCACTTACTTGTCGTAAGATCCTACAACATGAGACATTGCAGCCACAAAGGGTCAGTACATTGAATGTACTGACAAATTCACACCATAGAGCAATGATGAATAAAGGCTATCACTACATGCATATTTGGCTGGTGGAAAAGCTCTATGGTTATAATGTTTTTGCGAAAGCCAATTTTTCCCTACTACAAAGGAATAAATTTTATTTAACTATCATGGTGGTTGTTAAACATTGAGAATGGTTGACAACATTCTCAATCCCAATTAAGCATCATCATTAAAACCCAACAAAATTAATTAAAGTAACATGATGAGATTCACATGATAATCCAAATACTAGATACTCAAAACGTCCATAACCGGGGACACGGCTAACCATGATTAGTTTATACACTCTGCAGAGGTTTGTGCACTTTTACCCACAAGACTCGATCTCCTCCATTGGTTTTCTCGCACTACATGGTGTTTGAGAAATGGATGACCGAGACATAGTCTTTCAGAAGCGCTAGCACCTTATGATGGGTAGACCTGTACACCTACTTTCCCCTACATCTGCTAGTCTACCACTGTAAGAGTTCACACGACTTAATCAACTATGGTAGAGCCCATAATAGCATGTGGCTGCACACAGAAGTTTCTAGCATGAATAATCTTATGATCCCTTTGAGCCTGGGTGGCGGTCCAAAAACAAACAGGCAATCCTGGAATACCCAAGTGCCTCAATCCACCCAGATGTGTATTAAAGTTGCCACCTTAAATAAACCATAAATTAACAATCTCACATCTGTCATGGAAATTCACTCACCCAATCCACATCTACTAGCATAGCATGGCAATATAAGCAAACGTAGAAGTAACTCCCAAGGGTTTGATAATAAAACATGTAATAGGTACTACCTCATCTACTTCCCAAAACCCACATATTAATCAGATCCTAATCATGCAATTGTTTGAGGATTGAAAATAATGCATAAAAACTAGGTGTGAAAAGTATGATCAAAGTGTGAACTTGTCTGTACTGTTGATGAAGATGATTCACACTCAAAACTTTTTATTGATCTACACGTCTCACTTTGTTCAATCTATCGTAAGAAAGCAATAGTAACCACACATAAGCAATCACTCAAAAGGTCAGAAGATCGAAAAAGACGATTTCGGAAAACATCAAAACCAAGCGAATAAATCTTGCAACATAGAACAATTTCTAATAGTACCAAAACTATGTGAATTTGGCCTTATCAGAAGGTTTGGTTCAAGAGCTTCGATTGCAAAAAGAATCAACTCAAACGGAGTTATAGAACTCGAGTTCGATCAAACGAAGTTCAAATACTAAACTGTTTGAAATACAAATTTTAAACTTTCAAAAACAGGTTTAAGTTGTTTATCTAGATAGAGGGGATGATAACGAAGAAGTGGGTGTTGGTTTCGTTGGATTTGGACCAACGAGCGAAAAGTTGTGATCGATTGAAATACATGGACTAATCTGTGAAGAAAATATATCACAAATAGGTCCCAGGCCACGTGTCAGAAAACTGTTGTGTGAAAACTGTTCGCTGCGAGGCTTAATCGAGCGAACGACCGCTACTTAGTGCATACCGGTTCGAAGAAAAAAAACTAACAGATCTAATCTTGGCCGTCGATTTTAGATCGGACGGAGGGGGCGCCGACGGCGACTTACCGCGGCGGCGGCGACGGTCAACGGCGAGACGGGACGGCGGCGGCGGCATCTGATCGGAGCAACGGCTCCGGGGCTCGGTGGCTCCGGCGGAGTAGATGGGGAGATGCAGCTCATCAAGGTGAAGGTGATGGCGGCGTCGACGGAGGTCGAGGGCGACAGAGCGGAGCGGGGCGGCGGCGGTGGATCTCGCCAGCGGCGGCGGGATGCGGCGCAAGGGCGGCGGCGTGAGGGGGAGAGAGAGGGGATCCGAGAGCGGCGCTTATATAGGTGGGCGGGGCGATTTCGAGGCGTGGAGGAGGGGGCAAGGGAGGAGAAGTCTGGCAGGGAGACGGCGCCGCGAGCCGTGGCGGCGGCAGACTCCCGCCTGGAGTCGGACGCGCGGGGACGAGGAGGCGAGCAGCGTGGGCTGGGCTGGGGCCTGGCCTTGGAGCTGCGCCGGCCCAGTCGGCGGGAGAAGTTTTTTTTTTAACAAACAGACAGACAAAAATAAAAAAACCACAAATACTAAAAATGATATGTAGGCATATTATATAGCAAAATTTTTCAGAAAATGTCTACAAGATGAACATTATTCTAGCTTCAAATAAAATCCACAACAATTCTAATAATTCAAACAGTGCTACTGACCTATTTAAAATCCAATAAAATCATTTTAAAAAATACCAAAATGATTTCAAATTTATTTCTCTCCAATTTTCTATGTAGGGAATCATGTTACCCTAATTTCCATATATTTTATTTTTGGAGAAAAATAATTTGAATAAAACCAAATAAGTCCAAATTGAAAATAATTTTCAAAGGAACTTTAAATTGGATTTCTTTTAAACTCCCAACTCATATTTCATATGTTTTGAAGAAGTCATTTTATCTTCTCTCATGAAAATCATTGAGTTGCATGAAGTTTATGAGTTGGAAATATTTCCGAATGAAATTCAACTCTTTTCAAAACCCTTTTCATTTATTTAAATGGAAGAAGTCATATTATCTTCACTCCAGGGTTTGTATTTGAAAAAGGATTTGAATTCATGGAGACCATAAAAGCAAGATGAAAGTTTGGGAAAGTCCTTTTATTCCCTCTCATTTAACTTTCAACAAGTTTCCGATTTCACTTAATTAATCACAGAATAATCAAACAAACAATCAATCTATCTATTTATTATAGCATTACAAAATTTGGAATTTTGGGATGTTACTGTAGTATCGTTGTTGTCTCGCCAATTATTGCTTCTACGACTATCGCTACCGCTTAGTGATAAAGTAAGGAAATTACAGGGCGATTGCATTGCATACAATAAAGCGACAACCATATGGCTCCTGCCAGTTGCCAATAACTCTGTTACAAAACATCATCATCTAATACAATAAAATTTAGCATCATGTATTGACCATATCACATCACAACATGCCTTGCAAAAACAAGTTAGACGTCCTCTACTTTGTTGTTGCAAGTTTTACGTGGCTGCTACGGGCTGAGCAAGAACTGTTCTTACCTACACATCAAAACCACAACAATATTTCGTCAAGTTAGTGTTGTTTTAACCTTCTCAAGGACCGGGCGTAGTCACAGTCGGTTCAACTAAAGTTGGAGAAATTGACACCCACCAGCCACCTATGTGCAAAGCACGTCGGTAGAACCAGTCTCGCGTAAGCGTACGTGTAATGTCGGTCCGGGCCGCTTCATCTAACAATACCGCCGAACCAAAGTATGACATGCTGGTAAGTAGTATGACTTCTATCGCCCACAACTCACTTGTGTTCTACTCGTGCATATAACATCTATGCATAAACCTGGCTCGGATGCCACTGTTGGGGAACATACTAATTTCAAAAAAGTTCCTACGCACACGCCAGATCATGGTGATGCATAGCAACGAGAGACGGGGGTGTATCTTCATACCCTTGAAGATCGCTAAGCGAAAGCGTTTATCAACACGGTTGATGTAGTCGTACACCTTCATGATCCGCCCCGATCAAGTACCGAACGTACGGCACCTCCGCGTTCAGCACACGTTCAACTCGATGATGTCCTCGCCTTCTTGATACAGCAAGACGGGCGAAGTAGTAGATGAGTTTCGGCAGCACGACGGCGTGATGACGGTGTTGGTGAAGAACAATCTCCGCAGGGCTTCGCCTAAGCACTAAGGAAACTATGACGGAGGATAAACTAGAGGGGACGGGGTTGCCGGCACACGACTTGGTGTTTCTTGATGTCTCTTTGGTGCTAGCCCTGCCCCTCTATTTATATGTTGAGCCTTGGGGTCGAAACTTGGAGTAAAAGCCTCCACAAAGTCGGTTTCACCCAAAAGGCAAGAGTCCTTCTCGGACTCCAGGGCCAGACGCTAGGGTTCCCGGCGTCTGGACCCAGACGCCAGGGACCCTGGCGTCTGGCCCCTGGACTCCACAAAACTTCCTTTTGCGCTTTCCAAAAACCTTGTGGGCTTTCCCCTTTGGCCCAAATAAAGTGTTCTCGTAGCCAAACATTTCGGGAAACATCCGGAACCCCTTCCGGTGAATTCTGGAACCCTTCCGGAGACCAAACACTATTATCCCATATATCAATCTTTATCTCTGGACCATTCCGGAGTTCCTCATCATGTCTGTGATCATATCCGGGACTCCGAACAACATTCGGTCACCAGCATACATAATTCATATAATACTATATCGTCAACAAACGTTAAGCGTGCAGACCGTACGGGTTCGAGAACTATGTAGACATGACCGAGACACTTCTCTGGTCAATAACAAATAGCGGAACCTGGATGCCCATATTGGCTCCTACATATTCTACGAAGATCTTTATCGGTCGAACCACGTAACAACATACGTTGTTCCCTTTGTCATCGGTATGTTACTTGCCCAAGATTCGATCGTCGGTATCATCATACCTAGTTCAAACTCGTTACCGGCAAGTCTCTTTACTTGTTCTGTAATACTTCATCCCGCAACTAACTTATTAGTCACAATGCTTGCAAGGCTTATAGTGATAAGTATTACCGAGAGGGCCCAGAGATACCTCTCCGACAATCGGAGTGACAAATCCTAATCTCGAAATACGCCAACTCAACAAGTACCTTCGGAGACACCTGTAGAGCTCCTTCATAATCACCCAGTTACGTTGTGACATTTGGTAGCACACAAAGTGTTCCTCCGGTAAACGGGAGTTGCATAATCTCATAGTCATAGGAACATGTATAAGTCATGAAGAAAGCAATAGGAACATACTAAACGATCAAGTGCTAAGCTACCAGAATGGGTCAAGTCAATCACATCATTCTCTTAATGATGTGATCCTATTAATCAAATGACAACTCATGTCTATGGATAGGAAACTCAACCATCTTTGATCAACGAGCTAGTCAAGTAGAGGCATACTAGTGACACTATGTTTGTCTATGTATTCACACATGTATTATGTTTCCGGTTAATACAATTCTAGCATGAATAATAAACATTTATCATGATATGAGGAAATAAATAATATCTTTATTATTGCCTCTAGGGCATATTTCCTTCAGTCTCCCACTTGCACTATAGTCAATAATCTAGATTACACAGTAATGATTCTAACACCCATGGAGTCTGGGTGCTGATCATGTTTTGCTCGTGGAAGAGGCTTAGTCAACAGGTCTGCAACATTCAGATCCATATGTATATTGCAAATCTCTATGTCTCCCACCTGGACTTGATCCCGGATGGAATTGAAGCGTCTCTTGATGTGCTTGGTTCTCTTGTGAAATCTAGATTCCTTTGCCAAGGCAATTGCACCAGTATTGTCACAAAAGATTTTCATTGGACCCGATGCACTAGGTATAACACCTAGATCAGATATGAACTCCTTCATCCAGACCCCTTCATTTGCTGCTTCTGAAGCAGCTATGTACTCCACTTCACACGTAGATCCCGCCATGACCCTTTGTTTAGAACTGCACCAACTGACAGCACCACCATTCAATATAAACACGTATCCGGTTTGCAATTTAGAATCGTCCGGACCAGTGTCAAAGCTTGCATGGATGTAACCATTTACGACTAGCTCTTTGTCACCTCCATAAACGAGAAACATATCCTTAGTCCTTTTCAGGTATTTCAGGATGTTCTTGACCGCTGTCCAGTGATCCACTCCTGGATTACTTTGGTACCTCCCTGCCAAGCTAATAGCAAGGCCCACATCAGGTTTGGTACACATCATTGCATACATGATAGAGCCTATGGCTGAAGCATAGGGAACATCTTTCATATTCTCTCTATCTTCTGCAGTGGTCGGACATTGAGTCTGACTCAACTTCACACCTTGTAACATAGGCAAGAACCCTTTCTTGGCTTGATCCATTTTGAACTTATTCAAAACTATATCAAGGTATGTGCTTTGTGAAAGTCCAATTAAGTGTCTTGACCAATCTCTGTAGATCTTCATGCCCAATATATAAGCAGCTTCACCGAGGTCTTTCATTGAATTTTTTTATTCAAGTATCCTTTTATGCTATCCAGAAATTCTATATCATTTCCAATCAACAATATGTCGTCTACATATAATATCGGAAATGCTACAGAGCTCGCACCCACTTTCTTGTAAATACAGGCTTCTCCAAAAGTTTGTATAAAACCATATGCTTTGATCACACTATAAAAACGTTTATTCCAACTCCAAGAGGCTTGCACCAGTACATAAATGGATCGTTGGAGCTTGCACACTTTGTTAGCACCTTTCGGATCGACAAAACCTTCTGGTTGCATCATATACAACTCTTCTTCCAGAAATCCATTCAGGAATGTAGTTTTTACATCCATTTGCCAAATTTCATAATCATAAAATGCGGCAATTGCTAACATGATTCGGACAGACTTAAGCATTGCTACGGGTGAGAAAGTCTCATCATAGTCAACCCCTTGAACTTGTCGAAAACCTTTTGCAACAAGTCGAGCTTTGTAGACAGTAACATTACCACCAGCGTCAGTCTTCTTCTTGAAGATCCATTTATTCTCGATGGCTTGCCGATCATCGGCAAAGTCAACCAAAGTCCATACTTTGTTCTCATACATGGATCCCATCTCATATTTCATGGCCTCAAGCCATTTTGCGGAATCTGGGCTCATCATCGCTTCCTCATAGTTCGTAGGTTCGCCATGGTCAAGTAATATGACCTCCAGAATTGGATTACCGTACCACTCTGGTGCGGATCTTACTCTCGTTGACCTATGAGGTTTGGTGGTAACTTGATCTGAAGTTTCATGATCTATATCATTAGCTTCCTCACTAATTGGTGTAGACATCACAGGAACCGATTTCTGTGATGAACTACTTTCCAATAAGGGAGCAGGTATAGTTACCTCATCAAGTTCTACTTTCCTCCCACTCACTTCTTTCGAGAGAAATTCCTTCTCTAGAAAGGATCCAAATTTAGCAACAAATGTCTTGCCTTCGGATCTGTGATAGAAGGTGTACCCAACAGTCTCCTTTGGGTATCCTATGAAGACACATTTCTCCGATTTGGGTTCGAGCTTATCAGGTTGAAGTTTTTTCACATAAGCATTGCAGCCCCAAACTTTAAGAAATGACAACTTTGGTTTCTTGCCAAACCATAGTTCATAAGGCGTCATCTCAACGGATTTTGATGGTGCCCTATTTAACGTGAATGCAGCCGTCTCTAAAGCATAACCCCAAAATGATAGCGGTAAATCAGTAAGAGACATCATAGATCGCACCATATCTAGTAAAGTACGATTACGATGTTCGGACACGCCATTATGTTGTGGTGTTCCGGGTGGCGTGAGTTGTGAAACTATTCCACATTGTTTCGAATGTAGACCAAACTCGTAACTCAAATATTCTCCTCCACAATCAGACCGTAGAAACTTTATTTTCTTGTTACGATGATTCTCCACTTCACTATAAAATTCTTTGAACTTTTCAAATGTTTCAGACTTATGTTTCATTAAGTAGATATACCTATATTTTCTCAAATCATCTGCGAAGGTGAGAAAATAACGATACCCGCCGCGAGCCTCAATATTCATTGGACCACATACATCAGTATGTGTGATTTCCAATAAATCTGTTGGTCGCTCCATAGTTCCGGAGAACGGGATTTTAGTCATCTTGCCCATGAGGTATGGTTCGCAAGTACCAAGTGATTCATAATCAAGTGATTCAAAAAGTCCATCAGTATGGAGTTTCTTCATGCGCTTTACAACAATATGACCCAAACAGCAGTGCCACAAATAAGTTGCACTATCATTATCAACTCTGCATCTTTGGGCTTCAACATTATGAATATGTGTATCACTACTATCGAGATTGAACAAAAATAGATCACTCTTCAAGGGTGCATGACCATAAAAGATATTACTCATATAAATAGAACAACCATTATTCTCTGATTTAAATGAATAACCATCTCGCATCAAACAAGATCCAGATATAATGCTCATGCTCAACGCTGCCACGAAGTAACAATTATTCAGGTCTAAAACTAATCTCGGAGGTAGATGTAGAGGTAGCATGCCGACCGCGATCACATCGACTTTGGAACCATTTCTCACGTGCATCGTCACCTCGTCCTTAGCCAATCTTCGCTTAATCCATAGTCCTTGTTTCGAGTTGCAAATATTAGCAACGGAACCAGTATCAAATACCCAGGTGCTACTGCAAGCATTAGTAAGGTACACATCAATAACATGTATATCACATATACCTTTGTTCACCTTGCCATCCTTCTTATCCGCCAAATACTTGGGGCAGTTCCGCTTCCAGTGACTAGTCCCTTTGCAGTAGAAGCACTCAGTCTCAGGCTTGGGTCCAGACTTAGGTTTCTTCTCCTGAGCGGCAACTTGCTTGTCGTTCTTCTTGAAGTTCCCCTTCTTCTCCCCTTTACCCTTTTTCTTGAAACTGGTGGTCTTGTTGACCATCAACACTTGATGCTCCTTCTTGATTTCTACCTCCGCAGCTTTTAGCATCGTGAAGAGCTTGGGTATAGTCTTGTTCATCCCTTGCATATTATAGTTCATCACGAAGCACTTGTAGCTTGGTGGCAGTGATTGAAGAATCCTGTCAATGACACTATCATCAGGAAGATTAACTCCTAGTTGAATCAAGTGATTATTATACCTAGACATTTTGAGTATATGTTCACTGACAGAACTATTCTCCTCCATCATGCAGCTATAGAACTTATTGGAGACTTCATATCTCTCAATCTGGGCATTTGCTTGAAATATTAACTTCAACTCCTGGAACATCTCATATGCTCCATGACGTTCAAAAGGTTGTTGAAGTCCTGGTTCTAAGCCGTAAAGCATGGCACACTGAACTATCGAGTGGCCATCAGCTTTGCTCTGCCAGACGTTCTTAACGTCGTCAGTTACATCTGCACCAGGCCTGGCACCCAGCGGTGCTTCTGGGACATAATTCTTTTGTGTAGCAATGAGGATAATCCTCAAGTGACAAACCCAGTCCGTGTAATTGCTACCATCATCTTTCAACTTAGCTTTCTCAAGGAACGCATTAAAATTCAATGGAACAACAACACGGGCCATCTATCTACAATAACATAGACAAGCAAAAATACTATCAGGTACTAAGTTCATGATAAATTAAAGTTCAATTAATCATATTACTTAAGAACTACCACTTAGATAGACATCCCTCTAGTCATCTAAGTGATCACGTGATCCAAATCAACTAAACCATGTCCGATCATCACGTGAGATGGAGTAGTTTTCAATGGTGAACATCACTATGTTGATCATATCTACTATATGATTCACGCTCGACCTTTCGGTATTAGAGTTTCGAGGCCATATATGCATATGCTAGGCTCGTCAAGTTTAACCTGAGTATTCTGTGTGTGTAAAACTGTCTTACACTCATTGTATTTGAATGTAGAGCTTCTCACACCCGATCATCAGATGGTGTCTCGGCACGAAGAACTTTCGCAACGGTGCATACCCAGGGAGAACACTTATACCTTGAGATTTAGTGAGAGATCATCTTATAATGCTACCGTCAATCAAAACAAAATAAGATGCATAAAGGATAAACATCACATGCAATCAATATAAGTGATATGATATGGCCATCATCATCTTGTGCTTGTGATCTCCATCTCCGAAGCACCATCATGATCACCATCATCACCGGTGCGACACCTTGATCTCCATCATAGTTGTAGCGACCTGACCCGAATGGATCAAGTCTCTGTGCTTAAGTGTCATCCCTGGATCGGTATGCTGACACATACAGTACTCGAGGATTTATAACAGAGGTAAATCACATGTATAAAGTAACGTAAATACTATT
The DNA here is from genome assembly GCF_018294505.1 of Triticum aestivum. Classification (NCBI taxonomy): domain Eukaryota; kingdom Viridiplantae; phylum Streptophyta; class Magnoliopsida; order Poales; family Poaceae; genus Triticum; species Triticum aestivum. The sequence goes on from NC_057813.1 coordinate 167,145,490, forward strand.
ACCTCAAATCCATATAGCGGAAGTAACAAGACTCGCGTAAGAGTACGTGTAATGTTGGTCCGGGCCACTTCATCCAACAATACCGCCGAACCAAAGTATGACATGCTGGTAAGCAGTATGACTTGTATCACCCACAACTCACTTGTGTTCTACTCGTGCATATAACATCTACGGATAAACCTGGCTCGGATGCCACTGTTGGGGAACATAGTAATTTCAAAAAAATTCCTACGCACACGCAATATCATGGTGATGCATAGCAATGAGAGGGGGAGTGTATCTTCATACCCTTGAAGATTGCTAAGCGGAAGCATTTATCAACGCGGTTGATGTAGTCGTACACCTTCATGATCCGCCCCGATCAAGTAGCGAACGTACGACACCTCCGTGTTCAGCACACGTTCAGCTCAATGACGTCCTCACCTTCTTGATCCAGCAAGATGGACAAAATAGTAGATGAGTTCTGGCAGCACGACAGCGCGATGACGGTGTTGGTGAAGAACAATCTCCGCAGGGCTTCGCCTAAGCACTACGGAAACTATCACGGAGGATAAACTAGAGGGGACGGGGTTGCCGGCACACGACTTGGTGTTTCTTGATGTATCTTTGGTGCTAGCCCTGCCCCTCTATTTATATGTTGAGTCTTGGGGTCGAAATTTGGAGTAAAAGCCTCCACAAAGTCGGTTTCACCCGAAAGGCAAGAGTCCTTCTCGGACTCCAGGGCCAGACGCCAGGGTTCCCGGCGTCTGGACCCAGACGCTAGGGACCCTGGCATCTGGCCCGTGGACTCTGCAAAACTTCCTTTTGCGCTTTCCAAAAACCTTGTGGGCTTTCCCCTCTGGCCCAAATAAAGTGTTCTCGTACCCAAACATTTCGAGAAACATCTGGAACCCCTTCCGATGAATTCCGGAACCCTTCCGGAGACCAAACACTATTATCCCATATATCAATCTTTATCTCCAGACCATTCCGGAGTTCCTCGTCATGTCCATGATCATATCTGGGACTCCGAACAACATCGGTCACCAACATACATAACTCATATAATACTATATCGTCAACAAAAGTTACGCGTGCGGCCCCTACGGGTTTGAGAACTATGTAGACATGACCGAGACACTTCTATGGTCAATAACCAATAGCGGAACCTGGATGCCCATATTGGCTCCTACATATTCTACAAAGATCTTTATCGGTCGAACCGCATAACAACATACGTTGTTCCCTTTGTCATCGGTATGTTACTTGCCCGAGATTTGATCGTCAGTATCATCATACCTAGTTCAATCTCATTACCGGCAAGTCTCTTTACTCGTTCCGTAATACTTCATACCGCAACTAACTTATTAGTCACAATGCTTGCAAGGCTTATAGTGATGAGTATTACCGAGAAGGCCCAGAGATAGCTCTCCGACAATTGGAGTGACAAATCCTAATCTCGAAATACGCCAACTCAACAAGTACCTTCGGAGACACCTGTAGAGCTCCTTTATAATCACCTAGTTATGTTGTGACGTTTGGTAGCACACAAAGTGTTCCTCCAGTAAGCGGGAGTTGCATAATCTCATAGTCATAGGAACATGTATAAGTCATGAAGAAAGCAATAGCAACATACTAAACGATCAAGTGCTAAGCTAACGGAATGGGTCAAGTCAATCACATCATTCTCCTAATGATGTGATCCTGTTAATCAAATGACAACTCATGTCTATGGCTAGGAAACTCAACCATCTTCGATCAACGAGCTAGTCAAGTAGAGGCATACTAGTGACACTATGTTTGTCTATGTATTCACACATGTATTATGTTTCCGGTTAATACAATTCTAGCATGAATAATAAACATTTATCATGATATGAGGAAATAAATAATAACTTTATTATTGCCTCTAGGGTATATTTCCTTCACATGTGTACTGGAAGTCAGGTTTATTTCAACTGATGGTCAGTTAGCGGATGTATTTACTAAACCTGCTACTCGACAGATGCTAGACCGTTTCAGAACCAATCTGAATCTTGTATGTAGTTCATATGAGGGGGCATGTAAAATAGGGTCTAGTATATTATACATGTACACGTACACATATATGTATGTAATTGTAATCTGATCATCTATATATTGAGACGTGAGGCTGGACGTCAACCACCCACGCGAAACCCTAAACCCTTTGTTTTATCTATGGTAACAGTATGTATGTATCAGTGAAACTAGATCAGGAGTGAGTAATTCCTTCGTAGGCTCGCAGGTCAATGGCCGCACACACAATGTAATGGAGGAAAGATATCTGAGACTGTATAACTAACCTCGATGGCGAGATCGACTGGCCGTGGACAAGTCCTTATTTCAGGACAGGAGCTCGTTTGGCGCACTTTGATCTTTGGGAGAGTGAGAGGACAACGTATCAGTCCATCTCCAATGGCTAATGAGCCATGTGGCCTTCCACCACCAGATATCATCACTAGCTCTAGATCCAATTGATTCTAGCTTGGGTTATAGTCCTTCCCTTTCCTCACCTTTGCCTCCTGGTTGTACCTCATGAGCTTGTGGTGGGAGGAGATGTTGGTGAAATTTTCTAGATGCTCGAGGTCAGACTCAGAGAATGCCTTGGCCTTCTTATACGAGGCAGTATGGGCAATGGCATAGAGGTCGTACACCTCTAGCACCTCCATGTTATTGTTTCGCGCCTAAAAGAGAGGAACAAAGTATTAGTAAAGGGATCAAGTTAGCATGAAGAATTAATTGTATGAATCATGAAGCAAACCACATACCTAGTTCCGCCCGAACTGATATAAGTTAGTGTTGCCTTAATGGCGTGGCACACCAACTATTTGGGCACGCTGGTCCTTGGCCTTGCCGTGGACGGCTCGCCAGTGATCTGTGCACTACTCATCCACCAACGCCTCCCAACAATTCATCTTATCCGAACACCATCTCGGGGGAACCTAAGTTAGTAAAGAGAAATTTGAGCGATGCCTACAAATAAAATCAACAAAACTAAGTACAATGCCTTAAGGATAGGTAATTACCTTCATGTACTGATCCTTCTTCAGAAAGTTAGCCTGACACGACGGCTTGTCCTTCTTAATACCACGCTTAGCGTAGTAGTCTCAAACAACATGCGGCCGAGCCTCATACCGTAAGTTTTGTAGTAGGAACTTGCACTTGTTATTGACAACCTTTTCCGCGTCCTCCTCGTATCCATCCTCACACCTGTAGAAGGTCTGCACTCAAACGAGACAACACTGATTAGTACAATAACTAGCTATTGTTATTTTTAAATTGCGTAAAGGAGAAATTACCCAAAAGCTTATGATCACCATCTTGGCCCTCGTGTGGCACAAGACACCATCGGTCCTCTGCTCTGGTGGGGCCTAGGCAGCCAAGTAGAGCTCCTAGATCAATCCTAGCTATGGAAGTTGACCTTCATCGGGAAACGTGACAAACCCCAGGGAATTTTTCCGGCAAAGAACACCAAGGACGATGTTGGGCCTGTGGACTTCACTGGCGTGTAGCCAACCCCTACAGTATGACAAGGCCAGCACATTAGATATTTGAAGAAATGTGAAGGCAAAAAGTATAAAAAGAGTAAATGCACATACTTCTCCCTATCAGGCCTAATCACCGGCCTTTGCTCGCGGGTTGCTGGTTGGGGCAGGAGCCGTGTAGCACCATGCTGGTACATGGTGGCCCCATCAACCACGTCACCCTGACTATTAGTAAACTCATCCCTGCCACCATCAGCATGGCCACTCGTCCCCTCAGGCGGATCCGGCTAGGTACCCCATCTAGACGTCTCCTGGGATGTAGCATGGTCCAGAGTCTCATGGGCCGAAGCCTCTAGGATCGGAGTCTCATGGGCCGAGGGCCTGTCCACCCAAGGCTAGTGGTCCGGAGTCCCCGTAGACTCCACCTCAGATGAGTCCACCCTAGTAGTCCTGTGCTTGGGTGAATCAGCTGGGGGTGGCGGCGAGGAAGGCATAGCAGCCTACCCACCTCTCCTGCGGCGACGTCCTCCCCGCCGTCCTCTCTTCTCCCCTCCCCGACCTCCTCTCCTGGTGGGAACGACGCCAACGAAGAGGTGCTCGTCGACAGTGCCCCCATACTATCTATCAATGCTCTCTAACGATGTAGGGGTGGAATGGAAGTACCCCTCCAGCGAGGCATCGATGAAGAAGTACCCGCAGAGCGCTCTGGACCCGCGCCCACCATCTTTCAACACCTGCCATGACAAAGAGTAAATGAAATTAGTACAACATAAAAAAATTGAATACATGACATCAATACTAATATGTATTTAATTTGAGTTGGGATGCATACAAACTAATAATAGTCTGGATCATCCATATATGCTCCGAGATCAATAGATGCATCATCATCATAACTATCACGCGTGTCATCATGAATGACGTGCTCATCAGGTTCAGTGGCATCAACATGTGGAAGGCCTTTCTTTAACCGATCAAGCATTGACATGTCATCCGCAATAGTATTCTCTTCTTGTTTCGGGTCAAGGGTGACGTTGGATTCACTGTTGTTGTCTGCTTCCATGTTCTGAGGTGAAGTATAGCGATTCTTGAAATATTTCTTAGAAAGACTTGTTTCTTGGAAAAATTCTCTTTCATATGTGTTTGGGTCAATGTGAGGTTCCACTACTATAGGATGATGCTAACGCGACACTACAATCAGAGACCCTTCGACGAAACTGTGTGTTATGCATTAATTGCAAACAGCGGTGTAAAAAACCTATCAAAAAAGATGGAAAACGTTTGCGATGGCGGATACATCAAGCACGGTTCAGATTTTAGTTGCATGTGTGATGCAGGGCATACAGTTCACTGGAATGAACTGTTTGCAATGAGCTTAACAACAGAAATAGATAGCCAGATGAAGGTGTGTGCGATATACGACATACAATTCACCTTGATGAACTGTTTGTGATGAGCAAAGACAACAGGAACGGTTAGCCAGATCAAGGTGTCACTGGTGCAGAGATGTGCTATACAAACGGTTTTTACCCCCTTTCCGCGACGGAGTTTTAAACTGTCGCCTAGTGAGTGTGTGCGATAGGGGGGGGTCCTTCCCACACTACCTAGCAATCGTCTAGGATAGGCCCTTCGGCCACACAGGCGGGGGAAAAATGAGCTCGCGTGCGATCGGGCGAGGCATCGAAACCCAATCGTTTCTGTTCGTATGTACATCTTACATGGTGAATCCCAGAAAAACATTTCCGTTTGTATGTATATCACACATAGTTTTTTTTGGCAAGGTGACCTAACGCAAACAGTTCTCTGCCGGAAGCTGTGTGTGATTGTTAGTTGACCAACACGCCTACTTTCTGGAAATCGTGTGGGTTGTTTCAGTTCATCGCCCATGGTGTTGTCTGAGTACGTCTGCAATAGAAAACCCCAATAAGCAGGGTAATTAGACTATTATTGATAATCCATGTAGTAATCTAATTGACATTTCTTATAAAACAGACCAGATATTTCATATTCGTATAACGGTAACCTGGATTTCTTTATTGAATTACATCAGATAGCTTCATCACTCAGTTACGCTTGATATGTCTCCGTCATATCTACTTTTACTAACGCTTTTGCTCTTGTTTTGGACTCTAATTTGCATGATTTCAATGAAACTAACACGGAGTGACGTTATTTTCAGCAGAACTACCATGCTCTTGTTTTTTGTGCATAAATAGAAGTTCTTGGATTGGAACGAAACTTTGCGAGGAATTTTTATACAATAAAAGATAATTTATGGAGACAAGAATCATCGGAGGGGGGCACCTGGGTGGGCACAATCCACAGGGTGACCCCCCTCAGGCGTGCCCAGGTGGGTTGTCCCCACCTGGTGGCCCCGTAGACGTCAATCCTGATACTATAAAATCACATTTTTGGAGAAAACAATCAGGGAGAAAGAATTATCGTGTTTCACAAGATGGAGCTGCCGCTGCCTCCTGTTCTTCATCGGGGGGGGGGGGCAGATCTGGAGTCCATTTGGGGCTCTGGAGAGGGGAATCTTTGATCTTTGTCATCACCAACCCTTCTCCATCGCCAATTCTATGATGCTCCCCATCAGGAGTGAGTAATTCCTTCGTAGGCTCGTAGGTCAATGAGGAGTTGGATGAGATTCATCATGTAATCGAGTTAGTTTTGTTAGGTCTTGATCCCTAGTATCCACTATGTTCTGAGATTGATGTTCCTATGACTTTGCCAAGCTTAATGCTTGTCACTTTGGGCCCGGGTGCCATGACTTCAGATCTGAATCGTTTATGTGATCACCATTATATCTATGTTCTAGATCCGATCTTCCAAGTTATAGTCACCTACTATGTGTTATGATCCGCAAACCCCAGAGTGACAGAAGTCGGGATACTTTTCCGGTGATGACCGTAGTTTGAGGAGTTCATGTATTCACTATGTGTTAATGCCTTGTTCCGGCTCTCTATTAAAAGGAGGCCTTAATGTCCCTTAGTTTCCAATTGGACCCCGCTACCACAGGAGGGTAGGACAAAAGATGTCATGCAAGTTCTTTCCATAAGCATGTATGGCTATTTACGGAATACATGCCTACATTCTATTTATGAACTGGAGCTAGTGCCGTATCACCCTACGTTATGACTGTTTGATGACCAACAAGCATATGGGGTCAATTGTAGCCTTTTCGATATGTAAGAGTGTTGAACCCAACGAGAGGAGAAGGAAATGACAAGTGGTTTTCAGCAAGGTAATGTCTGTAAGAGCTAAAATTGTAAGTAGCAGAGTAGTTTGATAGCAAGATAATTTGTAACGAGCAAGTAACAGTAGTAGTAACAAAAGTGCAGCAAGGTATCCCAATTCTTTTGAGGCAAAGGACAGGCCAAAATGGTCTCCTATGACAAGCAAAGTGTTCTTGAGGGTACACGAGAATTTCATCTAGTCACTTTCATCATGTTTGTTCGGTTCATGTTCACTACTTTGATAATTTGGTATGTGGGTGGACCAGTGCTTAGGTGCTGTTCTTACTTTTTTATCGAAAAGGGGGGACTCCCCAGCCTCTGCATCAGCACGATGCATACAGCCACATTTATTATAAAATAAAGTAGTTCAACAATGTCTTGCAGTCTGCAACAAAATGATAGCTCACAAAGAGCAACAGAAACAAAGACAAAAAAGGCCCAAAAGCCACAACCGGCTGGCAAAATATAGATAGGTAAACTAATCGCCTATCCTATTAGATGACCGCCATCCAAACCAGTTGAAGATATCCCGCGCTACCATCTCCCACCGGAGAGATCCAGTAACCAAACGCTCCCTGGCCTCCATCGTAGTGAGTAAGGACCACATACGGATTAGCGCAGTAGCCCGGAATAAAACCTGCAAAAAATGGATAGTTGATGTTCTGTTAAAAGCCAAATCATTTCTGCAGTTCCAGATTGCCCATAACAACGCACATGCTCCTACTCGAATTTGTCTAGCTGTTTCAGACTCTATCCCAACAAGCCACGTTCCAAATAACGACCCGACCAAACTCGGAGGAGTAATGTTAAAGGCAATTTGTACCGAGCGCCATAGAACCCTCGCTAATGGGCAATCAAAGAAAAGGTGCTTGATATTTTCATCCCGATCACAGAAACTACACCTAGTAGAGCCTGTCCAGTTGCGCTTAACCAAATTATCTTTCGTTAAGATAACTTGCTTATGTACAAACCACATAAACACTTTGATTTTTAGCGGAACCTTAACTTTCCAAACATGTATGGAACTAGGAATAACACTAGAATTGATGACGTCAAGGTACATCGACTTGACTGTGAATTCCCTAGAAGTAGTAAGCTTCCAGCACAACTGATCGGGCTGGTGAGTAAGCTGAACCTCCATCAATCTACTCACCAGATGAAGCCAAGCTTCCCACCGATCTCCAACAAGCACCCTCCTAAACTGAATATTAAGGGGGTTGGACTGCAAACTCGTTGCAACCAGAGCATCTCGTCGCTGCACAATACGATATAACGAGGGATACTGAAGCGCCAGCGGTGCTTCCCCCAGCCAAGTATCCTCCCAGAAGTGAGTACTATTGCCATCACCAACAATAAACTTTGTTCTATTAAAGAAAGTAGCTTTGACTCTCATAAGCCCTTTCTAGAACGGCGAGTCAGTCGGCCTGACTGTCACCTGCGACAAAGTCTTTGAGTGCACATACTTATTATGCAAAAGCTGCGCCCAAGTTGCATCCATCTCAGCTGCTAACTTATAAAGCCACTTACTGAGGAGGCATCTGTTCTTAACCTCAAGATTCTCAACACCTAGACCCCCTTGGTCTTTCGGTCGGCAGATGACGTCCCATTTGGCTAAACAGTACTTCCTCTTAAGCTCATCACTCTGCCAGAAGAAACGGGATCGATAGAAGTCCAGTCTTTTCCTGACTCCAACAGGAACTTCAAAAAAGGATAAAAGGAACATAGGCAGACTCGTGAGCACCGAGTTAATGAGAATCAATCGGCCTCCATACGACATGACTTTGCCCTTCCAGCAGCTCAATTTCTTCTCAAACCGATCCTCAATACACTTCCATTCGCTATTTGTCAACTTACGATGATGGATGGGGATACCCATGTAAGTGAACGGAAGTGCTCCCACTTCACAACCAAACAATTGCGTATAAGCATCTTGTTCCTCTTTGGCTGTCCCAAAACAGAACAACTCACTCTTACGGAAGTTAATCTTCAGGCCGGTCAATTGCTCGAAAAGGCACAACACCAGCTTCATATTTCTCGCTTTTGCCAAGTCATGCTCCATAAAGATAATTGTATCATCAGCGTACTGCAGGATGGACACACCACCATCAACAAGATGCGGCACCAAGCCACCTACTTGACCAGCTTCCTTTGCCCTACCTATCAGGATTGCCAACATGTCTGCGACAATATTGAAGAGAATAGGAGACATTGGATCACCTTGTCTCAGGACCTTGTGTGTCTGGAAATAATGGCCTATATCGTCATTCACTTTAATTCCAACACTCCCTTTTTGCGTGAAGGATTCCACTTGTCTGCTCCATGCTTCACCAAAACCCTTCATTTGGAGTGCCTGTTGAAGGAAAGGCCATTTGACTTTGTTGTACGCTTTCTTGAAATCCACCTTGAAAACAACACCATCAAGTTTTTTCGTGTGGATCTCATGGAGCGTTTCATGCAGGACCACAACTTCTTCGAGGATGTTCCTATCCGGCATGAAAGCAGACTGAGTAGGCTGCACCACAGTATGTGCAATCTGTGTGAGCCTATTTGTCCCCACCTTGGTAAAAAATTTGAAACTAACATTGAGAAGACAGATAGGCCGGAATTGCTCAATCCGCACAGCCTCTGTCTTCTTTGGAAGTAAGGTTATAGTTCCAAAATTCAGCTTAAAAAGATGAACCTGGCCCAAGAATAAATCGTTGAACAAAGGCAAGAGATCTCCTTTAATAATATGCCAACACTTCTTATAGAACTCTGCTGGGAAACCATCCGGGCCAGGAGCCTTATTATTCTTCATCTGGGAAATGGCCTCAAATACCTCTTTCTCAGAAAAAGGAGCGACTAAAATAACATTCTCAACAGCCGTAAGTTTAGGCACATCCTCAATCCTAGACTCATCCAGCGACACACAGTTGTCCTCTGGAGGCCCAAACATCTGCTTGTAGAACTCGGTGATATATTGCTTTAAGTTTCCTGACCAAGAATCATTCCCTCGTCTTGTTCAAGCTGAAAGATCCTCTTTTTTCTATACTTACCATTGGCGATCAGGTGAAAAAATTGTGTGTTTGCATCCCCATGAACGACTCTAGTGACCTTAGCCCGAAGCGCCCACTTTAGTTCTTCCTCACGAAGGAGCTCTTTCAGCCTCATTTCCGCCTCTAGCTTGGCATGAAGCTCCAAGGCTGGCAGAATCGTGGTTTCGGCCTTTACATCAAGGGACTGAATAAGCAAAAGGAGCTGTTCCTTTTCAGCCTTATAAATCCCACTGAGATGCTTAGCCCACCCACGTAGGAAACTTCTCAAATGCCTAATTTTATTCTGCTAGCGCTCAAGCGCAGACCGACCTCCTGCATCCTTAGCCCATTCTCTGGCTACGAGATCCAAGAAGCCTTCTCTCTCAAACCAAGCAAGCTCGAAAGAGAAAACATTTTTATTTCCCAAATGGGTAGCCTCTCCAGAGTCAAGGAATAAAGGTGTGTGATCAGAAATACCACGAGTAAGCGCTTGGACCGTAACACATGGAAATTTCTGCTCCCATTCGATGCTAGCCAGGACCCAGTCCAGCTTGAACAAACCTCCTACTTATGATTAACCCCCTTGCAAGCATCCGCAGCTACGAGAAAAGTATTAAGAATAAATTCTAACCATAGCATTAAACTTTTGGATCCAATAGGTCCCTTACGGAATAGCGCATAAACTAGGGTTTAAGCTTCTGTCACTCTCGCAACCCATCATCTAATAACTACTCCAAAATGCATTCCCTTAGGCTCAAATATGGTGAATGTCATGTAGTCGACATTCACATGACACCACTAAGGGAATCACAACATATATATCATCAAAATATCAAACACATATCAAGTTCACATGATTACTTGCAACATGATTTCTCCCGTGACCTCAAGAACAAATGTAACTACTCACAAATGACAATCATGCTCAAGATCAGAGGGGTATTAAATAGCATAATGGATCTGAACATATAATCTTCCACCAAATAAACCATATAGTAATCAACTACAAGATGTAATCAACGCTACTAGTCACCCACAAGCACCAATCTATAGTTCCGATACAAAGATTGAACACAAGAGATGAACGAGGGTTTGAGAGGAGATGGTGTTGTTGAAGATGTTGATGGAGATAGCCCTCCCCAAGATGGGAGAGTTCTTGGTGATGATGATGATGATGATTCCCCCTCCGGGAGGGAAGTTCCCCCAGTGGAATCGCTCCACCGGAGGGCAAAAGTGCTCCTACCCAGGTTCCGCCTCGAGATGGCGGTGCTTCGCCCAAAAGTCCTCTGCTTATTTTCTCTAGGTCAAAATGACTTATATACTAGAAGAGGGGCACCGAAGGTGGGCCTAGGTGAGCACAACCCACCAGGGCGTGCCTGGGCTCCCTGGCGTGCCTAGGTGGGTTGTGCCCACCTGGTGGGCCCCCTCTAGTACTTATTGACTCCAAAAATTCTTATTTAGTCCATAAAAGATCCTCGTAAAGTTTCAGCTCATTTGGAGTTGTGCAGAATAGGTAGCCTGACATAGCTTTTTCAGGTCCAGATTTCCAGCTGCCAGAATTCTCCCCCTTTGTGCATACCTTGCATATTATGAGAGAAAAGGCATTAGAATTACTCTAAAAAGCATTATTATGCATAAAACAACATAAATAACAGTAGGTAATTATGATGCAAAATGGATGTTTCAACTCCCCCAAGCTTAGACCTCGCTTGTCCTCAAGCGAAAACCGAAATCGAAAAACATGTTCACATGCTTAGAGAGAGAGGTGTCGATAAAAACAAAAATATAGACATAGCAGCATCATGTAACTTATTATAACAGCAACAAACTTTAACATAAAACTTTTATCACATAACATTTATCATAGACTTCTCATGAACAAGTAACAATTCATCACAATATCAAAGTATAAAGCATAAACTCTATTGGAAACCAACAAACTATGTTCTCAGTAAACTTTGCAACTACAATTCATCATCTTTTCAAAAAGGGTCACGTATCAGAGCCTTTAGGCAAGTCCACATACTCAACCATCATCTAGTCTTCTATGATTGCTAACACTCACTGCGTACACATGAGCAAAATGATTCAACCAGACACATAGAAAGATAGGGGCTTATAGTTTCGCCTCCCAACGTATTCACCTCAAGGGTGATGTCAACAATAATAACTCATGCTACCCATATTCAACTGGATATATGTGCCTAGATCTTTCCTCACCACATGATGTTTGCCAAAGGAGAAAATAAAAAGGAATAGAGAGAAGAACTTTGACTCTTGCATGAAAGTAAATACATAAAAGTAAAAGATAGGCCCTTCGCGAGGGAAGCAGAGGTTGCCATCGCCTTTTGTTTGTATGCTCAACCCCTTAGTGCAAGGTAACATCACGTTGTATTACCCCTTATGATGGCAACTTTATTATGCAGTCTGTCGCTTTTATTCTTCACCATCACAAGTTCGTACAACACTCAATTTTCTCTTACACTAAATGATCTAACACTTTTAGAAGCAATTTTTATTACCTTATTGCACTGATGACAACTTACTTGAAGGATCTTACTCAATCCATAGGTAGGCATGTTGTACTCTCAAAACAAGATTTGGGTTTAGAGGTTTCGGATGCACAAGTAGTATCCACTAGTAGAAAAAGGGCCTTATGTTCAACTCTTTAGTCCCGGTTTGTAATAGAACCGGCACTAATGTGACCATTAGTGCCAGTTCCAACGGCTAGGTGGGCGGCTCTGATTAGTACCGGTTCATGGCGAACCTTTAGTACCGGTTCGTGCCACGAACCAGTACTACAGAGGTGGTGGCAGGCTTGTGTCAGGCTGCGGCCCCACCATGACCTATAGTACCGGTTCATGCCACGAACCGGGACTAGAAGTTCACTTTTAGTCCCGGTTCATGTAACCAACCGGGGCTACAAATATCACTATATATGGTGCTTCTTCCAGCCCGAGCCGAAGCCCTATGTTTTCCCCTCCTCTCTGTTTTCTTCCCCTCTTGCTCGAGCTCCCACCTCCATTTTTGCCAAAATTTTCCAACATTTGAAGGCAACCCATCCATCCAAGTGATCCCAAAGGTTAGCAACTCTGTCCTTTCATCTCTCATTGCTACATTAGCACTTGCAATGCTATATAAGTATAGTGATTTGTGGGTTTTTAGTTTGGGAGGAATTATATGCTGTAGTTTATTTCATTTATATGCAATTTGAGGTCAAAATAACTCTTAGTTTGCATATGTAGGTGTGGTTTACTTAGTGCCTTCCCGTCTCTGTCCTAACCACCATCGATCGCCCGCACCGTCCCGTCGCCGGCACCACCTTGTGGTGAGACTCTTGTTCTTATCTTTATAATATAAGAAAAAAAATCATGTTTGTGTTATTTAGATATATAGTTACTTGTATAATTATCTTACCCGTACATTGTTTGTTATACATAGTGCCATGGTTTTGATACCCGTTGGCCCTCATCCGGGTTATGATTCAGATGTGGTATATTTTCTTTTATAACTATTTGTTGTATTTCGTGTTTATGAAAAAATATGACCATCAAGTTGACATAGATATTTTTATCTAGGAGGTATGTGAACCGGAAATTCCAACTGACCCTATTGTTGAGAGGTTAAATTTAGTTGAAAAAGAAAACGACTATTTGAAAGAAAAATTGAAAAGAACTGAGGGGGAGAAGATGGAATTGGAGTTGCATGTTGCCGATATCATCGATGATCACAAGATCAAGATGGAGAAAATGCGCTTGAAGATTAGAAAGATTAGAAAATATGCCATCAATAGTGAGGCTTGGTATCATTATGCTGTTGGATCAATTGTTACCTTAGTTGCGATCTTGATCGCATTTGTTGTTGCATTTAAATGCTTTAGCTAGAGAGTTATTTGTATTTTGTTTTATGAGAATAAGTGTTGTATGAACTTTATGTATGAACTTTATGTATGAACTTGTATTAATTTGGTCCATTCGGTGTTGTGTAAATGAAGATGGGCCGGCAATGGATGTACGATGACCGATGCTCTCCCCAGTTCATTAATCGCGTGCATACTTTTCTGCTTGCGGCTGAGGAAAACAAGCGGGTAGATGGTTTTATGCCTTGTCCATGTACTAACTCTAAGAATGATCTGATTTACTCTAAGTTAAGAACCATTCATGTCCGCCTATTTGAGTCCGGTTTCATGCCCCACTATAATGTTTGGACCAAGCACGGAGAAAGAGGGGTTATGATGGAAGACAATGAAGAAGAAGAGGACGAAGACATCTATCCTAACCATGGGTTCTCTGAATACGATGGTACACCAATGGGGGAAGAAGATGAAGAAGAGGCATCAGATGAGCCCGCTGATGATCTCGGTTGGGCCATTGCCGATGCAAAGAGAAACTGCGCAAGTGAAAAGGAGAAGAAGTTGCAGCGCATGTTAGAGGATCACAAGAAATTGTTGTACCCGAATTGCAAAGCTGACAAGAAAAAGCTGGGCAGCACATTAGAATTGCTGCAATGGAAGGCAAAGAATGGTGTATCTGACATTGGGTTTGGAAAGTTGCTGATAATGTTAAAGAAGATGCTTCCAAAGGACAACGAATTGCCCGAGAGTACGTACGAAGCAAAGAAGGCTGTCTGCCCTCTAGGATTAGAGGTACAGAAGATACATGCATGCCCTAATGACTGCATCCTCTACCGCGGTGAGTATGAGGATTTGAACACGTGCCTGGTATGCGGTGCATTGCGCTATAAGATCAGCCACGATGACCCTTGCGATGTCGAGGGCGAGCACCCCAGGAAGAAGGTTCCTGCCAAGGTGATGTGGTATGCTCCTATAATACCAAAATTTAAACGTTTGTTCATAAACAAAGAGCTTGCCAAGTTGATGCGATGGCACAGAGAAGACCGTAAGAAAGACGGGAAGTTGAGAGTATCCGCTGACGGGTCGCAGTGGAGAAAAATTGAGAGAAAGTACTGGGAGGACTTTGTAGGTGATGCAAGGAACTTATGGTTTGGTCTAAGTGCAGATGGCATTAATCCTTTTGGGGAGCAGTGCAGCAACCATAGCACATGGCCTGTGACTCTATGTATGTATAACATGCCTCCTTGGTTGTGCATGAAGCGGAAGTTCATTATGATGCCAGTGCTCATCCAAGGCCCTAAGCAACCTGGCAACGACATTGATGTGTACCTAAGGCCATTAGTTGAAGAACTCTTACAGCTGTGGAATGAAAAAGGTGTATGTGCGTGGGATGAGCACAAATAGGAAGAATTTGACCTACATGCTTTGTTGTTTGTGACCATCAATGATTGGCCTGCTCTTAGTAACCTTTCAGGACATACAAACAAGGGATACCGTGCATGCACGCACTGTTTGGATGATACCGACAGTATATATTTGGATAATTGTAACAAGAATGTGTACCTGGGACATCATCGATTTCTTCTGGGCAAGCACCCCGTAAGAAAGAAAGGCAAGGATTTCAAAGGTGAGGCAGATCATCGGACGAAGCCGCGCCACCGTACCGGTGATGATGTACATGATATGGTCAAGGATTTGAAGGTAATATTTGGAAAGGGTCCTGGCAGACAATCTGTTCTGAAAGACACTGACGGACACGCACCCATGTGGAAGAAGGAATCTATATTTTAAGACCTGCCCTATTGGAAAGACCTAGAGGTCCGCTCTACAATCGACGTGATGCACGTGATGAAGAATCTTTGCGTGACCCTTCTTGGCTTCTTGGGCGTGTATGGGAAGACAAAAGATACACCAAGGCATGGAGGACCAACAACGTATGCACATAAATGACAACATACATCAGGGTCATGCCAGCTACGCTCTTACCAAATTAGAGAAGGCAATCTTCTTTGAATGCCTGCTAAGTATGAAGGTACCGTGTGGCTTCTCGTCGAATATAAAGGGAATAATAAATATGGTAGAGAAAAATTTTCAGAACCTAAAGTCTCATGACTGCCACGTGATTATGACACATCTGCTTCCGGTTGCATTGAGGGGGCTTCTACCGGAAAATGTTCGATTAGCCATTGTGAAGCTGTGTGCATTCCTCAATGCAATCTCTCAGAAGGTAATCACTGTAGAAATCATACCAAGGTTGGAGAATGATTTGGTGCAATGTCTTGTCAGTTTCGAGTTGGTGTTCCCACCATCCTTCTTCAATATCTTGATGCACATCCTAGTTCACCTATGTGAAGAGATTGCCGTTCTGGGTCCTATATTTCTACACAATATGTTCCCCTTTGAGAGGTTCATGGGAGTCTTGAAGAAATATGTTCATAACCGTGCTAGGACAGAAGGAAGCATCTCCAAGGGCCATGAAAATGAGGAGGTCATTGAATTTTGTGTTGACTTTATTCCTGACCTTAAGCCAATTGGTGTTCCTGAATCGCGACATAAGGGCAGACTGGGTAGAAATGGCACGCTAGGACCAGATCAAATAATATGTATGGACGAACATTCTCTCACTGAAGCACACTACACAGTTCTACAAAATTCCACCTTGGTGGCTTCGTATATGGAGGAACACAAGAATATTCTAAGCTCCAAATACTTGGAGTAGTCTGAAGACTGGATTACACGTGAACAAACGAGGACTTTCGCCTGTTGGTTGCAGACACGTGTCATGCATGACGCCGATATTGAAGATGACCTGTACTTGCTGTCCCAGTTACCATCTTCGAATATAATGACTTTCAAAGGGTACAAGATAAATGGGAATACATTTTACACGATCACCCAAGATAAAAAGAGCACCAACCAAAACAGTGGTGTCCTCTTTGATGCAGCAACCAGTAGGGGAAAGGACACATATTATGGTTACATGGAGGAGATATGGGAACTTGACTATGGACCTAATTTGAAGGTCCCTTTGTTTTGGTGCAAATGGGCCAATATGACAGGAGGCGGCGTAAAGGAAGACCCATAGTACGAAATGACAACAGTGGATCTCATCAATCTTGCATACGCAGACGAACCATTCGTCCTAGCCAATGATGTGGTGCAGGTTTTCTATGTGAAGGACATGTCTACCAAGCCGAGAAAAAGAAAAAAATAAGGAAGCGAATACATCATACGATGAGCAAAGCGCCACATAGTTCTTTCAGGGAAAAGAAACATCGTGGGAGTGGATGACAAGACAGACATGTCAGAAGATTATGAAAAGTTTGATGAAATTGCTCCCTTCAGAGTGAATATTGACCCGAGCATCCAGTTAAATGATGAAGATTGTCCATGGTTACGGCGCAAAGGTACACACACGAAGAAAAAGTTTCACACCCAAAGACAGTAGGGAATCTTTGTAATAGTTAGGGTGCTTATGTGTTTTGCATTTGAAATGTGTACTTTTGTGCTTCGGACAAACTTGCTCATTCAAAGCCACGTCATCAGCTTTCAACCCTTTCTGACACCATTTGCTATTTTTCATGCATTTTCTGATTTTTTGAGCTAAATGACCATGAAATTGAAAAGCACTACAAATGAACTCTGAAAAGGTTGAAAGTTGGCATGGTATCATCATTTCAACCATATAGCATGTGCAAAAAAGTAGAGAGGGCTACGACAAAAAATCTGGATCCACGAATGGACAATCTCTTTCGAAGTATTAGGGTTTTGGATGAAAATTCATCTATTACAAAGGCATTTCATTTTTTTAAATAAGCTAAGTATTTTCAAATTGAACATAATGATAAAAACACTAATATTAAACATAAGAAAAAAGAATCACTAAAAAAAATCTATTTTTAAAGTAAAGTTATTCCCAAACTAGTGATTCAGACAAATTTCAAATAATTCAAATCTAAACTATTCAAATTTTAAAACTACTAGCACTAACAGAAAGTTTGTAAGTTTTGGTACCTAAAGAAAAAATATTCACAAAGAAATTCTAAATACAACAAAAAACAACTGGGCCACACTGGCCTGCATACGACTAGAAACCCAACTTATAGTTGGGCCAGGATGCAGGCCCGCTAGCCGAGTAGGCCCAACAGGACAGAGCAAGAGAGGTAGGCCCAGAAGGCCTACTTAGAGAGGAGCTCGACACGGTAGCCGCGGTGGGGCTTATAAACCGGTGCGAGCTCCTCTCAACTAGTGAGGTGGGACTAAACATTGTGCACTGCGGTTGGCATCGCACAACCTTTAGTACCGGGTCGTGGCTACAACCGGTACTAAGGGGGGGGGGCTTTTGTGCCTTCCCGCCGCTTGGCCTGGCCAAAACAGACCTTTAGTACCGGTTGCTGGCTCCAACCGGTACTAAAGGTGCCTCCTATATAAGCAACCCTTCAAAAAAATTCAGTTTCTCATCTCCACTTCTCTGCTCTGCTTCGACATTGCCGCCGCCCCGTCCCATGCCGTCACCATCATCCCGCATCGTCGCCCATCACCGTCCCCGTTGCCGCCGTCCCCGTCCCCGTCGACGCCCCGGCCTGTCGTCGCCGTCCTCGTCGTCATCGTCTTGCCACCGCCCCGTACGCCGCCTCCCCGTTGCTGCCCGTCACCGTCTCGCCGCCGCCCTGTCGCCAGCCCCGCCGCCCAGTCGCCGCCCCCTCACCGCGGTGAGCTTCTGCGCCCCGGCCGCCATGGCTACATGCACGCACACGGGCGCACGCGCACGCACGCACACACACACACACAGTAATTTTAGTTATAGAAATTAAATGTTTATAGAAATTTTAGTTATATATAGAAATGCTAGAATGTTTATATATAGAACTATTTATAGAGAAATGTTAGTTATATATATAGAAATTTTAGAAATTTTTCTGTTCTTTAGTTATAGAAATGTTAGTAATTTTTATATTTTTTAGTTATACAAATGTTAGAAATTTTTATGTTTTTCAGTTATAGAAATGTTAGTTATATAGAAATGTTAGAAATTTGAGAAATAGTAGTTTTAGTTAGATGAATTATTTAGCTAAATCACAATCCAAACATTTAAAATGTTACGTTTAAATTTGCATATAATATTTGTTCTCGACGTCAACGATGCCCGGCCACATCCTCGATGTCGACCCGTTCGCGACGATGTCCTGCTTCAGAGGAGCCATGTCCGCGACTGGGCTCCGCCGAGCTGGCACTGGGAGGTGCTACTTTCTGGGGCGCGCCACTTGGGTGAGGAACCCGACCCTGGGTCCTATCGTCGACCCGGAGATCCTATGGTGGCGTTAGCGTGGGCCACTTTCAGTGCGGAGGGAGCCGGCCCCGCCAGAGGTGATACGTCGCCGTGTCAGGGAGGAGGACGAGCACGTCCGTTGCTATATGGCTGCTATGGACATCAGGTTCTCCAATACCTGGCAGGTTCTTCGGGGATCTCACCCGAGCTATGATCCTGTGGTGGTTCCTTCTCTTTGGGTGTCCACCGCCCGTGCCTCAGGAACCGCGAGTGAACTAGATAATTCGATAGTATCCAATCTATATTAGCTAGCGCTAGTGATGTATTCGATAATATTCGAGACGATTTGTAAGATTATATATATTATTCGATAATATTCGAGATGATGATGTATTCGAGATTATATTCGATGATGCATATTAATTATCTACTATGATTCAGTTTTTTCTTTCGAGATGCATATATATTATCTACTATTATTCGAGATGCATATCAATTATCTACTATTATTTGAGATGCATACTAAATTGTTTTATATTTCTTTTGGATTAGTTAAATAAAATCTATGGCGGACAATACCGGCAGAGACGAAGGAGAAGAGGCTATGTTCGATCTCATACGCTCCACGAGCCAGCCAGATGACGATCTGAATGAAGAAGATGATGACTCCCAATATCTGAACAATACCGGGGAGGGTGATATGATATTCGATCAAGATCACCGAATTGATGAAGTGCAGAACTATGATGATGATCTTGAAATAGCAAATACCGGCGAGGTACATCTTTATAGAAGCAGGAATCTAGTGATCATCACGTGTTTTTAAATGATTTTGTATATATATTTATTAATGAATCGAGATCTTTCTTCTTTCAGGCCTCCGGATCGAGCAAATCGTCTGCAGGGAGAGTGTGAGGCCCGGCCAAAAAGTTGAAGGAAGGCATAAAGTACAACATCGATGCCATCAAAGATAATGGCGATCCAAGCAAGCCTAAGAAGAATGCGAACAAGTTCGTTCGTCATTGCAGAGTTCTTGTGAAGGACCAACTCCCTATCTCCATTCAAGAATGGGAAAAAGCCAGCAAACCCACGTCCAGATCTTATTTTTGTTGACGATAGAGCCAAAAAACTGCTTTGGGAAGCTCTCATTTCACATTTCATGCTACTAGATCATTACACAGCTGAAGATGTGGAGAAAGTCAAGAAGGCTGCTCTTAAGAAGATGGCGGTTGCATTCAACAACCATAAAAAAACTGTATGGGCCGTGTATGTCAAAGGAGGAAAGAAGACTTCAGAATTCATGGGAACACTTGAGAAGCAAAAAGATCACTGGGAAGATTTCGTGAAATTCAAGGAATCGGAAATAGCTAAGGAACGGTCGAGAATAAACACGATCAATGCCGTGAAAAAGGAGCAGTTCCATAGGCTGGGACCAGGTGGCTACGTAGTGGCCCGACCTAAGTGGGATAAGTTTGAGGAAGAGATGTAGGCTACACGGGTTGTTCCAATTACATTGAGCTGCCCCCTAGGTGCAGGACTTGGTTATATGCGTATGGGGGGGGGCGTTGGACCCAAAGACAGGCCAGGTTTTGAAGAAGGCAAGTCTTAAAGGAGTCGAGGACAAAATACTTGTTGCGATAGAAGAGGCTCGATCGGGTTGTTCACGCCCAACAGAGAGAACGACGAGCTTACGCGCGGCCTGGGAAATCCTGAACACCCGGGAAGAACACGAGGCGTAGGCATTGTTCCGTGGTATGAGGGGTTTTTAGAATGGAACACCGACTATAGAAGTCGTGCCAGAAAGAAGATGGAGAAGGAGAAGAAGAGGAAGTTGGAGGAGGAGCAGAGGAAGCAGGAAGCAGAACGGCTTAAAGGCCTAGAACTTTTGCACGCGGAGTTGGCAAGCCCATTGCAGCGGCAACAACAGCAGATTGACGAAATCACCATCCAGGGAAGGGGGTCTCTGCAGCGGCAGGAGGTAGCAGATCCAGCATTGGATAGCACTGTCCATCCATGCCGAGAAGCAGCGTGGGTTCCGCACTGGGCCATGGGGCACTGCTGGATACATACCCTGTGGATGACATCACTAAGAACACTAATTCTGAGCTACATACATTAGTGAAGAACATATCCATCAAGGTGGCGGACAACATTGCTTATACAACCCCCCCCCCTGAAGCAACCTTCCATTGCAATCCCATTCCAGCTGGCTATGCTCGCGTCGGGGTGGATGAAGTGGTGGCATAATATAGGGGGCTACAGCTTGACATTCCTGGAGGTGAGGACGAGCGCACACTTGGAGAGGCATTACATCATATCGTTCTATGGAGAAAGGATTGCATCGTATTTCCAAGGCCACCGACACCATGTCAGTCGGCTCCTCCTCCAAGTCCGCCATCACGTCAGTAGTCGACTCCAGATCCTCCAAGTCAGGCACCGCATCTGCAGACTCCTGCTCCTCCAAGTCCGCCAATGCGTGAGGCCACTCCTCAGTCCGACACCGCGTGAGTGCACTCCTCCTCCTCCAAGTCGTCCGGCATGACCTCAGCCCAAGCCTCCTCCTCCAAGTAGGGCACCGCACAAGCCGTCTCCGCCGCCT
Source organism: Triticum aestivum (assembly GCF_018294505.1). Taxonomy (NCBI): domain Eukaryota; kingdom Viridiplantae; phylum Streptophyta; class Magnoliopsida; order Poales; family Poaceae; genus Triticum; species Triticum aestivum. The sequence goes on from NC_057813.1 coordinate 167,166,946, forward strand.
TAGCAGGCTCTACCGCCTAAGCAACAGCGGAAGAGAGCTGCCGCAACTATGGAGGCTAGCGGTACAAGTAAAGGAGGCAAGAGATTCCAATATGGTCCAAGCCCCGCGGCTCTTCTGCAGAGGCCTTACGGCATGAGCGAAGAGGAAAACGCAGCCGAAGTCAAGAGACAATTGGATGCCCATTTTGGACCGAACCCGCCACTACCGCCAAAGGAAAAAGTGCCTGAGCATGCCATTGAGCACTTTATTCGTATGGCTAAAGCACCAGCTCCCAAGCCTGTTAACTCAGACTATGAGCACTAAATCAGGAAGGCGCATGAGCGCCGAAAGAAGGAGTCGAGCTCAATCTCTAGCCAAGCAGCTGCCAAGAAAAGCAGGAAAACTGTTCCCCAGCTGGGAGAACAGGCGGTGCAATCGATCCCCCCGCTCGTTGTACCATCAACACATGTGAGTACCGGCTACGATCTGCTGGTAATAACAGACGATCATAGAAGGATGTTCAAGAGGCTAGTGTCACTATGGAACAACTTCCAGAGCTCGAGCCCACACCATTGATTACAGAGGCGAAAATAAAATGGTAATATGCCCGCGGGGAACCTTTGGTCAAGCCTGAGGAGGTCAAGAAGCTCTCAACAAGAATGTATCAATTGCATGAATGGTACATGAAAATTACCAAGACTACTAATCGAGAGTCCCTCATGGTGAAAGTCAAGGCAGATCATTGCTATCATGAGAATGCTCTGTATGTTGAGTTTACAGAACTGTTTCAGTTATTCAATCAAGGCGCACTCGACAAATCTCTCGTTAGTTGCTATTGTCTGTAAGTGATTTTTTCTGTAACTTAATTAAGTCTCTAGCTACCCGTAGTGCTCGTTGATCATTACCTATAATATTATCCTCACTAGATTATTTTCTGTGGTATTATCCAGAATGAAGATCTGTGAAATGAAAAAAGGTGGACGCTATGGTATTGGGTTCATTGACCCAAATACCGTTAATCAAGTGACATGGTCAAAGCCATTCTGTAAACAATATACAAAGACTAGCTTCCTAGAGTTCTTGAAGCGCCTAAATACCAATCGAGATATACTACTTCCTTACCACTTCGGGTGAGTCACACTGTCTTGTACTACAAATTCTGTTTTTGCTTACTAGCTAGATGTTAATTAATAAGTGTATAGGGTTTAGGGTAGTTGATGAGTGTTATGCACATGCCCGCTTAATTTTTATACATGCAAACGTGTGCACCTGCAGTTACCACTGGATCTTGTTAATCATTCGAGTTGAAGATGCTGAAGTTGAAGTTCTGGACTCGCTACTTAAACCACCCGAGGAGTACGAAATCGTGAAGGGGATAGTGGACAGGTAATTTCAATCATCATCAAACTACACGTCGGCCTCTTTAGTTCATCATTTCCTGATATCAACTAATTAATAACTCCTTTATTCATTTTCTTTGTTGGCGGGCAGGGCTTGGCAAAAGTTCAGGAAAGTGGTTCCAGGCGAATGGAAAGAAATCACTACCAAATAAAAACACTTCCATGATGATACGTGTTTGTCACAGTAGGTCACGTTTTCTGTCATGCATGTATATCCATGACGATTTTATGACAGAATCAAGATAGTCATACCTGTGTTGTCGTAGAAGTGTTCCATGACATTACCAAAATCGTCATCATGGAAGTCTCCACTTCCATGATGATAAATCGTGCGTCATAGAAGTGCTTTCATCAAGGGTGACTGACACGTGGCATCCACCATAACAGAATGTCGTTAAGCTACCGGGTCCGATTTTGGATCCGATAACCCGTTAACAGCCCCGACCAATGGGGATTTTCCACGTGTAAAATCATCATTGGCTGGAGGAAAAAAGTGCCGGCCCACCGTTGGGACAGATGTCATCCACTCATTGGACAAGAAGGCACCTATGATACGTCGACACATGGCACGGCCCAACAAAGGCCCATTCCTGTGAAAAGGCCGACCCATTTGACTTGGTCAAAAGGTGGCGGCCCGACCCACGGAAAGCCTGTTAATGGCATGTTTGCATATAGCCCATTTACAGCCCGATAACCCAGGGCCCATTACGACCTATATGAATTAGGACCAGTAGCGTCATCTGGGCCATCCAATATGATTCCAGCTCATTTTAACTTCCGGCCCATGTATGGCCCATGACGTCTTTCGGCCCATATGAGGCCCTTTGTAACTCTTGGCCCGTTAACGACCCGTGGTGAAACTAGCTCGTAATGACCAGTGTATCACTTTACACCCATTAACGACACATGGTGAAACTAGCCCGTAATGAATAGTGTATCACTTTATACCCATTAACGGCCCATTATTCCGTTGGGCCGTTTCCAGCCCATGTTATCTTTCGGCCTTCTCAGGGCCCATTTATTCTTGGGCTCATTTCCAGCATTCATTTACTTATGGCCCGTTACTATCATTTTCTGCTTGTGGGCCAAATTCAGCCCGTGGTTACCGTCGACCCGTTTGTGGCCCATTAATCCATTGGGCCGTTTTCATAGCATCATCAAATACGACCGATTAATGGTGGCCCATTATGGTCGGCCCATGAATGGACAATTCCAACTCTAGCCCGTTTACAGCCATAATGCGGTTTGTTATTGGCCCATGTTTGGCCAACTGATCATACGGCCCGTAGAAGGCCCATTGATGATATGACCCGTAGAAGGCCCATTGTATCTACGGCCCATAGAAGGCCCATTGTTTCTATGCCCCATAGAAGGCCCATTGTTTCTATGGCCCTTAGAAGACCCATTGTTTCTACGACCCATAGGAGGCCCATGGTAACTACAGTAAATATGTAACCCATGGTTATTGTGGCCTAGTTTTAAAAAATAGGTTATTGCAGCCACTAGCAAACTGCAGAAAAAGAACTTCATTGACTACAAGCAAACAAATAAAAAAGACAATAAGGAAATAAATAAGCAAGCAACTTACGCTAGGCTATCACAGCTATTACACATATTACATCCACTTGGCATCAAAGTGCGCCAGCAGTGCAAATATAGGGAACAAAGCAACATATAAACGCCACAGTAAAACAAGTCCAGAACTGAAACAACTTCAGAAGAGCTCAAGACACAATATCCTAGGTACCCATAATGCTGGCAAGATGCTTAGAAAGCTTATTAAATTTCTCTTGTTTGGCTCTTAAATCCTCCAACACTTGCTGTTGCACCAGAAAGTATGCATGTGAATTCTGCAGGGACTTCCTCAGTCCTTCGGCTTCCCGTCGCATAACATCTGATCGATGTATTTCAACTTGAAGTTGAGACTCAAGAAGCCGAATTGATTCAGGCAGCGAGTTCAAAGAGCTGGTGCCAGCAGTAGTAGCCAGTCACTCGAACACTACATCAAGACATGACTTTGGGGTTGTCTCAGTGTCTTCAATTTAGTTTTTATCAGCTTTCTTGGAGACCAACAGGGATGTCTCACTATCCTGAACCTTATCTGCATTACTTCCTTTACCATTGCATAACGGGGTACTCTTTTCCAATATTTTATCCACGCTCTAAAAGAGAAACAAATGAACACATCAAAGGTTTACAATGTAGTATATGAAACTCATTTTGGTAAACTAGTTCAGTAGTAAGGTGGACAGGATAACAACATGAAACAAACATATATCTATGTAGTATGGTCACTGTATGGTCTATATCATTCTAGTTTATGTTGCCAAATAAAGATAGATACAGTTTGAATCATATCTATTTAAGACAAAGCAGCATAGACAGAACATAAGTGTGGGAAACTACACATCAATAACAACACTTGTAATGTGCATGGCATGAGAACATAACTATTTATTCAATTGAAACTGAAATCAACATAGAGCAAGTTACAACAGCAAACACGTTAAATAAACCGGTTTAAAACATACCTGTTGCACCATTGGAGTTCCAATTGCATCCTTCAAATTTGAAATTAGTTGGTATGACTAAATACAGTGATGCAAGAGCAAAGTAGTATGAACCATAGCTATGGAACCTGACCTGAGAACAATTATTCTTCTGCTTTAGGCGTTAACTTGGGGTTCGGAGTGGTGGTCCTCATGCTTTGGGCACTGCAGTTGCCTTACTAACTGCTCATGTTTGGGTGCTCTGTGGTGGAAACGGTGCTGTGTCAACGGGAACTAGGTTACTATCTGCTGGGGTTGGGGTTAGAAGGGGTGTAGCTAGTTCTCTGTCCAACTGGGTAGGGGTACAATCTGCGTGAGTCTGGGTTATGTGTGGTGGGGCTGGTTCTTGGGCAAGTACAACCATGATTCTATCTGCATCAACAGGTAGCTCGATCTTTTCTGAAGACCGTGTTTTTACTCCCACAGATACTGCCATCACCCCTCCAATTGAAATGGCTGATAAACAAGAAAAGTAATTGAATGTACATACATTGTAAGATAGACAAGTGCAATGGATAGTAGGGAAGAAAATAGGGCATGAAATAATTCACATTTATGTTGTCTAACCAAACAGAATAGCATGACATAATTTCACATATAGGATGGCTAATTAAACATGATATCATGACACAATTTCACAAGTATTATGGCTAACTAAACAGGATAGAATGACATACTTCAAAATATGATGACTATGTAAACAGGATGCCATGATATAACTATATGATGTGTCTATTAAAGTGGTTGGCATGCCATAAATCACAAACATGCCATCGATGGAAACATGATGCCAGGATATAATTCATGGATAGAATGACATAATTCAAAATATGATGACTATGTAAACGGGATGAGATGATATAACTATATTATGTCTTTAGAAAATGGGTTGGCATGCTATAATTCAGATACATGTTTTCTATGTAAACATCATGGCATGATATAATTCAAATATATGATTTACATACTAAGGAAGTGAGCAGAGGGCAATCGCATATATGATGTGTCAACTAAGGAGATGACATTCAATATTGTGTATATGATGTAAAAACTAAGCATTGCAATACAACATATGCATGATACGAGTAATATAACCCTGCCAAGTTTGAGCATACACCTCAGGAGGATAATAGGACTGGCCATCTGCGTCTGAATCCTCCTCTGAAGATCTATCTGTAACCAGCAAGATATCTGCTTCAGTAGGTAGCATTGTCTGCTCTGAAAACCTTGTTTTCACTCCAGATTTCTCCATCACCAATTCAAATGGCTGATGCATAGGAAGAGCAGTTGAATATACAAACATTGTCGACAAAAGCAATGAGAAATACAAAAAAAGGACATGATATAATTCACATATATGGCGCTTGGCTAAACAATATGGCATTGCATAATTCACATATATAATGCCTTGCAACTAGATAGCATTACATAATTCACATATATAATGTCTTGCAACAAGATGACATTGCATAATTCACATGTATGGTAATTAGACACTAAACAAGTGGCATTCACACAAAGCATGTCTAAACTAAGCAAATGACATAGCAATGCAAGATACCATATGCATGATATGAGCAACATAACCCTGCCAAGTTAGAGCATGCACCTCGGGGGGGGGGGGTAATAGGACTGATCATCTGTCTCTGAATCCTCCTTCGAGGAGCTATCCGTAATCAGCAAGACATGCGCTTCGTCAGATAACATTGTCTGCTCTGAAGACCTTGTTTCCACTCTAGATTTTTCCATGACCGTGCCGAATGGCTGATGCACAGGAAGAGTAATTGAATGTACTAAAATTGTTGACAAATTTAACACGTAATAAAAAAAGGATGGCATGATATAATTCACATATAAGATGACTGGCTAACCAGGGTGGCATTGCAAAATTCACATATATGATGACTGGCTAAACAAGATGGCATTGCATGATTCACATGTACGATAAAGAAACTAAACATATGGCATTGACACAAAGCATGTCTAAACTAAGCACATGACATCTTTGATGTATACAGTAAGCAATGCAAGGGACCATATGCATGATATTACCAACATCAGCATGCCAAGTTAGAGCGAAGACCTCATGGGGTAAATAGGAGTGGTCTTCTCCTTTTGAATCCCCCTCATAATAGTTATCTTCCTCTTGATTACAATCCGAAATGGGTGGAGGGGGGTTGCCTTTGCACCCACCATGGAGCGACATCTGCATAAAATTTTATTGCCACGCAAGGCTCGTCTCTTTTTCTCTACATGTTCAGTTCCTTTGTGTACAATAACTGACATGCATAGGAATAAACATAGTGAGATTATGTAAGGAGTGCATGCACAAATCCAGAGTGATGGTAGCAAACTATGGATAGACCCAAAACCAATGATAGCAGGCAGATAATAGCTTATAGATAATGGGTCCTTTAATGTTTGTTTGCACCCAACATGAAACTCATAGTAGACACCCGAGACTAACCAGATAGTAGACAGATAGTACTGATTGCTGCCCCAATATGTACCCCACAACCATTTAAAAACTCAAGTTTCAGCATTAGTTTGGACCTGACTTGGAGTCTAATAGGTGAACACGACGATAAAGTAGCATGTCATCATATTAAGTGATGTATAACGTAAGCAGACACGGAAGAATGCGACCTCTCTTGCGGACTCATGTAGTCCTCAAGGTCATCAGCTCAGTTGATGATGGTAATGCGGTTGTCGTGGCTACAAGCGGCGGGGAAGAAGATCTGAGGCGGCGAAGGACAGTCTGGAGAGCGGATCCCTGCTGTGGTGAACCCTTCCGTCATTGGAGCAGCTGAGTTGGGGTGGAACACAACGCCGCAGGAGCAGGACAAACCACACAAGGTTTTCTTTGACACATATTTAACAGAAGTAATTGTGTAAGGGCTTGTTTGAATTTGAGGATTCTAACAATGCAGGGATAGGAAATAGACAAGAATAGGATAGGAATGCACGTGCAAAACAGAGAATTTAAAAACACGGGATTTCTGCCAATCTGGGTGTTTGATTCACAAGAATAGGAAGATCACATGATGCAAAGAAGCATGGTGAGATTAAGTCAAACCATAAGAAAATGTACAGCTATAATGCTATTATGCTACTATTCTTAGTCTTGTGCTTCATGAATAAGAATTTGGAAAGGAGGACAAGTGGAAATTAAATTTCCTACGGTTTTTCTTTTAAGGAGACACTAAAGGAACAAATCCTACAGTTTTCCTTTGCTCCATCCCTTTGAACCAAATTCATGAATAGTAGTACCATAGGAAACTTTCCAATTCCTATGTTTTTCATTCACTTTTCCTTTCAAGCACGGGCGATTCTAGTAGGCAGGCTTGAGCAAGGAAAATCCTACACTAAAAAGATGTTTTTGTGCTACTTCTATTACTTTGGACCCAGGCCACTGCCATACTAGCTCAACTCCCAGGCCCATCGACAAATGCACAGTTCAAACGCGCAGAGATAAATAATGATGACGTTCAAGAGAGTCCATCACGGATAGCTAAGTTGCCTGGTACCTCACTGCTTGTCATATAGTAGGATAAAATAATCGTATTTCACATTAGTACGTGTGCTCAGTGGACAATATATATGTAACATGTAGAGTAAAAAAGAGATGCAACAAGTGTACAACCTCTTTGGTGAAGCCATGTCAATCTCAACGTGATTGGGTTGGCCGGTGAGGATGGTTCGGCTGACTTGGCTATCGGAGGAGGGGAAGAAGATCTTAGGCGTCTGGAGATGGAGCCCGAGGTACTGCTCCGCTGTGATGGAGGGTTTCGTTGTTGGAGCAGCTTCGGTGAGTTGTATGACGCCGAGGCTGAAGCAGGACAAGAGGGAGAATGTTAACCTGAGTGGAATTATAATAGCATGTCCAATAGATGACGTAAAATACATAACCACAAAGTTCTAGATGTAAAATACATCAGCCGCTCATCTCTGAACTTAACAGTCAAAACTGAATTTAACTGTCGAAACTGAACTTAACTGTCGAAACTGAATTTTGCTGTCGAAACTGAATTTTACTGTCGAAACTGAACGCACTAGAGGTGAGGCTACATGCCAGTCGACTGACTTTTTCATCTCCGGTCAGTCGATTTTGCAACCATTGGATACGAAATCAAGGGCCTGCAGTTCATCTTCAACCTCCACCCCCCTGAGCCGCCAGCCACCACCGGCCAAATAGCCGCCCACCGCCACCCGCGGCCGGCGGTGCACCGCCCTGTCCGCCCCAAAAACACTCCCCACCGCAGCCCCGGCCATCCCTCTAGCCCCCCCCCCCCCGTGCCGAGCTTTTCTCCGGCGATCCCCAGGCCATCGCCCCACCACCGCCGGCGACCACTGCCCCCACCCTGAACCCTAAGATAGATAGTGGGGTACCTCTCCGGTGAGCCTCCCTCCCCACTGCGGCTGGTTCTTCCTTAACTCCGGCGAGCCCCCCCACCCCCTGAAAATTGACTGACCCAAAAGTTGATTCAGTTGATTGAAGTGTAGCCAAATCGGAGCAGCATCACAAGCAAGAGCAAGAGCGAGAGCAGCATCACGAGCAAGAGCAATAGCAAGAGCAGACCATGCAGGGGACCGAGAGCAAGAGCAGAGCAGCAGCGCGAGCGAGAGCTAAAGCAGCAGTAGATCATACTGATGTGGATGTCGCCGCCGAGGGAGTGACGCCATGGAGTAAGTGGCCGGTGATGCTTCCGTGGATGGAGCCGTGCCGTGTCGGCTCGGGACCGAGCGCCGGCAGCACCGTGAGCTCAAATCAGGAAGAAAATGTGGCGATTAGTGTACAACCTCTTTGGTGCTGCCGATTAGGCCGCAGCTTCATCCGAGGAAATTTTGATGATGCTGCTCTTCCGATGGTGCAGGTGAAGACTGCGGTGTGGGAATGGAGGTGGTGTGAAAGACGAGGGGAACATCGGGGCAGCTCCTTGGAGGTGGAGGACGGGGTGGCTGAATTGGCGAGACGACGAGATCGACGACGGATCCTCATCCTGTACGGTGGATGAGGGACGTCGAGGTGTTGCTGTGGACGACGTCGTCTGGGAAGAGGCTCCGGCTGGGTGGTGGACGGAGGAGGGTGTGGGGCTTCACGGGTTTTCGCGGCCTCGGTGTACGAATGGGTGGGCGGATGGTATGAGAGTGGGGAACCATGGCGTAGGGATGCGCTTGTCCGAAATGTGGGGTAAGTTATGAAAGTACCCCCACTGATTTGAGGCGGTTCTTTTGGTTTAGGGTATCACGAGCATTTGGCGTGTCGGGATTTCACAAGAGGTGGGAGTTTTCGCGCGCGTTGTAATTTTGGAATAGCAAGGCGCGGGTTGAGATGGAGGGAGTTGTCGGAGCACAACGAGACAAAGATATATCTTAAATATTTCGGGGTAACAAGGCGCGGGTTGAAGAGGCAGGAGTTTCGCAGCACGATAGACAAAGACACTAGTTTGAAATTTTGGCATAACAAGGCGCGGCTTGAAATTTCGGGAGAACAAGCTTAACGTGTACCCAGAAAAAAGACAATTCGCACCTCATCACTAGAGAGAGCCATGTCCCGTTTTACTATATTACTAGAAATGCATTCAAATACAACAAAAAAACTAAAAAAATTGGGACAACAAACATAACGTGTACAGTACCAAAACAATTTGCACTTCCCTCAACAATAAAAAAACAATGTGTGTTGTCTAGCATATGGACTAAATTTGAGTACATTTTCCCTGTTTGAATGGGATTGTACTCGGGTTAGTTATACAACCATCTAAATATTATCTTCACAACACATGACATGAATATAGGAGAAGTAAATTCCTATATAAATACGAACTACATGTACATACGATCTCAAATTCAAATATATGTATCCATTTTGTGTTGAATTCAAATCATAGTACATGTATGCTCTAGCTAGATGTTCGGAATCTAAACCATGTATGATATACTATGTACAATGTGTTTAACACAGACAACACACACACAAACACCATTTAGACTAGTAAGGTACACGTGCATTGCACGCATGATATTTGGCAACCAAATTATGAATAAATACCACATTATAGCATGTAAGCTTGAGTCATATATGCATGATGTAGATGTTTGCTTTAATTCTTATAGTTCATTTCATTCAAAATCATCTAGTTTTTATAAGAAAGCTAATCTATTTTAAGATTCATGGAATTGTGCGTTGTAAGACATAAATTAAAAACAAATCATGGCAAATCATGTAGAAAAACATTTGGGCAATTCTGATACAGAAGATTCTAGAACAAAGAAGAAGTGCTTGTGTTTTGAGGTTTGTGCATTATGCTTAAGTTCAACCATGGAGTCTTCTAGATTGTACATGTGGCAAAATCTGGTGGAATCTAGATGATATCCAATGGCCAGTAGTGCTCAAATTTGCCATCTCTGCACCATCGGATTGGCCGCATCCAATGAACATCTTTCAAAATTAAAGTTATCCGCACACTATAAAATATATAATATATAATATATATAGGGGTATAGATATAAATATGTGATGCAAAAGCCACCCATCATCTCCAATTAGAATGGTGTGTCCATGCACGAATGCAATGTGGCCAAACGATGTCTGCCATCGGTATCTCAAATTCAAATCAGTCTGACCTTGTTCAAGGTGTATACATTACAACATGCTCGTTTCCAAACCACACCATGTAGATCTCCATTATATTCATGCATGGATGGGTTTCAAACATCATGATCTCTCTTATTCAAATATTTGAATTCAACTTTACATTGATTATGACCACACGTAGTCTTTTACACCCACACAGTCATGTTCTCTTTCTAATTGTACCACTAACTTTCTCTCATGCATGCATGCACACACACTACCAGTCGGCATTATCCATCGCACACATGCAATATTTTTCTTCAGGTCGGTCTCCCATGCAGGCACACACACACATCCCCCTCTCCATCGTATCGGGCATTCTTTATCTCTCACGTGCATGCGCAACGATCGATATTCCTCTATGTGTGTGTGTGTATAGCTAGGTCTTTCATAGTTTTCCACACAAACCGATGAATCTATATATCTAGTGAGGTCTCACCCTCTTTCCCACGTCCACATCAATCAATCTATACCTCTCTATATAGGATTACATATATAGATAATACACCCACATTAATTATATATCCAACGTACCCCTCTCATCATCAATTGCCTTCCGCTACATCTCTCTGACGCGCGCACAATGGCAAAGACATGGGGCAGCAAGGGCCCTGCCCCCCCTAACATCACTATATATCGAGGCCAATATGAATGTGATCATTAGACAATTGCTGGTAAAAATGGTTTAACTTGATGAATTGGCCCTCCTCGTAAAGTATTAGCAATGCTTGGCCCCCTATCTCATTTATTTTTCATGGCTCCGCCACTGCGCGCAACAGCGCACGTTCTCGCCCCCTCTCTCTAAATATCGATCTTGCACTTGTGCACTCCTTCATAGTCTCCCTCCACTCGGCCCCTCGCACCATCTTCTAGCCCCCCATCGGATTTTGCCACATGTACAATCTAGCAGACTCCATGGTTGAACTTAAGCATAATGCACAAACCTCAAAACAAGAGTGGTTCTCCTTTGTTCTAGAATCTTCCGTATCATAACTGCCCAAACTTTTTTTCTAGTTGAATTGTCATTATTTATTTTTACTTTATGCTTTACAATGCACAATTCCCTGAATCATAAAATAGATTAAGGGCTTCTTTGATTCAAAGGATTCTCAAAGGAATTTTGGAGGATTCTAATCCTTAGGAATTTTTCCTATCTTGGTTGTTTGATTCGTAGGATTGTAAACCATAGGAATTTTTCCATATAATTCTTTGCACTAGATTTCATAGGAAACATCCCATCCACTCAAACCTTTTTGAAAGAATTCTGTGTTTTTCTATGCACAACCAAACACTCATACAATCCTGTAAGATTCAAGACGACATTCCACTCTAATCCCATGTTTTTCCTATTCCCGCGTTTTGGAAATCCTACGAATCAAAGATGGCTTTTTTATAAAAACTAATTGATTTTGAATGAGATGAGCTATAAGAATTAAATGAAGGTTTACATCAGGCATATATGACTCAGAGCTTACATGCTATAGTGTGGTATTTATTCATAATTTGGTTGCCAAATCTGATGCATGCAATGCACATGTACCTTACTAGTACTTCGAGTATGTGCAAAACACGTAAATTAGAATTCCAATGGCACGCTACACAGTATCTCTCTTATAGTTCATGAAGCCATGTGGCACATGTGGAGGCGTTGTCGCGACCTCCTTGTGTGGATTAAATACAGTGATGTGCTGCTGGTTCTAGAAGAATGTACTCGTCCTCTCTGAGCCAAACTTGCGGTACATGCACAAAGCGAAGATGTGCACACACACCATGCACGCACTCATTCCCCCGCACGCACACGCGGGTACACAGGCGGACGTAATTTTGTACCAAGATCCACCCCATGTGATAATTTGACGCGTGTAAAGTCCTTCACTTCATTGATGGTCAATTAATATAGCGCATGCAAATTGAGTGGACGTGAGGGCGGAAGAAAGACATTACTACTCCACTGCACGCATGCGAGTAGTTAAATCATGGGTTGCTAGTAGTACTTCCATTGGTCTCTTTCTTATTTTGTGCCAATTTTTGACAGTAACATAATATTTACGCATTTGAGCAGTGTAGTCTACTTGAAATTTATGTTCCACTAAACTCATCGGGAGCCGTTTCGGGTCTCGAAACCAAAACCATCAACTAATCTTTACCTTGTTCCCATCACATTTGAAAGTACAAGTGCCACAATTAAGTGCAAGCCTGCTCACACCTACTAGTACATACCAAACCTGAACATGTTCCCACTATGCAGGTATTAGTACTAGTGCTAGTATTTAGGTTATAAAAAGGGGAACTACCTAACCAAAAATTACTCTACCTTTCCTCCTCATAAGTCCTTCTTCTTCATCCGTCCTTGCCATGGCCGGTGTGCAGAGCTCTAGGTCGAGAACTACTCGTAACAAGGGAGCGACAACCATGGCTGTGGGAAAAAAAGAGAGGGCTCGCCGCGCAGAGACCTCGAAAGATCTCTCACGGGCAGGTGATGGCTCCCAGGAGCGCTCTAGCCGCGAAGGCGAACATGCCGAGCTGGCGGCGCTGGAGTCATTATCCCTCGACGGCATGCCCGATCAGCTCAATAAGCACCTCAATAAATATAAGGAGTTCAACCATGGCTTGGTGGAGCTGCTGAAGGAGAGCCTCGATGACATGCCCGCTGAGCTCAATAAGAAGGGGGAGTTGACCGCCGGCTTGGTGATGCTGCTGAAGAAGAGCATTGCCTCAAAGAAGAAGGCGACCTGTGAAATACTGCAACTTCAGGAGGGACAAGGTGAAGCTTTGCCACGAGCTTGACCTACTGAAGGAGAAGAATGCCGGCTGGAAGAAGCTGCATGAGAATAGTAGTTCCTCGATGAAGATGATGCAGACCCTCATCATGGAACAGGAGGAGTTGGTGAAGCTCCGCATCGAGCACCCGACTGCTGTCAAGGTACGTAATGTGGCCATGGAACAGATGATGAAGGATCGCGTCGAGAAATCCTGCGTCATGGACAGAATGAAGAAGATGGCGGAGGAGACGCGCAAGGAGATGGAGGTCGTGGAGGCGATGAAGAAGCAGTTATGACTCCACGACGAATTAGATCATTTGGGGTGATAATCTTCCTTCTTATTTTGCTACTGTGTCTCTTCTTTTGCTTCGGGTGTTCTGCCGCACGTGTCATGTTCTCTGCGAGGCATGAATAGAACAATGCTAACAATGAGATGAATAGCAAATTAGATCATTTTTCATCGCCATATGGCACTGGGCTGGCGTGTTTCGTGCTCCTCCTTCCTAGTACTACTCTAGTGGAAAACTTGAGTATACCGCACGGTTATTTTCTCCTCCTCAGGTCGTCGGCACATTTATACGAGCAGTCATATCACAAGGCCCCGCCTTCCAGCAGTAATGAGCCGTCAAATCACAAAGGCCTTCGCGTCTGGTGAAACCAACCAAGCTAGACTGCCCCGCCCTCTAGCCTTTTAAAAAATATATACTTTTGTACAGTAGTACTACCTTCGTCCTGGTTTATTAGTCCCCTTAGTATTTTGTGCCAAACTTTGACCATAGATTTAACTAAGAAAATAATAACGCATGTCATCAAAAAATATATTTTTGGATTCATATTTAAATATAGTGTCAAGTGGTATAATTTTTTGTTACATGCATTCAAATTTACTAGTTAAATATATGGTTAAAATTGAGCACAAAATACGATGGAGACTAATAAACCAGGACGGAGGTAGTAGTATCTGATGGATTGCGACATGGCATAAACTAATAAGATGAATTAAAGAAAAAAAAGTGGTAGATATAGAGAGCCGCTCGTCGCCAAATTGATTGCATATAGTACTATTAAATAAATAAATATTAGCATACCGATTTATTCTTGGGTTCTTATTATTTATGCCACTGAGTTGTGTATCACTACTCAGTTTTGCCATTATAAGTTAAAACTACTCAAAAATGCCATCGATCCATGAGATGCCTGCTCAAAATGCAATTAGATATCTAAAAAATGTCATCGTTAAGTTAGATGTTTGCTCAAAAATGCCATTAGACATTGTTATTTTCAAGTCAAACCCGTTGACCATGTTACATGACAAAAATAAGACGATTCTCACAATGATAAGTGTGGCCCCGCTTGTCAGGAGTAACCAAGCGAATAATTTTACAGGAAAATAAAAACACTGTTGGGATCAAGTAGGCCCCACACTTTATTTTACTGTAGTGAGATAGAGGGAGAGCTGGCATGTTGGTCCATCAGTATTTATGTCATTATAACATGGCAAAAGAGATTTGAGTCACAATAATGGTGTCCAACACAACACACCCCTCAAATAAAACTAAGCACCCTGGAATTCTTTGACAAAACTAAGCACCCTGAAATTCTTTGACAACTAAATTGCTGACTATATGATGTTGGCCATGTATATTGTACGTATATAATGTGAAGAAACGAGTGGTAGTACTATACCAACTAAAAGATGAAATGTAAGAAATATAACAAGAAGAAACATAACATAGTCCTGCTGGGGGATCAGCACAACACACCCCTCAAATTAAACTAAGCACACCTGAAGTTAAACTAAGCAACTAATCCGGTAGACACTACATTAGAACCACCATGAGCAACAACACTGCCACCTTACTTAGAGTCCTCGTCCACGTCCTCAACTTCATCCTTGTCCCTGTTCCTCTTGGCCGATTCTTCTTTGCTTGAACCGCACACTTGGCTCTTGCTCTTCATCCAACCCTTGTAGATATTGAAAGAAAGGTAGCCATCCATTGCAGCGTACTGGATGTGGTTTATATCTAGTATATTCCATTGCCACGCATGACGATGAAACGTGTGCGGAGGTTTCTCCAGTTTACCGTACGAATGATGAACCATGGCTCCTGCCAGGGTCAGCATTGAAGGCTGATCACGGGAGGGCAGCAGCCCATTCTTCTGGTGGTCGAAGGGGTTTCCTACAACGAGGCCTATCTGACCAAGGACTTTTCTGTCGTTCGTTAAGTCTACAGTAACAAATTTTACTAGGCCGTCCATGAGGAAGTTCTTAAAATCCTGGCACTCAACGTCGACTTGGTATATGTGGTATACCAAGCATAAGTCATGCACACAAACCTGGATCACGGCGGGCTTCTTCTTCTCTTCCTCCTTTAGATTCTTCTCTTGTCCCAGGATTGTGGTGTACTCAACATCTAGCCTAGCGACCCACTCATCATTTGAGTTTTTCAACATGCGTCTGAAGCGAGCAAGGTATCCTTTCACCATCACGGAAGAACGGGTGTAGATGACGTCGAACTCATCGTCGGTGATGGTTCTAACCTTGTACTCACTGCCGATCATGGGATTTGGGATCCCATGGATTTGGGAGGAGGGTTAGGATTAGTGGAACTATCGTAATGTGAAAGGACAAGACGACTAGGTGCGAACTGCCGTAATGTTAAAGGACGTCCGGGGACGAGTAGGAGCGAACTGCCAGCGGTTTTTCGATTGTAAAAATGCTGAGTGGGGCATGCGAATGGAAGGGTAGTGGCTTGCCTGGTGGATAAATGGATTCATGCATAGTACTATGGGGGCCCAATTAGATGTCATGTCTACTCGATGCCCAATTAAATGGCTTTCGATGTCATGTCAAGCGCCAGGAAAATTACAGGTGATATGAAGCTTTCCATTCTCCCATGATATGGGCTTCCGAGAGCCCTTGGATTTGAGATTGAATGGTTGCATGATGTGATTCTAGACCTATGGGTGAATATCCTATCCTGGAGGGTTATTCTGCAAATTTTCAGCAACTTAGCATGCGACCGTTTGATCTCAGATCCAAGGGCTGCCAGCAGCCCTTATCATGGTTGTGCCTACCATGAACGTCGCCTCGCTTACGCGGTCGTGCCCTTGGAGATTTAACACAACGCGTTAGGCTATCTGATGTTGGCATGTCATACATAGTCATCACTTAGTCACTCATACTACAACAAGGTTAGCTATAAGGTTGGCTATAAGAGTATTTTTTTACTTCTCTCTATCTCTTTCTTCATATTATTTATTGCATTTGCCAAGGATTGACCTCTTCCAATGAAATGGTGCTAAGATGAGGTGCTAAGGGCATTAAATGGCTTATCAATCAAGTCCCCAATGCATAGGTGCTT
This sequence comes from Triticum aestivum, assembly GCF_018294505.1. Taxonomy (NCBI): domain Eukaryota; kingdom Viridiplantae; phylum Streptophyta; class Magnoliopsida; order Poales; family Poaceae; genus Triticum; species Triticum aestivum. The sequence goes on from NC_057813.1 coordinate 167,183,638, forward strand.
AGTTTTTTGTTGCTAAGTTTGCTTCATTTAATTAGCTATAGACTCAAAATTTTCTTTTCACCTAGATACACGCGCTTAGCACCGTTTCTTCCTTGGGTCACCAAACTAGTCTCTCTCTTCTTAATTAACTTGCCACATCAGACTTTATGCCTATGTGGCCAGATTAGCACCTATAGGAGCAAGTAAGTACAATAGTGGGCTATAAGCCCGCTTTACATGGCATTTTTGCATATGTGGAGGAAAGAGGCAAGGAAAAAGTGGAGGAGTGAGCTCTCATGCAAGAGCCAACCTCTACATGGTGGAGCATTGGGAGAGGCACCTGTATGGAGGTGGTCAGGAATCGGGAGACTCACGCCGGTCATAGCGCCACAGTTAAAATGATAATGGCAAGTCAAATCACGGGGCCCCACCTATCCAGCAGTAACTCGCTGTCAAATCACATAGCCCTACATGTGCAGCAGCCTACTCCCTCATCTTCTCACGTCTCTGTCGAACCGACTAGGCGGAACTGCCCCGCCTATCGCGGAGGAAAAGCCCCGCCCTCGACTTTTAAATAGTACAGTATACTAATTTTGTATCCATGGATTGCGCCATGGAGCAAAGCCTCAAGAAAATGGCGGTACACATGTACGGAGTATACATCACGTCTGTCGCATTCGCATAGCACCCCAGACGGTCGGTCGATCTGGCACGCTGCTCCGTGAATGGAACTCGCGTCATATTGGGTTTGCACAGACATGTGGGACCGCAATTGAGAACCGACCATAGGCACACTCCTCGGCCCCGCAAGTCGGGTGAGTTAATAGAAGAGAGAGACGAGCCATAGTACTAGAGAAGTGTTGTACATACGTTGGTGCCTAGACGATCCCTACAAGACACGAAAGATCAGTTCATCCATGCATGTGTTCAGACTCCAGCAGACACGCCTGGATTGGCTATCATCTACATATCGTGCAGGCTGTGTTGTACAGGGCTGTAGTTCTGGTGAGAAATCTAAAAAAAGGTTTCTTGTCATCTTGCAAAATTAGGTGTCATGTGCTTCGGATTACTGTGAGGGTTAAACAGCGACAACTGAGTTGGGCTAGTCATTGGGGGCACATGCACGAAGACTACTCGGCTGCCATCTAGGTCAAGCGGGCTATGCTAATTAGGATATCTATCGACGGACCCCTTTTCTAAAAGTTTATATTTAATATGAGCTTTTATCCTCGTCTAGTTTGTCCGTCGGGATTCATGTTGTCTCCTTTGGGCAGTGAGGTTATGATTTCTTGTCATGTGGCATTTTTTCGTGTTATATGTTATAATCCAGTGCTTCAGATCAAAATGACGACAACTGCGCCTCCGGGGCACGTGCATGAAGACTTATCGACAGTCATTAACGAGGTCAAGCCGGCTCCGGTAGACAAAAGAAAACTAGTACTCCACTATATAGGCAGGAGCCTCCGCGCTTGCTTGCTAGTGTTGCTCTCTTCACACTGTCTCGTCCTCTCCAGATCTAAACATGACAGCGATGGCCACACTCTCTCTGCTCGCTGCTGGTCACAGATCCAGCTGGATCCTCTCCTCCGGGGAAGGTGAGAAGGTGCAACATTCACGCGGTCGTCCTTGGCGATGGCCCTTACCCACTGCCGGCATGTCCCGATCAGCGTGCCTTCCTGTTCTCTCCCAAGCACCGCTGGCGAGGGAGGGCCTCCGACCCCTTCTTCCTTGCTGCCGTAGTGTGGGCAGATCCGGCCTCCCGCCGCCCACCTAGCGACATCCCGGTGACCCTCAGGTGTAACTTCCTTCGAAACCAGCCTTGCTCTACTTCCCGAGATCCTAATGTTGCTGCATTTGTATCTTTTACTATTTCTCAGGCCCCCTCGTAGATAGGATCGATCGATTGTTCGAAAACCACCTATATTTTAACTATTAAGATGTAAAACAAGTTCATGCACTCGAATCTAGTACCACTTGGTTCAAACAAGGAAGAGAGGGGGTGGGGGTGGGGGTAGATTTGTTACCTGAATCCAGGACGTGGTCAAAAGAGGAAATAATGTGGGCGAAAAGTAGCAGAGACTGGCTATCCAACTAGTCTCTAGGTCTAATAGGAAAACAAAGGGAAACACAGTACAAACTCAATATAAACCCGATCTATTGGTTGAAAAAGGAAAGAAAGTGGGGACTGGGAGACAAGTCAATAGAGTAGGTCCAACACTAGATTTGCTAGCATCACACAATATAAGGTGGCTATACCAAACAAAAATGGGACCAACCCAGATATCTTGTTCTGAGGTTTGTTGCCTTGAGCCACTCTTATGTAATGCCACTGGTAAAATGTAGCAGTCACACTGTTAAAAGGTAGGACACGTTAAACCAATGTTGTTTTCAATGTAATGCCTCCAGTAATATGAATCAATGTCACTTTTTTTCATGTCCTGCTAAATTTCCCATTAAGATAAGTTGCTTCTTTTTGTTAGAAATGCAACTGTCCTGGTCCGCCTACTCTCCCGTGCCCAAATACCGACTCCGTTGCAACTGTTAATGTAATGTTGCTGGTAAAATGAAGCAATGGCACCATTAAAGTAATGTCGTGTTTAACAGTTGTCATAGTTAATCCTAATGCCCACACTAATATCTAGCAATGCTGCTGCTTTAGAAATTGCTACTATCCTTGTAGGATTTCAATTCAGATAAGGAACATGCTTCTTTTCATTTGATGCATGTTTCATCACTTGTTAGTCACCCTCCTTTCCACCTTTTTTGTGCAAATAGAGATATACATTTCACACTTGATCTTAGTTGAACTGCACAAATGATATCCAAATTATAGTTGAACATTACAGGAGCTTCACAACCAACCTTGATGTTGCTCAATTTTATTGCAACTAATGAAGAATAAGCTCTGTGGGTTTCGTTTTCTGATGGAAATAGAACCGGGGCTGGAGCCCTTTTCTTAAAAAAAAGAAGCTGCTAGCTCATGGGACATTGCTTCATTTTAGGTGAACTGCACCAAAAGGTCCCATGAATTGAATCATCCATGTTGGTGACTGGTGTCATCCCTTCTATGATGGCGTTGACTGCAGATATGGTTCCCATCATGGGGTATGTTCCTTCTAGGTTTGACCGTTTGCCAAAGATTCTACATGTTGATCCTGCTCTTGTGCTACTGTTTTGGCACTGCCATGATAAATCAATAATGTTATTATTTTGCACCTTAATTTAGTGGCACTATTAATTTGAGGCAATGTTTTGGCAACACTAGTGCCACAGTTTTTTTATATATCGAAAGAGGGGGTTCCCTCCGATTTCATTAAAGAAACCCAACCATAGAGAACCATTATCTGACAACATCTCAGTGTAAACAGGCAGTTATGCAACTACTACTAGAACGGATTGAGACTAGCAGGAGACAAGTTCGCCACATAAGCTAGGCAGGTAGGGGGACACAGCAACAGCTCGACCAAGTTTGAATTACAATCCAAATTCTACCACAGAAACATCAGGGGGGAAGATAGGACTGAAAGAGCTAGCTTCAGCATCCCAGTCTAAGCACCCCCCAGCGCCCATCCTTGCGACGCATGGTACACCTCGTTTGCCACCTGCTCGACCCTAGTGTCACTGATAAAATGAAGTAATAATACAGTTAAAATAGAGCGAGTGTCCTCTCTATCATTTCATTTCTAATGTAGATAAAGAAAGTGCTTCTCTTTGTTAATGCATGTTTCATCAACTACTCCCATTGTTAATGTTTAAGCATTTCTGCAAACTGGGTGCTTAATTTTAGTTGATCTGCACAAAAACAGAGATTTGAATGTATCAAGGCCCCTCCTTAGACTACCGCTGTACACTGATGTTCATCACTGACAGAAGGTGTATCGGGGAGACTTGGGATGATTTCCAGTACGAGGCGTATCATATGAGGCGTCGCAGGACCCATCTCGCCCTCGCAGCATGGCATACTATGATACTACTACAATATTTTCTTCTATTTATTAGTGTATGTTTCATCAACTAGTGCCACTATAATGTAATCACGCTTTTTCATTATCTGTGCAAACAGGGTTATTTAGTTGCATTTTGGTGGAACTGCACAAATGTACGGATGGAACCGACATATATGCAGAGTGCGAGGTGTGCCAACTGAAAATTACCGACACCAACCATGCTCCATGCACGCATTGGCATCCACCACCACCAGTGGGATGTGTGGCGCTCTCTGTGGACGGATATTTCTTGGCAGCAAATCCTATAACCAAATACTAGTAGCTTATATTGGCAGTTTTCTAGGGAGTACTCTTTTCTGAAAGAAGCACCAATCTATTTTTCTTTATTTGTACACAGTGTCACAACTTTTACCCAAACGTCCAGAGCTATTTTAGGGTGATTGGCGTAGTACGCGAAGACTGATTGTAAGCATGATTTTCATTAGCTGTCACACTGATTGTAAGCATGAGCAGATGGAAGACTAGGTTAGTGCGAAGCCTACCTTAAACCCTACTGCCGCTGTTGAAACGAGGCGAATGTCTGGGGAACCGTGGAGAACGGTGGGGAAGCAACGTCGTGCCATCTGGCCTCCTCTTGCGGTGGGAGAACGAATACTCCTGTGGCTCTGGCTGGCTCTGCACCCTCATGAACGATACACCGTACTCTATCGATTTGTTATCCTCTGGGTGCTCGACCTTCGACCCGTACGCTCACCACCTCCACCTAACTTTCACCTTGGCCGAATTTGTCCGCTCCATCGCCCAAAGGAGATACCCGATGAACTTGAAGGACTACGGCGTGACTTCCATCGAGGAGTACATCGCCGCCCTCATCACCGTCGTCTCGCTCTTTCGCATACATTGCCACATGGCCCTCACCGTCCTCGAAAACTCCCACTCATTGTCAAACCAAGTAAGGATCTCCTTCAACCTGGCTAACTTTGCCTGGTCGCCGCCAGCGATCTGCCTGATTCGTTGCTGCATCCTCTCCATAGATGTCCTTCTGAGTGGTCTGGTGCTAGCTTTGGAAGAAAGGAGGAGAGACAGTGGTCTTGCAATAGAGAAGAGGGAGAGGCGAGATGGTGGTTTTGGAATGGAGATGAGAGGAGGTGGTTTTGCAATGTAGAAGAGGGAGAGGCGAGACGGTGGTTTTGGAATGGAGATGATGGAGAGGAGAGGAGGTGGTTTTGCAATGGATAAGAGGGAGAGGCGAGACTGTGGTTTTGGAATGGAGATGAGAGGAGGTGGTTTTGCAATGGAGAAGAGGGAGAGGAGCGCGCGGCAGTGATTTAGGATTGGACGAGAGGGCCGACGCGCTGTGACTGGATCAAAATCAAAATCAATTTACCCTTCAATTAAGAAAGCGACCCCACATGAACTACTCTCCCTTTTATTCTGGGTCATAATTGACCGTGATTTTCACAAATAAAATATATGTTATAGATTGCAAAAATAATATAATTTGAAAGTACATTCAGATATGAACCAAACGATCCAATTTTTGGTGACATGCATTCACATTTTGCTTGTCAAATACAGTACGTGATCAAACTTTGACCCAAAATATGCAAAAAAATTACTTCCAAGACCAGCGCCGCTCTTCCACTCTTCTCCTCTTAAACCACCACCGCTCCTCTCCTCTTCCAATCTAAATCCAGCGCCGCTCCTCTCCTCTTCCATTTCAAAACCACCGCCCCTCCTCTCGTGTTCCAATCCAAAACCAGCATCGCTCCTCTCCTGTTCTAATCCAAAACTAGCGCTGCTCCTCTCCTCTTCCATTCAAAAACCACTGCCGGCGAGTGAAGGTGCTGTGGAGAAGTAGATCGATGGAGGAGTACAACCGATACGTGAGGATTGCAGATGGCGACCCTGTGAAGCTAGCTAGGATGTTGGAGATACAGTCTTGGTTTGACAACAAGGACCAACTAGCGGCGACAGCGACATCCATGGCCAAATATCTGCAATAGAGCGAAAAGGCGGCGATACTCCCGGAGGGAGTCACGCGGGAGTACATAGAGTTGCTCCTTTGGGCCATGGAGCTAACAGATTCACCGAATCCGATCGTGAGGGAGCGGTGGTGGGAGTATCGATCCCAGATGGTGCATCCACCAGAGATTGTAGGATCGAGCATCTACACGATGCCATTTGTGAGGGTGTCGTGCCAGAGCGAGCCGGTGGAGTCTTCATCGACCGAACCCAACTGCAAGAGGAGAAAAGCAGTTGGCCCAATGATGCTTCCCTACCATCCTCTCCCTCGCCGTTCACATCGTCTCACAAGGCGGCTGTCTGCCGCCGAGGAATAGGAGGGGACTACCCCCCAGCCCAATAGTCGGGCATGTTGTGAATTGTCAGGAGGAGCTTAGGGTTGTCAGTATTTGCAGGTTGTGAATTGTGTTTTGTGTTGTGTATTCTGAGAGTACTTTCAGATATGAATGTCTTTTGAATTTCAGATTTGCAGTATTGAGCATATGAAGTATTTTATGAATTCTAGAGATCTATTTTTAACACTTCAAAAAATGTAGTTTCATAGGAGTATAAAAGTGCAGACAATGTGATTCTCATAGAAGAAACTGCAAGTTCAGTTTCAAATAAGAAACTGCAAGTTCAGTTTCAGATAAGAAGCTGCAACTTTCAGAGGCAGAGCATTTATATTAACACGGCCTTTTCAAACAGTGTTAACATCATGTTGGAAGTTTTATTCATGGTTGAAAATGGAATTACCAGCCAGTTAACATCATGCTGATCAATATTCATGCATAGCACATCTTCATATGATGCACGGTCAAAAAGATATGCTATTTTCAAAATGCCCACACAATGTCGAGTGTGCGAAAAACAGAGAAAGCGAGGGACGAAGTTTTGGCAAGTGTTGGACGTGGTGTGCATAGATGACAATGGGGACCCACATGTCAATAAAGGCAGAGGCAAAAAATTTGGAGATATTTTCCCTGCATTAGGTGGAATCGAACCCGGGCAGAACAACTGCCGGGTAGTGTCACATGGACACTAGGCTAGTTCAGTAGTTTCGTTACTAATAAGGCACTTCCTCAGGTGGTCGGATCTCCTCCTACACCTTTGTGCGCTCGCCGGGGCGCCGCTGTTTACCGTTGTGAACATGCTAAACAAACGAGAGGAATATGGAGAGGACTGTATGTGGAGAGGCGGACAGTCGGGACCCACCAGGTCTATGGCCGTACGCAAGCAAGTGCCTCATCGAAAAAATACTTCCTCCTAATGCTATACTGAAATTGGGGCCCACGGGTTTGTCAACATAGTTACATTTTTAGGTGCTTTAACGTAGTTACTATATGAGATAAATTCACAACGAAGCCGGGGAGCTGGCAGGTATCATTTATTATCACTGGGGCAGCAAGTATCAGCTGGGTTTTGGGCTGCCCCGTCTAGACTTTCTTTTTTTAACATGAACAACCCACGACATGCCGGTTTGTATTTTCTTGAGGGCCGTCATGTATAGACCGGCCTATGGACCTCCCATCCGAGGTTTTATTTTTCCTGAAACACCGGCAACCCAATTTATGTTTTTTTTGAAGAAAACGCAGAGGTCTGTTCTATTTTTTCTATATAAGAATAGGAACACCTGGTCCAACTTTTGTTTTCCTTGTAACTATATTATATGTATTTAAATTATTTTATATGTTATTATATATTATTATTATTGTCATCATATATTTAACAGATACTTACATATGTAAGAAAATAATATCCCACATCTTATTATCTTATAAAAATAATTTCTTAACAATAAAATCCTGGATTATTTTGGCAACGAAAATCCTGGTGATTGTGTACAAAAGGTTGGTATGATTTAAGGACCAATATAATAATAAATCACTTTTTATTTAAATATATTTATAACAAAATGTTGAGCCCCTGTTTATTTTGTGATAACATTGCTGCGCCCAACCCACCATTATAATTAGAATCAACCCAGCAAAATCGTGTATTTTGAGAAAGTGCAAATGGCCTGTAATTTTTTAGGAAAAAAATAAATGGGTCGCATGGACGCTACATTATTTGTTCACCCAGCTCAGCTAATGGACTGTAATTCTAAAAAAAAGAGATTGAATTGACTGTAAATTCTACCCCACAAAAAAAGACTGTAAATTCTGAAAAATGGGTTGAATACTTGCCACATTTTTGGAGGCTGAAATGTGGGCCAATAGGTCGAAGCCAACGCAGGTCGTTGTCAAATTAGTTAACAAATGATTCTGACACTGTTAGCCGTTGGATTTATATCCAACGACCGACATCCATCTTCAATCTCTTGTCTTCTTCCTCCAGCGCCGCCGGGACCACCTGCTCCCGCCTCCTGCTGCTAGCAGCTCTGCTTAGCACGCTTTGCTGTGAAGCGCTACTCCATCGTTGGCCAGGCCATCCTTCCACCCCTCCACACCTCATGTTCTTCTTCACCGACAACCGAACCACACCGCACCAGAACCAGTTAACCCTCGTACACCTCTCCATCTGCGACTCTACTCCCGCGTCTTCCCATCTCCGGATCATTGCTGTCCGGGGCCTCGCCGTCGTCCACCACCTTGGATGCGCTCGGCACGGAGTGGTCAACGTGGTCAACGAACAACACCATCGGAAGTAGACTGTGCGTGGAGAGGCTGATAGCTGGGTCCATGGCCGCACACAAGGAAATGCCTCCTTATTATGCGCAGAATAATGATTCCTCCACCTGACAGCTGGGACCCACCGGAAGGGCCTCTGTATTTCGCGAAAAAAAGGTTCCCCCCACTGACAGGTCGGACCCACCAGCTATATCATCGCACGCAAGGAAGTGCCTCCTTATTACGCACAAAAAATGAATACCCCTGCTAGCTGGGACCCACCATAGTGGGAGGCTGACTTGTGGTCCAACTAAGTTGACAGGGACGGAGGGCTTTGTCAACTTAGTCAATATGAACGATTCTAGCTCTAGTGACCGCACGATGTCCATCCAACGGCCTAGTGCTTCTTCAACCTCTAGTCTTCTTGCTCCAGCTGCCCAAACCAGCGTCAGTTGTGTCGCGTGCTCCTGCCTCCCGTGGCCGACTGTGATGCCGCGGAGGCCTCACCGCCCCCTACTACTCCCATCGCTGGCCAGGCCATCCCTCTACTTACCCACACCTCTATTATTCTGCGGTGACGGCAACCTCACACCGCAGCCGAAACAGTGAACCCTCATACTCCTCTACACGTGGGCATCCACTACTGCGTCTTCCCCAGCTCCGAGTCGTCCCCTTCCTAGTCGTCGCCGTCGTCCACCGCCCTGGTGCTCTCGGAGCAGCATGGTCAACGTGGTCAAGGAACGACTTCCATCGGAAGAGTACTGTACGTGGAGAGGCTGACAGCTGGTTCCACGATAGCCGCAAGGAATTGGCTCCTTATTACGTGCAAAATAATTATTCCTCCACCTAACAGCAGGGACCCACCGGACGGGCCACTGTATTTTGTGAAAAAAGCCCCCCCCCCCTAACTGTTAGGACCCACCAGCTACATCTTCGCATGCAAGGAAGTGCGTCCATATTACAAAAAAAACGATTCACCCCCCTAACTGTTGGGACCCACTAGCTACATCTTCGCATGCAAGGAAGTGCCTAACAGTCAGGACCCACCTAGTCAAAGCGTACGTAGCATTTTCATTCTGGTCGCGAGCGTGTACGTACATACTGGTCGATGTAGAGGCGCGCACATGCCGTGGTAGAGGCGCGCACGTAGCATGTACATGTACGTATAGTGACGAGGGTGCAAGAAAGAAAATACATCCATGTACGTACATATGGGCGGGGTCTCGAACGCCTACTTGCGCATACGTACGGCCAGGACTCGTGTACATGGCTGGGTCGGAACTGACAAACTGCGTCGTCGTCGTGTTCATGGGGAGCCAACCGGCTGGGTTGGAACAGAATGCGTCGTTGTGTTCATCGGGAGGGCTTGGACGAAACAGCCGATTGAAACAAGGCCTGGCATACCGCAGAATGGTGGAAACGACCTTGTGTTCGACCGGCCATGGTTGAAATGGGATCCTGTTCATCGGGAGGGGTCTGGTGTACCACAAAACAGAGGAAACAGACTTCTGTTGGACCTCCGACGGTCGAAACGGGGTCCTGTTGATTGGGAGGGGTGTGGCATACCGCAAAACGGAGGAAACATACTTGTATTGGAGCGCTACGGTCGAAATGGGGGTCCTGTTCATCAGGACGGGTGTGGCGTACCGCAAAATGGGACTCCACGGGATACTGTTCATCTCCACCATCGACCTCCTCCAGCTGCTACGTCTTGAGCTTGCGTTGGTTTTCCTTGAAGAGGAAAGGGTGATGCAGCAATAGTAGCGTAAGTATTTCCCTCAATTTTTGAGAACCAAGGTATCAATCCAGTAGGAGGCTCCTCAAAAGTCCCACACACCTACACAAACAAACAAGAACTCGCAACCAACGCAATAAAGGGGTTGTCAATCCCTTCAAGGCCACTTGCGAAAGTGAGATCCGATAGAGATAATATGATAAGATAAATATAATTTTGGTATTTTATAATATAGATTGGAAAAGTAAAGATGAAAATAAAAGTAGATTGAAAGATTATATGATAAGAGATAGACCCGGGGGCCATAGGTTTCACTAGTGGCTTCTCTCAAGATAGCATAAGTATTATAGTGGGTGAACAAATTACTCCCGAGCAATTCATAGAAAGGCGAATAATAATGAGATTATCTAGGCATGATCATGTATATAGGCATCATGTCCGTGACAAGTAGACCGACTCCTGCCTGCATCTACTACTATTACTCCACACATCGACCTCTATCCAGCATGCATCTAGAGTATTAAGTTCATAAAGAACGGAGTAACGCATTAAGAATGATGACATGATGTAGAGGGATAAACTCATGCAATATGATATAAACCCCATCTTTTTATCCTCGATGGCAACAATACAATACGTGCCTTGCTGCCCCTGCTGTCACTGGGAAAGGACACCGCAAGATTGAACCCAAAGCTAAGCACTTCTCCCATTGCAAGAAAGATCAATCTAGTAGGCCAAACCAAATTGATAATTCGAAGAGACTTGCAAACATAACTTAATCACACATAAAAGAATTCAGAGGAGATTCAAATATTTCTCATAGATAAACTTGATCATAAACCCATAATTCATCAGATCTCAACAAACACACTACAAAAAGAGTTACATCGAATAGATCTCCAAGAAGATCGAGGAGAACATTGTATTGAGATTCAAAGAGAGAGAAGAAGCCATCTAGATAATAACTATGGACCTGAAGGTCTGTGGCAAACTACTCACAACTCATCGGAGAGGCCTTGGAGATGATGTAGAGGCCCTCCATGATCGATTCCCCCTTTGACGGAGCGCCGGCGAAGGCTCCAAGATGGGATCTCGCGGATATAGAAGGTTACGGCGGAAATAGTTTTTCGTGGTCGCTTGTGATGTTTTCGGGGTACATGGGTATATATAGGAGGAACAAGTAGGTCGGTGGGCGCCCGAGGGGCTCACGAGGGTGGGGGGCGCGCCCAGCCCTAGGGGCGCGCCAGGCACCCTCGTGGCTGCCTCGGTTGTTTCTTGACTTCCACTCCAAGTCCTCTGGATCACGTTTGTTCCAAAAAGATCGCTCCTGAAGGTTTCATTCCGTTTGGACTCCGTTTGATATTCCTTTTCTTTGAAACACTGAAATAGGCAAAAAAAACAGCAAAACGGGTTGGGCCTCTGGTTAGTAGGTTAGTCCCAATAATGATATAAATGTGTAAAGTAAATCCCATAAAAATCCAAAACAGGTAATATAATAGCATGGAACAATAAAAAATTATAGATACGTTGGAGACGTATCAAGCATCCCCAAGCTTAATTCCTGCTCGTCCTCAAGTAGGTAAATGATAAAAACAAATTTTTTGATGTGGAATGCTACCTAGCATAATTCTCAATGTAATCTTCTTTATTGTGGCATGAATGTTCAGATCCAAATGATTCAAAATAAAAGTTCATATTGACATAAGAAATAGTAATATTTCAAGCATACTAATCAAGCAATCATGTCTTCTCAAAATAGCATGGCCAAATAAAGTTATCCCTACAAAATCATATAGTATGGCTGTTGCTCTATCTTCATCACACAAAGTATTTAATGATGCACAACCCCGATAACAAGCCAAGAAATTGTTTCATACCGTAGTAATCTCAACCTTTTTCAACTTTCATGCAATACATGAGCGTGAGCCATGGACATAGCACTGTATGTGGAATAGAATGGTGGTTGTGGAGAAGACAAAAAGGAGAAGATAGTCTCACATCAACTAGGCATATCAACGGGCTGTGGAGATGCCCATTAATAGATATCAATGTGAGTGAGTAGGGATTGCCATGCAACGGATGCACTAGAGCTATAAAATGTATGAATGCTTAATAAAAGAAACTAAGTGGGTGTGCATCCAACTCGCTTGCTCACAAAGACCTAGGGCACTTTGAGGAAGCGCATCATTGGAATATACAAGCCAAGTTATATAATGAAAAATTCCCACTAGTAAATGAAAGTGACAACATAGGAGACTCTCTATCATGAAGATCATGGTGCTATTCTGAAGCACAAGTGTGGTAAAAAGGATAGTAGCATTGTCCCTTCTCTCTTTTTCTCTCATTTCATTTTTTTCTTTCTTTATTTTTCTTTTGGGCCTTTCTTTTTTTCTTTTCTCTTTTTCTTTCTTTCTTTCTTTTTTTATAAAGTTCGAAGTATCATCCCGACTTGTGGGGGAATCATAGTCTCCATCATCCTTTCCTCACTGGGACAATGCTCTAATAATGAAGATCATCACACTTTTATTTACTTACAACTCAATACTTAAACAAGATATGACTCTATATGAATGCCTCTGGCGGTGTACTGGGATATGCAATGAATCAAGAGTGACATGTATGAAAAATATGAAGGTGGCCTTGCCTCAAATACGATGTCAACTACATGATCATGCAAAGCGCAATATGACAATGATGGAGCGTGTCATAGTAAATGGAACGGTGGAAAGTTGCATGGCAATATATCTCGGAATGGCTATGGAAATGCCATAATAGGTAGGTATGGTGGCTATTTTGAGGTTGGTATATGGTGGCTGTATGGTACCAGCGAAAGTTGCATGGCACAAGAGGCTAGCAATGGTGGAAGGGTGAGAGTGTGTATAATCCATGGACTCAACATTAGTCATAAAGAACTCATATACTTATTGCAAAAATCTATAAGTGAACAAAAACAAAGTACTACGCTCATGCTCCTAGGGGGATAGATTGGTAGGAAAAGACCATTGCTCGTCCCCGACCGCCACTCATAAGGAAGACAATCAATAAATAAAATTGTGCTCCAACTTCATCACAAAGCGGTTCACCATACGTGCATGCTACGGGAATCACAAACTTCAACACAAGTATTCTTTAAATTCATAATCACCCAACTAGGATGACTCTAATATCACCATCCTAATATCTCAAAACAATTATCAAGCATCAAATTGATCATAGCATCCAATTCACTTTCTATGATAGTTTTTATTATACCCAACTTGGATGCCCATCATTCTAGGACTAATTTTATAACCATAGCAAATACCATGTTGTTCTAATAGACTCTCAAAATAATACAAGTGAAGCATGAGATATCGACAATTTCTTCAACATTAAGCCACCGCCGTGCTCTAAAAGATATAAGTGAAGCACTAGAGCAGAAACTATCTAGCTCAAAAGATATAAGTGAAGCGCATAGAGTATTCTAATAAATTCTAATCAAGTGGGCTTATGCCAAAAGTTGCATACTGCAAGGATGATTTTGGAAAACTAAAAAGCAAAGACTAATATCATACAAGACGCTCCAAGCAAAACACATATCATGTGGCGGATAAAAATATAGCTCCAAGTAAAGTTACCGATAGACGAAGACGAAAGAGGGGATGCCTTCCGGGGCATCCCCAAACTTAGGCTTTTGGTTATCCTTGAATATCTTGGGGTGCCATGGGCATCCCCAAGCTTAGGCTCTAGCCACTCCTTATTCCATAATCCATCAAATCTTTACCCAAAACTTGAAAACTTCACAACACAAAACTCAAGAGGAAATCTCATAAGCTCCGTTAGTGCAAGAAAGAAAAATCACCACATAAGGTACTGTAATGAACTCATTCTTTATTTATATTGGTGTTAAACCTACTGTATTCCAACTTCTCTATGGTTCATACCCCTACATACTAGCCATAGATGCATCAAAAATGAGCAAACAACACATGAAAAGCAGAATCTGTCAAAAACAAAACAATTTGTAGCAATCTGTAACTCTTGAATACTTCTGGAACTCTAAAAATCTTACAAACATAGGATGTCCTGGGAAATTTGTCTATTGATATACAACAAAAAGAACCAACGCAAAAGCACATTTCTGTGAATTACTAAAATTATTTTCGTGCGTGCAAAGTTTCTGTTTTTCGGCAGAATCAAATTAACTATCACCATAGGTTATCTTGTAGGTTCTACTTGGCAAAAACACTAATTAAAACATAAAAACACATCTAAACAGAAGGTAGATTCTAAATTTATTACTAAACAAAAGCAAAAACAAAAAACATAAATAAAATTGGGCCTCCCAACTAGCGCTATCATTTAACGCCCCTAGCTAGGCATAAAAGCGAGGACAGATCTAAGTTGTGCCATCTTTGGCACTCAATTCATAAGTAGCTCGCATGATAGATTCACAAGGTAATTTGACTTTCTTTCTGGGAAAGTGCTCCGTGCCTTTCCTTAATGGAAATTGGAATCTAATATTCCCTTCCTTCATATCAATAATCGTACCAATCGTTCTAAGGAAAGGTCTACCAAGAATAATAGGACATGAAAGATTGCAATCTATATCAAGAACGATAAAATCCACGGGCACATAGTTCCTATTTGCAACAATAAGAACATCATTGATCCTTCCCATAGGATTTTTAATGGTGGAATCCACAAGGTGCAAATTTAAAGAGCAATCATCAAGATCATGGAAGCATAGAATATCACATAAAGTTTTCAGAATTGTGGAAACACTAGCACCGAAATCACATAAAGCATAACACCCAGGATCTTTAATTATAATCTTTATAGTAGGTTCCCACTCATCATTAAGTTTTCTAGGTATATAAACTTCCAAATTAAGTTTTTCATCATAAGATTGCATCAAGGCATCAACAATATGTTTGGTAAAAGCTTTATTTTGACTATAAGCATGAGGAGAATTCACAACGGATTGCAACAAGGAAATGCAATCTACTAAAGAACAATTATCATAATTAAACTCCTTGAAATCCAAGATAGTGGGTTCAAAGCTATTTAAAGTCTTGACCTCTCCAATCCCACTTCTACCAAATTTAGCATCAAGATCTAAGAACTCCGAATCATTGGGACGCCTTTTAACTAAAGTTGACTCATCTCCAGTCCCATCATTATTAAGATTCATATTGCAAAATAAAGATTTAATAGGGTAAACATCAATAACTTTTAGATGTTCATCATTATTTTCATGGAAACTAGAAGAACACGCGTTTACAAAGCAATCTTTCTTAGCACGCAATCTAGCGGTTCTTTCTTTGCACTCATCAATGGAAATTCTCATAGCTTTGAGAGACTCATTGATATCATTCTTAGGAGGAGTAGATCTAAGTTTCAAAGAATCAACATCAAGTGAAAGTCTATCAACGTTCCTAGCCAAATCATCAACTTTAAGCAATTTTTCTTCAAGCAAGGCATTAAAATTCTTTTGAGAGACCATAAATTCTTTCACACTATTCTCAAAATTAGAGGGTATATTGTTAAAATTACCATAAGAAATATTGTTGGAATTTCCATAATTATTAGAGGAATTACTAGGGAACGGTCTAGGATTAAAGTTTCCTCTATAAGCATTGTTACCAAAATTATTCCTACCAACAAATTTCACATCCATAGATTCATTATTATTCTCAATCAAAGTAGACAAAGGCATATCATTGGGATCAATAGAAGCACTCTTAGTAGCAAACAATTTCATAAGTTCGTCCATCTCTCCACTCAAAACATTGATTTCTTCTATAGCATGCAGTTTTTTACTAGTAGATCTTTCAGTGTGCCATTGAGAATAATTAGCCATAATGTTATCAAGGAGTTTAGTAGATTCTCCTAAGGTGATTTCCATAAACGTGCCTCCCGCGGCCGAATCTAAAAGATTTCTAGAAGAAAAATTCAATCCGGCATAAATTTTTTGTATGATCATCCAAAAATTCAAACCATGAGTAGGGCAATTGCGAATCATCAATTTCATTCTTTCCCAAGATTGGGCAACATGCTCATGATCAAGTTGTTTAAAATTCATAATATCGTTCCTAAGAGAGATGATCTTAGCGGGAGGAAAGTACTTCGAGAAAAAAAGCATCTTTCCACTTATTCCATGAATCAATACTATTTTTAGGCAAAGACGAAAACCAAACTTTAGCACGATCTCTAAGTGAAAAGGGAAATAACTTCAATTTAACAATATCATTATCTGTATCTTTCTTCTTTTGCATCTCACACAAATCAACAAAGTTGTTTAGATGGGTAGCGGCATCTTAACTAGGAAGGCCGGAGAATTACTCTTTCATAACAAGATTCAGCAAAGCAGCATTGATTTCACAAGACTCAACATCATTAAGAGGAGCAATCAGAGTACTAAGGAAATCATTATTATTGGTATTGGAAAAGTCACAAAACTTGGTATCATCTTGCACCATAGCGACAAGCAATCAAACACGCAAGCAAACAAAAAGGCAAGCGAAAGAGAGAGGAGATTGGGAAAGAGAGGGCGAATAAAACGACAAGGGTGAACTAGGGAGAGGAAAACGAGAGGCAAATGGCAAATAATATAATGCGAGGGAGATGAGTTAGTGATGGGTACTTGGTATGTCTTGACTTGAGCGAAGACCTCCCCAGCAATGGCGCCAAAAATCCTTCTTGCTACGTCTTGAGCTTGCGTTGGTTTTCCTTGAAGAGGAAAGGGTGATGCAGCAATAGTAGCGTATATATTTCCCTCAGTTTTTTAGAACCAAGGTATCAATCTAGTAGGAGGCTCCTCAAAAGTCCCACGCACCTACACAAACAAACAAGAACTTGCAACCAACGCAATAAAGGGGTTGTCAATCCCTTCAAGGCCACTTGCGAAAGTGAGATCTGATAGAGATAATATGATAAGATAAATATATTTTTGGTATTTTATAATATAGATTGGAAAAGTAAAGATGCAAATAAAAGTAGATTGAAAGCTTATATGATAAGAGATAGACCCGGGGGCCATAGGTTTCACTAGTGGCTTCTCTCAAGATAGCATAAGTATTACGGTGGGTGAAGAAATTACTGTCGAGCAATTGATAGAAAGGCGAATAATTATGAGATTATCTAGGCATGATCATGTATATAGGCATCACGTCCGTGACAAGTAGACCGACTCCTGCCTGCATCTACTACTATTACTCCACACATCGACCGCTATCCAACATGCATCTAGAGTATTAAGTTCATAAAGAACAGAGTAACGCATTAAGAAAGATGACATGATGTAGAGGGATAAACTCATGCAATATGATATAAACCCCATATTTTTATCCTCGATGGAAACAATACAATACGTGCCTTGCTGCCCCTGCTGTCACTGGGAAAGGACACCGCAAGATTGAACCCAAAGCTAAGCACTTCTCCCATTGCAAGAAAGATCAATTTAGTAGGCCAAACCAAACTGATAATTCAAAGAGACTTGCAAAGATAACTTAATCACACATAAAAGAATTCAGAGGAGATTCAAATATTTCTCATAGATAAACTTGATCATATACCCACATTTCATCGGATCTCGACAAACACACCGCAAAAAGAGTTACATCGAATAGATCTCCAAGAAGATCGAGGAGAACATTGAATTGAGATTCAAAGAGAGAGAAGAAGCCTTCTATCTAATAACTATGGACCCGAAGGTCTGTGGTAAACTACTCACAACTCATCAGAGAGGCCTTGGAGATGATGTAGAGGCCCTCCGTGATTGATTCCCCCTCCGGCGGACGCCGATGAAGGATCCAAGATGGGATCTCATGGATACAGAAGGTTATGACGGTGGAAATAGTTTTTCGTGGTCGCTTATGATGTTTTCGGGGTACATGGGTATATATAGGAGGAAGAAGTAGGTTGGTAGACGCCCGAGGGGCCCACGAGGGTGGGGGCGCGCCCAGCCCTAGGGGGCGCGTCGGGCACCCTCGTGGCTGCCTTGGTTGTTTCTTGACTTCCACTCCAAGTCCTCTGGATCACGTTTTTACCAAAAATATCGCTCTTGAAGGTTTAATTCCGTTTGGACTCCGTTTGATATTCCTTTTCTTCGAAACACTGAAATAGGCCAAAAAAACAGCAATACAGGGTGGGCCTCCGGTTAGTAGGTTAGTCCCAAAAATGATATAAATGTGTAAAGTAAAGCCCATAAACATCCAAAATAGCTAATATAATAGCATGGAACAATCAAAAATTATAGATACGTTGGAGACGTATCACCAGCCTCCATGGGCTACTGTTCATCTACCATCGACCTCCTCCAGCCTCCACCTGCGACTGTTCATCCACGGGCTCCTATTCATCCAGCCTCCACCGCGCACTACTCCACCAGCTACTATTCAACCATCCCTCTCCATGGGCTACTGTTCAACAACCCCTCCATGGGCTACTATTCATCCATCCCTCCACCGGCTACTATTCAACCAACCCTCCACGGGGTCGTCCTGTTCATCTAGCCCTCCACGGGGTCCCGTTCATCCACCCCCAACCGACTTGATTAGGGTCCTGTTCATCCAAATGCCCCCAACAACGCTCATTATTCATCAAGGGAAGAAGGCAGCAGGGTTCGATCGGCTTCAGTTAGCAGTAGTTGCGAAGGAATCACTCGATCGGGTTCAGTTAACAGCCATCGATCGATCGCTCGGGTTCAGTAACGCGTAGCCTGCAGTGCAATCGCTCGGGTTCAGTAGGCGAATGTCTCGCTCGGTTTCAGTTAGAGCCCAACGCCTCGCACCCATGCGCGTGCATGTACGAGAGAAATGCACAAACTTCCGTGCATCGCTCGGCCCCAACCACCCACCGTAACTGGGAACACCCCGATATTTTCCTTTCCCTAGCTTCTACCACGGTTTTTTCCGTCATGGAAGGCCCAAAGAATGTCATGTAGCTGCGTCTCCAGCCCGCCCAGGATGAAAAGCCCATTTTCTGTCATGATTGTTTGTCATAGAAGTAGGAGCCCACCACATCTATGATGATACCGGGTTTTGTCACAATTATCGTCATCGAAGTGTCATAAGTATGATAGAATTTTTTTTCTATTTGGCCCAAAATGTCACGGATGTGTGTTTTTTCTGTAGTGAAAGCTGTACTGGTTTCGACCCAAGGTATAATTAATTAAGTAGTACTAGCTAGCTACCATCCACTTAATTCTAGTTTCAATATACCATTAGTTATCCTGCTTGATTAATTATTATCTGATTGAATTCTATTCTCGTAAAGTGCATGAAGTAGTTGCCAGGGAATAATCTATGTGCATACTTCGTTTGTGAGAACATCTGCAGGATGGCGTCCGAAAGGAGCAGAGATGATAGACAACAATGGGTACGTTGCCAGAGCACTATTCACATTTTTTACATCATTATCGATATCTATATATACACACAACTAATACATGCATATTTGATCTCTTTCTTTAAAGTTCCAAGACGT
This sequence comes from Triticum aestivum, assembly GCF_018294505.1. Lineage (NCBI taxonomy): Eukaryota > Viridiplantae > Streptophyta > Magnoliopsida > Poales > Poaceae > Triticum > Triticum aestivum. Next base: position 167,203,380 of record NC_057813.1, read on the forward strand.
GCGGGAGAAGCTCCTACTAGGGGATCGCGTACGAGCACTTCAAGAAGAAATAGCAGTACTTTTGCTTGACCAGGTCATAGATCCCAGAGGAGAATTCCATTACCCGCTACCACTGGAGTAATGCCTCCATGTAGATAAATTGTATATATATATATATATATATATATATGACAATTTGATGAACAGTTAGCCGCAATAAATGTTTCTAATAGTAAACCTGGGTATGCTGATTATGCTAATTATATTGTTACCAAATACATACTACCTATGTAGGAGAGATTATATATATGACAATTCGAAGATCCTTCAACATGTGATCTCTACTTAGTGCATAATTTTGGGCTAGCAAAGGTAGGGGCAAATACCACATGTTGAAGGATCTATGACAATATAACTTCTATGTGAATATGAACAAACATATATCATTATGTTGTCTTCCTTGTCCAACGTCAACAATTTTGGCATATAATATTTTGATGGGCGCTCACAATCACAAAAGATTTCCAGGATAGTGTATTTGCATGTGAATCTTCTCTTCCCTTATTAATTCTTCCATGAGTTGCATTATTGACCAATCCTATGTTTGTCAATCTACAATAAAATTTTCTACTTATACTTTTCCTTGTGTAATGTCATCACTTACCATAAGATTAGCATATGATCTTTTTCATTTATTTCTTTTCTTTTTATTGGAACAAGAAAGTAACAGAAGCAAAGCTCAAACTAAACTTTATTATATATCTCGCACACGATTACAAAGATAGATCACTAAGCCAACTCTCGAAAAGAAAGGATCGAACTAAACTTTTATTCATCTAAAGCAAAAGATAACTATGGATCGAACTAAGAAAAGTAAAGGCAAAAGATAGTGGAGGTGAATGATACCGGGGCACCTCCCCCAAGCTTGGCGAAAGCCAATGGGAGTGCCCATACCCGATACTCAATTTTCTTTTGGTGATGAAGAAGGAGGTGGTGGTGATGAAGTAGTAACAATCTTGTCCTCAGGTTTCGACGGCAGAGGCTCACCATCATAAGAGGAAGAGTGAGTCTCTCGGGTCCTGCAACTAGCAGCCAAACTCATAACTTTAAACCTTGCCTCATATCCAATGACTTGGTTTTGGAGGTCGTAGATCTGGCACTGCAGGAAGTTGATTTGCTCGTTGAAGGAGAAGACGATGTCCTTCATGGACTTGCCATCCACCCTGAGATCACGGGTGTAGTCCGCGATCATGAGGTTATTGGCATTGGGTCCATGTTCCAGCATCCCCTTGCACCAGAAGACTTCCTGCTCCATAGCTTCAAGTCTGGCCTCCACGGATCCATTTCCCTTGGGGCCTTGCACATCGCGGATGTGGAGCACCCCATCACGCATCTGGATAACTTGAGGGTGCTACATCACCTCCCATAGATATGGGTTGACGATGTTCTCGAAGAACTTGTCCTTGGAGGAGCTTGAAGCGGCCATGGTGGATTAGATCTGATAGAAAACAACGAGAAAAGAAAACGGGAGATTTCTCCGCAATACGGAGGTCAACAGGTTCGGGGGGTATATAGAGATTTTTTTCTTGGAAAACAAGCAAGCGGAAGAAAAACTGAGTCCGGAAGGTACCCAAGGTGGGCACAACCCACCTGGGCGCGCCTGGCAAGCCAGGTGCGCCCTGGTGTATTGTGCCCACCAGGGTCACCTTCCTGGTAGTTTCTTATTTTCCTAATTTTTAAATATTCCAAAACTGATAAAAAATATTTTTGCAGATTTTTAAGAGTCCGTTTACTTACCGTATCATGTACCACCTCGTTTTCATGATTCTTGAGTGTTCTGGAAGGTTTCTTTTATGTGCTCTTCTAGTGTCATAGTTTGGATAATATTGCTTTCAACATTAATGGGCGTACCTGAGATATAATGTTTTATTCGTTGCCCATTAACAACCTTTGGATTAGTACCTTTGGCATTATTTATTTTGATAGCTCCAGATCGATAAACCTCCTCGATAACATAGGGTCCTTCCCATTTGGAGAGGAGTTTCCATGCAAAGAATCTGAAACAAGAGTTGTATAAAAGAACATATTTCCCAACCTTGAAATCACACTTTTGGATTATTTTATCATGCCATCTTATAACTTTTTATTTAAATAACTTCACATTTCCATAAGCTTGGGTTCTCCATTCATGTAATGAGCTAATATCAAATAACCTCTTTTCACCAGCAAGTTGAAATCATAGTTGAGTTCTTTAATTGCCCAATATGTTTTATGTTCTAACTCAAGAGGCAAATTACAAGCTTTTCCATAAACCATTTTATAAGGAGACATACCCATAGGGTTTTTATATGTTGTTCTATAAGCCCAAAGTGCATCATCTAATTTCTTAGACCAATTCTTCCGGGACCTATTGACAGTCTTTTGTAAAATTAGATTTATTTCTCTATTGCTAAGTGCAACCTGACCACTAGATTGAGGATGATAGGGTGATGCAATTCTATGGTTGACATCATACTTAGCAAGCATTTTACGGGAAGCGCCATGAATAAAGTGTGAACCACCATCATTCATTAAATATCTAGGGACTCCAACCTTGGGAAAATAACTACCTTAAGCATTTTAATAGAGGTGTTGTGATCGACACTACTAGTTGGAATAGCTTCTACCAAATTAGTAATATAATCAACAACAACCAAAATATGAGTATACCCATTAGAGGAAGGAAAATGTCCCATGAAATCAAATCCCCAAACATCAAATGGTAGAACAACAAGTGAATAATTCATAGGCATTTCTTGATGCTTACCGATATTACCTATTCTTTGACATTCATCACAAGATAAGACAAACTTACGGGCATCCTTGAAGAGAGTAGGCCAATAAAACCCAGATTGCAATACCTTATGAGCGGTTCTATCTCCCGCATGATGTCCTCCATAAGCTTCGGAGTGTCATTTACATAGGATTTGTTCCTGTTCATGCGCAGGTAAACAACATCTAATAATACCATCTACTCCTTCTTTATAAAGATGTGGGTCATCTCAAAAGTAATGTCTTAAATCGTAGAAGAATTTTTTCTTTTTTTGGTATGTTAAGCTAGGTGGTATGTATTTGGCAACAATATAATTAGCATAATCAGCATACCAAGGTTTATTATTAGAAACATTTATTGCAGCTAACTGTTCATCAGGAAAGCTGTCATTAATAGGTTGTGGGGCATCTAGAATATTTTCAAGCCTAGACAAATTATCAACTATGGGGTTCTGTGCTCCTTTTCGATCAGTGATGTGCAAATCAAATTCTTGTAGGAGAAGAACCCACCTAATGAGTCTAGGTTTAGCATCTTTCTTTTCCATAAGATATATTATAGCAGCATGATCGGTGTGAACGGTCACTTTGGAATCAACAATGTAGGACCTAAATTTATCACAAGCAAACACCACTGCTAAGAACACTTTTTCAGTAGTAGCATAATTTCATTGAGCACTGTCTAGAGTTTTACTAGCATAATGGATAACATTTAATTTCTTATCAACTCTTTGTCCTAGAACATCACCAACACATAATCACTAGCATCACACATAATCTCAAAAGGCAAGTTCCAATCAGGTGGTTTAACAACAGGTGCAGAAATTAAGGCTTTCTTGAGTGTTTCGAAGGCTTCCAAACAATCATCATCAAAAACAAAAGGAATATCCTTTTGCAAAAGATTTGTAAGAGGCCTAGAAATTTTAGAGAAGTCTTCGATAAATCTCCTATGTAAACCAGCATGACCAAGGAAACTACGAATACCTTTGATACCTTTAGGACATGGCATTCTCTAAATTGCATCAACCTTGGCTTTGTCCACTTCAATACCTCATTCAGAAATTTTATGTCCCAAAACAATACCTTTGTTAACCATGAAGTGGCACTTCTCCCAATTCAATACAAGATTAGTTTGCTCACATCTCTGCAAAACTTGATCAAGATTGCTTAAACAATCATCAAAAGACTTCCCATAAACAGAAAAGTCATCCATGAAAACCTCAACAATCTTTTCACAAAAATCAGAGAATATAGCAGTCATACATCTTTGAAAGGTAGCAGGTGCATAGACCAAAAGGCATACATCTATAAGCATAAGTTCCAAAAGGACAAGTAAAAGTGGTCTTTTCTTGATCAGGTTGAGAAATAGGTATTTGTGAAAAACCAAAATATCCATCAAGGAAGCAAAAATGTGTTTGTTTAGATAATGTTTCCAGCATTTGATCAATAAAAGGCAGAGGGTAATGATCTTTTCTAGTTGCTTTGTTTAATTTTCTAAAATCAATTACCATTCTATAGCCTGTGACAATTCTTTGTGGAATAAGTTCATTTTTATCATTAGGAACAACAATTATACCTCCCTTCTTAGGTACACAATCAACAAGACTTACACATCTACTATCAGCTATAGGATAGACTATACCTGCTTCCAGAAGTTTCAATATTTCCATTCTTACCACTTCTTTCATCTTCGGATTTAATCGATGTTGGTGATCAACAACGGGTTTAGCATTAGGTTCCATTTTAATCTTGTGCGGACATAGAATGGGACTAATGCCCTTAAGATCATCAAGAGTATATCCAATAGCAGCTCGGTGCTTCCTTAAAACTTTCAATAATCTTTCTTCTTCATGTCCTAAAAGGTTAGCACTAATAATAACATGATATATCATTTTCTCATCAAGATAAGCATATTTCAAAGTGTCTCGCAATTGTTTTAATTCAAACACAGGATCACCTTTAGGTGGAGGAGGACCTCCTAAAGTTTCAATAGGCAGATTGTGTTTAAGCAGATGTTGTTGTTCGAACAAAATTCCATCAATTTCGTTTCTTTCACGCATAAGCAAATCATTTTCATGGTCTAGCAAATATTGTTCTAAAGGATCAGTAGGTGGTACAACAATAGAAGCAAGACCAGTAATTTCATCCTTACTAGGTAAATATTTCTTATGAGGTTTTCTACGAAACTTAGAGAAATTAAACTCATGAGATTCATCACCAAAGTTAACACCGACAGTTTGTTTCTCACAATGTATTTTAGCATTGACGGCGTTCAAGAAAGGCCTACCAAAGATAATGGGACAAAAGTCATCTTGTGGGGAACCAAGAACAAGAAAATCAGTAGGGTATTTTATTTTCCCACACAAGACTTCAACATCTCTAACAATCCCAATTGGTGATATAGTATCTCGATTGGCAAGCTTAATAGTAACATCTATGTCTTCTATTTCAACCGGTGCTATATTATTAATAATTTCTTCATATAAGGAAAAAGGAATAGCACTCACACTAGCACCTATATCACATAAACCATGGTAACAATGATCTCCTATCTTAACTGAGAGAACAGGCATGCCAACAACTAGTCTATGTTTATCATTTTCATCGGGTTTGGCAATTCTAGCAGCTTCAGCACAGAAGTAAATAACATGCTCATCAATATTATCGAGCAAGAGATCTTTAATCATAGCAACACTAGGTTCAACTTTGATTTGTTCAGCTGGTTTAGGTGTTCTAATTGAACTTTTGTTGACCACAGTTGAAACTTTAGCATGTTCCTTCATCCTAATAGGGAAAGGTGGTTTTTCAATATAAGAAGAGGAAACAAATGGATCAACATTGTAAATGATAGTTTCTTCTTTAGCTTTTACCGGTTCTTTAACTTCTTATTTAATTGGTGGGTGATATTTGAAACACTTCTCTTTAGGGAGATCAACATGAGTTGCAAAAGATTCACAAAAGGAAGCTACTATCTCAGAGTCAAGTCCATATTTAGTGCTAAACTTTTGAAAAGCATCGATATTCATAAAAGATTTAACACAATCAAACTTAGGTTCATTACCTAACTCTTTACCTTCATCAAGTTCCCAATCTTCAGAGTTGCATTTAATTCTTTCTAAAAGATCCCACCAGAGTGTTCTTCATAAAAGAACTAGTACTAGAAGTATCGAGCACGGATTGATCATTACGAGAAAGCCGAGCATAAAAATTCTGAAATAATAATTTCTCTTGAGAGCTCGTGACTGGGGCATGAATATAACATTGACTTAAGCCTCCCAAAACCTAGAGCAATATTTTCTCCTTCATGAGGAAAAAAATTATATATATATAATTCCGATCATGATGAACTAGATGCATAGGATAATTATTTTGATGGAATTCCAATTTCAACCGATTCCAGTTCGAAGATCCAATATCATCGCATAGCCTATACCATGTCAATGACTTTCCCTTCAAAGATAAAGGGAAAACCTTCTTCTTAGCTTAATCTTCGGGTAAACCTGCAAGCTTAAACAATCCACAAATTTCATCCACATATATCAAGTGCATATCATGATGTTCGGTTCCATATCCTGCATAAGGATTAGCTAGTAGTTGTTCTACCATACCCGAAGGAATTTCATATTCAATATTTTCAGTATGTGCAGTAGGTTGAGGGGCAACTAATTTTGGTTCCGGCCGAGGTGAAGATACCAAGAACAAACCCCTCAAAGGATTGTTTTCCATAGTAACAAGTGACAATAAATTTCAGCACGTAGTAATAATTTTTCCTTACAAATTTCCACTTACAAAGAGCGTTTCACTCTCTGGCAATGGTGCCAAAAAATAGCCTTGATGACCCACAAGTATATGGGTTCAATTGTAGCCTTTTCGACAAGTAAGAGTGTTGAACCCAATGAGGAGCAGAAGGAAATGACAAGTGGTTTTCAGCAAGGTAATGTCTACAAGTGCTAAAATTGTAAGTACCAGAGTAGTTTGATGGCAAGATAATTTGTAACGAGCAAGTAACGGTAGTAGTGAAAAAAGTGCAGCAAGGTAGCCCAATACTTTTGAGGCAAAGGACAGGCCAAAATGGTCTCTTATGATAAGCAAAGTGTTCTTGAGGGTACACGGGAATTTCATCTAGTCACTTTCATCATGTTGGTTCGATTCACGTTCGCTACTTTGATAATTTGGTATGTGGCTGGACCAGTGCTTAGGTGTTTTTATTACTTGAACAAACCTCCTAATTATGATTAACCCCCTCGCAAGCATCCGTTGCTATGAGAAAAGTATTAAGAATAAATTCTAACCATAACATTAAACTTTTGGATCCAATCGGTCCCTTACGGAATAGCGCATAAACTAGAGTTTAATCTTCTGTCACTCTCGCAACCCATCATCTAATAACTACTACACAATGCATTCCCTTACGCCCATATATGGTGAAGTGTCATGTAGTCAATGTTCACATGACATCACTAAGGGAATCCCAACATACATATCATCAAAATATCGAACACATATCAAGTTCGCATGATTACTTGCAACATGTTTTATCCCATGACCTCATGAACAAAAGTAACTACTGAAAAATGATAATCATGTTCAAGATTAGAGGGGTATTAAATATCATAATGGATCTAAACATATAATATTCCACCAAATAAACCATATTGTAATCAACTACAAGATGTAATCAACACTACTAGTCACCCACAAGCACTAATCTATAGTTCCGGTACAAAGATTGAACACAAGAGATGAACTAGGGTTTGAGAGGAGATGGTGCTGTTGAAGATGTTGATGGAGATAGACCTCCCCAAGATGGGAGAGTTGTTGGTGATGATGATGATGATTATTTTCCCCTCCGGGGGGGGGGGGGGGAGTTCCCGCGGCAGAATCGCTCTGCCGGAGGGCAAAAGTGCTCCTGCCCAGGTTCCACCTCGAGACAGCGGCGCTTCATCCCAAAAGTCCTCCGCTTATTCTTTCTAGGTAAAAATGACTTATATACCAGAAGAGGGGCACTGGAGGAGGGCCTGGGTGAGCACAACCCACCAGGGCGTGCCTGGGCTCCCTGGCGCGCCCAGGTGGGTTGTGCCCACCTGGTGGCCCCCCTCTAGTACTTATTGACTCAAAAAATTCTTATTTATTCCAAAAAAATCCTCATAAAGTTTCAGCTCATTTGGAGTTGTGCAGAATAGGTAGCCTGACGTAGCTTTTTCAGGTCTAGATTTCCAGCTGCCAGAATTCTCCCCCTTTGTGCATACCTTGCATATTATGAGAGAAAAGGCATTAGAATTACTCCAAAAAGCATTATTATGCAATTAAATAGCATAAATAACAGTAGGTAATCATGATGCAAAATGGACGTATCACTTTTATATGATGAATATCATCCAACAAATTCACCGATCCAGTGCATACGAATTTCTCTTATATTATTTCTCCTAAGTTACTATTGCTACTCTCACTATTCCACACTCTACAAAATCATTGTTATCATCATTACCGTTACTATTGTTGTTGCTACTACTATCAAAACTATCATACTACTTTGCTACTGATCACTTTGCTGCAGATAATCAATCTCCAAGTGTGGTTGAATTGACAACTCAGCTGCTAATACTTGCAAATATTAGTTGGCTCCCCATGTGTCGAATCTATAAATTTGGGTTGAATACTCTACCCTCTAAAACTGTTGCGATCCCCTATACTTGTGGGTTATCAAGACCTTTTCTTGGCACCATTTCCAGGGAGCATAGCTATATTTGTTGATTCACTAGGGATTATTATCAAATTATCACCATGAAGAATCTGAAGGATGCTAAGACTAAGATTTTTTTCCTCCAAGACGAGGGTAGGTAAGTAACTGCCATCTAGTTCTGCACTTGATTCACCTTCTGTTATAAGTAGACTCGCAACACCACCACGTGCTATTAATACTGATATGTCACAAGTTATTGATGATGCTTCTTCTGCTATGAATGATACTCATGATGATGCTAGTACCTTGCTTGATGATAATGTGCCACTAGGTGAATTTCTCGATGAACAACTTACTAGAACTAAAGCTTTTGAGAATGCTGAAACGGATGAAATTGTTGAAACTGATGAAGAGCTTGAAACTGAAAATCTTGAAACACCTACTAGACCTAGTTATCCTAGATATGAATTGGCAAAGGTACCAAAAGGTTATGTTATGGATGAGGAGACAACTAGAGACTTTCTTGCTTGTAATGATAGGGATGATCTTAGGAAATTGTTATGCAAACTGAAAGAATTATCTTTGAATGCTAGAATGAAATGTGATCCTAAGTTTGCTACTTCACCTATCTTTGTTGATGATAAGGATTATGAATTCTCTGTCGATCCAGAGTTAATTACTTTGGTTGAATCTGATCCTTTCCATGGTTATGAAACTGAAACTGTTGTTGAATTTGATCCTTTCCATGGTTATGAAACTGAAACTATTGTGGCACATCTTACTAAGCTGAATGACATAGCCACTCTTTTTGCTCATGATGAGAAAATTTGCTAATATTATATTCTCATATTATTTCCGTTCTCATTAAAGGGTGGTGTTAAGACTTGGTATAATACTATTGCTCCTGGTTGTGTGCATAGTCCCTAGGATATGATTTATTACTTCTCTGAAAAATATTTTCCTGCTCATAAGAAACAAGCTGCCTTACAGGACCTATTTAACTTTGTGCAAATTGAAGAGGAGAGCCTCCCACAAGCTTGGGGGAGGCTTCTCCAATTGCTTAATGCTTTGCCTGAGCATCCTCTTAAGAAAAATGAAATACTTGATATCTTTTATAATGGACTAATACACGCTTCTAGGGATTTCCTAGACAGTTGTGCTGGTTGTGTTTTCAGGGAACGAGCTATTGAACAAGTTGAAGAATTATTGAATAACATATTGAAAAATTATGATGATTGGACTCTTCCCGAACCACTGCTTAAACCTACTCCGAAGAACAGGGGTATACAATATCTCAGTCCTGAAGATATGCAAGAGACAAAGAAATCTATGAAGGAAAAAGGTATTAAAGCTGAGGATGTCAAAAACTTACCTTCTATTGAAGAAATACATGGGCTTGATATACCACCACCACCTAAGGTGGTAGAGGTAAATTCTTTAATGAAATCCAATGACAATGACAATCCTTACAGTATGCATCCTAGTCAATGCCTTTATGAGTTTGATAACTACATTAGAAAGCAAGATCACTTCAATGCAAATGTTATGAAACAATCGAAATACAATTTCGATATGATTGCTCGCTTGAGTGACTTGTTATGTAGAATTTCTAATGATGTTAGAGGTGTAGGAAAACATGCCTCTATGGTTCAAACTCAATTAGAACAAGTTGCTAAATCTCAAAGAGAATTGCTTGATGGAATGCACAATAATATCAATAATCATACAGTTAGAGTAATGACTAGAGGAGGTAGAATGACTCAGGAACCACTTTATCCTTAGGAACACCCTAAAGGAATTGAACAATACTCTCAAGAGTTAACATTGATGCACCTAGTCCTTCTTATAAGAAAAATAAGAAGAAAAATGATAGGACGTGGCATGCCTCTAGTGAACCTGAAGTAGAAAAACCTCCTGATAATGATAATGAAGTCTCTATCTTTGATGCTGAAACTCAATCTGGTAATGAACACTCACCTTCTGATAATGAAAAAGATAACGATGAGGTTCATGAAGACACTCAAACAACTAATAAAGAACCAGACAATGATGTTGAAATAGAACCAGCTATTTATCTTGATAACCCACAACCAAAGAATAAAAGATATGAGAAAAGGGACTTTGTTGCTAGAAAGCATGGTAAGGAAAGAGAACAGTGGGTTCAAAAACCTATTCCCTTTCCACCTAAATCAACTAAGAAGAAAGATGATGAAGAATTTGAATACTTTGCTGAAATGCTTAGACAAGTCTTTTTGCGTACTCGCTTGACTGATATCTTAAAAATGCCACCTTATGCAAAATACATGAAAGACATCATCACCAATAAGAGAAAAATACTGGAAGTTGAAATCTCCACCATGCTTGTTAATTATTCTTTTAAGGATGGAGTACCTAAAACACTTGGAGATCCGGGAATACCAACTATACCTTGCTCCATCAAAAGAAACTATGTGAAAACTGCTTTATGTGATTTAGGAGCTAGTGTTAGTGTTATGCCTTTCTCTTTATTTAAAAGACTTGATTTGAATAAACTCACACCTACCAAAATATCTATGCAAATGGATGATAAATCAAGTGCCATACCTATCGGTATCTTTGAGGATGTGCCCATTGTTGTTGCAAATGTTACTATCATAACTGACTTTGTTATACTTGAGATGCCCGAGGACGACAACATGTCGATTATCCTTGGTAGACCCTTCTTGCATACTGCAGGGGATGTTATTGATTGCAATAAAATGAAGGTCACATTTCATATCAATGGTAATGAGCATACAGTGCACTTCCCGAAGAAACAATTCCAAGTGAATGGTATTAATGTTATTGAAAAATCTCCGACAATCACTATTGGAAGTTTTCAACTACCTCTACCTACTGCAAAAAAGAAATATGAAATGCTTATTGTTGGGGACATTCATATCCCCGTTGAGGTAACTTAGTGTTTTACGAAAGTTCTTCAGTTTCATGCTAATCGGAAGTGGTTGTTAATAAGAATTGATCAACCTTATTAATGAATCATTTTTGAGAGGCATGAAGTTGATGAATTTAGTGAGCACTACCTTCTGTCCTTACCTTTTGTTTTCTATTTTCTTAGTTAAATAAAATAAAATGACATGTTTTGTCTATTTCTGAATTTCCCGTAGAATAAAAAATGACCCAAAAATAAAAGTTCTCAGAATACCTTGAAAATTTAATATGATCTTTCTGAATATTTTAGATTTTTTGATGCAAATAACATCAGAGGGGAGGGGGTGCACCAGGTGGGCACAACCCACCTGGGCGCTCCAGCCCCCCCATGCATGCCTTAGTGGGTTGTGGTTCCCACGTGGCCCCCCTCACTTACCTCTTTAGCCCATGTCATCACCTACCTCCAGAAAAAATCACCATTGCTCTCCCCCTCGTGTTCTTGCTACCAAACCTGCAGATGTCGATCTCTTTCCTCGAAGCTCCATTTCCGAAACTGTTTTGGGGGATTGCTGCTTGGTATGTGACTCCTCCATTGGTCCAATTTGTTTTTGCTTTAGTGTTTTATATTTTCAACAATTAGTTACTCTTGGTGCTACTGTAGATGAGCTTGCATGTTAAATTCTTAGAGCTCTAAGTAGTTTGAATGCTTGATAGCCTCTATGCATCCCTATGAGTAGCTATTATCAATCTTGTGAAGTTTGGCTAAATAAAATTTTGTGGCCAAAAGTTTTCAGAAATTGTACGCTTATGTGATGAACTTCTTTGGAAGGACTTCTTTGAGGCGGAGGTCCTCGGGGCATCTTCCAGTAGAAGCTTCATTCGTCACTCTTATGTTGAACCAAGTGCAAATTGTATATGAGATGCCACCACCAAATCATGTTTATGGCCATGCAACGATTTTTTGGTGAGTGCAGGTATTAAAGAAGAGTTTGAGAAATATATTCTCAATGCCGAGCTCGGTCCCTACATTGAAGATAAGTGCAGCCAACATCTCAGCCTCACTGAGTCATTTACTAAAGAATTTAAATTCCATCCTCATGAGTCCAGAGTATCATTTAAACTGTATGACAATCCATTTACTATACCTCTAGAGACATTTTCTAATCACTACAAAATTCCATTTTGGGGTTCATTGGACGAACCACCAAGGTCGGAGTTTCAGATATTCCTGACTAGCCTTGGTTATGGGGAGACTAGAGGAGTGACGCAAGGTAGAATAAGGAGCATTCATTTTCCCTCAATTCAATACTTCACACTATTTAATGGAAAATGTATCGTAGGCAAACAAGGTTGTAGTATACTTTGTGCTCCTGACTTGAGCCTCATATGCACCGCTCACACCGATGACAAATGTTGTAATCTTGGAGCGATTGTTGCATGCGGGTTGCAACACAACGCTAGTAGTGGATATTTTTATGGTGGAATTTATGCCACACAGTTAGCTAGGGAGCTGGGCCTCTCACCTTGGTCTTATGACCCTAGCCTACCTGTGCCGTCTTTAGACTTTGATGCCATGAAATGTCATAAGTTCCTTAGTGGTGAAATCCATAATTTTACATATAACCTGTTATTTAATAAAAAGTCCATTGTGGACACCTTTTTCCTGCACCTGCTCTTTTTCATGTTCACAGCAAGGGAAGATATTTTGTTCTTGAGGGCGAGGCCCGAGAGTATAACACGGAGGTTGTGGCTGCTCGGCAGGCTGAGGCGGCTACACCTAGAGCATCCGTGAGCTATCATTCCAACCACTACGCAGGCTACCGATGGTGATTACCAAGTTAGGCCAAAAGCCTAAGCTTGGGGAGTACCTATTCCCACTAACATTACATTCATGTTCACACACTTAATTCCAGTTTTCGGTGTCCACACTTTTTCATTGTACTATCCATGTTAGATTTACGTTCTCGCTTTCTTCTTGTGTGTTTGTAAAACTTTGAGAAAACTCAAAAATATTTCTTTCTTCTTTTCGGTTTTTCTTTCTAGTTTGGTAAGTTGTATTATTTAAAAGAAAAACCAAAAAGATTTCCAAGTTCTTCTTTTTCTTGTTGGGAGCTTTAATTTCCCGTGTAAATAGTTTTTCTCGTTTCCATTTTCCTTTTTATTTGCCTGTTCAAGAAAATCCAAAAACTCCAAAAAAATATTTCAGTGTGTTTCTCTGATTTTTTTTCATTTTTACTGAGTCATAGCAAGGAAAAAACCACAATGAAAATGTTGAGTGGCTCTCATATGCATTATTGTTCATCTAACTATGAGCCCATATTACTTTGTCTTCTCCTTTTGGAATAAGAATGTTTGCAAATTCTGGCTTAGTCCATGACACTCTTGCACTATTATTATTTTCATATCATTTGATCGTGCAAGTGAAAGGCAATAATGATGATATTTGATGAACTGACCATGGCATAGAGAGATGAGTATGAACTCAACTTGCACTACTGCAGGATGCTACTAACGCGACACTACGATCAGAGACCCTTTCACGAAACTGTGTGCGATGCATTAATCACAGACAGTGATGTAAAAGAACCGTCAAAAAAGGCGCAAAACATTTGCGATGGCAGAGCCATCAAACATAGTTCAGATTTTAGTTACGTGTGCGATGCAGGGCACACGGTTAGTCCATTCGAACTGTTTGTTATGAGGCAAAACAATAGAAACGGGCAGCCATATCAATGTCTGTGCGATATACGGCATACAGTTTGCTCCGATGAACTGTTTGCTATTAGGGAGTGCAACAGAAACGGTTAGCCAGATAAAGGTGTGTGTGTGATATACGGCATACGATTCACTCAGACGAACTGTTTTCTATTAAGGAACACAACAGAAATGGTTCAACTTAACAAGATGTGTGTGATATGCGGCATACAATTCACATGGATGAACTATTTGCGATGAGCCAAAAAAACACAAATTAGACCTATAAACAAGATGTGATACGTGGCAAATGACCGACTCGGATGAACTATTTGGGATGATAATTTACAACACATACGGTTAATACGGTAAGTTCGTGTGCGATTCTGTGTGTATAAAAAACTTTGAAAACAACAAACTAGTTGCTTGCGGTGGCTAGGAGTATCGCACACGATGCGTCTACGAGTACTCGTGTGCGATGATTAGTAACTAGTACATACGTTTCCTTATGTTAACATGTGTGTGAATTTGCAATATGGACAGTTAATATGCAAATGCCTTCTGTACATCGGGCACACGCTTAAACTCAAAGAATTGTGTATGATACTAATACTTTCCATGAAAATTTAAGAACTTGGCTAACAACATTTGAGTAACATATATATAGTGGTTACACTATTTGACAAAAGGAGTATTGAGGGAGTCCCGGATTAGGGGGTGTCCGGATGGCCGGACTATGACCTTTGGCCGGACTCCTGGACTATGAAGATACAAGATTGAAGACTTCGTCCCGTGTCCGGATGGGACTTTCCTTGGCGTGGAAGGCAAGCTTGGCGATACGGATATGTAGATCTCCTCCCATTGTAACCAACTCTGTGTAACCCTAGCCCTCTCCGGTGTCTATATAAACCGGAGGGTTTTAGTCCGTAGGAGGAACAACAATCATACCATAGGCTAGCTTCTAGGGTTTAGCCTCTCTGATCTCGTGGTAGATCTACTCTTGTACTACCCATATCATCAATATTAATCAAGCAGGAGTAGGGTTTTACCTCCATCGAGAGGGCCCGAACCTGGGTAAAAACATCATGTCCCTTGTCTCCTGTTACCATCCGCCTAGACGCACAGTTCGGGACCCCCTACCCGAGATCCGCCGATTTTGACATAGACATTGGTGCTTTCATTGAGAGTTCCGCTATGCTGTCGCCATCAGGAAGGATGCCTCATCCCGTCTTTAAGGACGGCGCTGTTGCTAAAGGAGCTCTGGCTATCGGCCAAACTCTCCAGCTAGGCGGATATCTTATGACCGCCTGTTCAGCCGCCGCACCGACAATGACTTCTCGGGTCATCGAAAGCAATCTTCACGTCAACTCGGAACTCGCCGAGCAGTTAGATCCGATGGAGCTCTCTTCCTTAAATGAGCTCTTGGATCGCATCGCCACCCTGGGAGTCGCTCCAGACTACGATTAGATTGGGCTTAAACCCGATATGAGAGAGATTAACTCTCCCCAAGTCACCCACCACATCGCAGTGGTGGAAGAACAGTGTGGCAAATCTTCACCCATCTTAAGGACTAGTTATGTCCGGATTCCCGATCCCTCCAAGCCGGATAACCGCGGAGGGGAGGACGTCACTCAAGCCCTGAACCTAAAGTCAGGCAGCAGGCTAGATTCATTGGACAACATCCAAGAACCCAAGCTTCTGAGTTCGGAAACTCCTTGGTCCCTGAGTCTCAAATTGGGCGAGGTTCTGGATTTAACTCCACCCGCCCACCCAAATATAAGGGATCTATCCCAAATTCAGCAAGAGCCCACAGAAATAGTACACCATTACTGGGCCAGATTCCTCCTGGTTATGAACAGGATCGAGGACTGCCGCGAGGAGGATGCAATTTCATTCTTCTGCAATAATTGCACGGACATCAGAATCCTCAACGCCATAAGTCGTCGTGAAATTACATGCTTCGCTGACTTGGCATCCATAGTACGAAAGTACTGTGCGATGGAAAGCGTCCGGAAAACCAAAATAAAATTTTGGGACAATCCGTCCCTGAATACAACCCCAGTCCGAAATAAAAGGGTGCATTATCGCCAGACACCTGGGCTAAACAACAAAAAGCAAAAACCCTCTGTAGGGTATGGAACCGTACTGGAGGGATGGCTCAATGGACCCTGTAAAATTCATAGTACAGAGGGCGCCACACCAACTCATAGCCTTAGAGCATGTTGGATACTCCGGCAGGTGGCCAGAAGTGGCGAGGAGCTCCTAGCTCCATAATCCGTAGAGCACCAGCCCAGGGAGACCAGTACGGTATCAACAGTCTTCGAGACTTTCGCATCAAATAATATGCAAAAACGAACACTCCGCAGCCTTACTGAAGTCTACCAAGTAGCAACAATAAACCCATGGGTGACACGGCTATTACCTTTAATGCCAGTGATGAACCTAAATTCCGAACAGCCCGAGCACCAGCTGCATTGGTCCTCAGTCCAATAGTGGACGACTTTCGCCTTACCAAGGTTCTCATGGACGGTGGCAGCGGATTAAGCCTCATTTATGAGGAAACCCTTCAAAAAATGGAAATAGACTGGAGCCGCATTGAGCGAAGCAACACAACCTTTAGAGGAATAATCCCCAGTCGGGAAGCGTGCTGCTCAGGAAAAATCACACTGGATGTGGTGTTCGGCACGCCGGATAATTACAGGTCCAAGGAGGTCACGTTTCAAGTGGCCCCGTTCAGCAGCGGATACCACGCTCTGTTAGGGCGAGAGGCATTCATAATTTTTCAAGCTATACCCCATTACGGGTACATGAAGCTCAAAATGCCCGGACCCAACGGAATCTTCACTCTTGCTAGTGACCCGGACATAGCACTCCGCGCCGAAAACAAGACAGTCGCATTGGCCCTTGAGGCACTATCCGAATCCCTAGCGGCCAAAGAACTGACTGCACTCCGCTCCACGGTGAACAAGGATGACGTGATACTCAGTATAAAAGATCCAAGTCCACCTCTTTTAAACCGGCGGATGAAATAGTCAAATTCCAAGTCCATCCAACGGACCCTACGAAAACGGCCTCCATCGGGGCGCAATTAAACCCTGATGTAGACGCCGCACTACGAGAATTCCTACACGAAAATTGGGACATTTTTGCCTGGCACCCTTCAGATATGCCAGGAATCCCACGCAGGCTGGCCGAGCACAGCCTAAACATCCTAAAAGGATTCAAGCCTGTCAAGCAGGATCTTCGGCGTTTCTCCGAACCTAAGAGACAAGCCATGGGAGAGGAGCTAGCCAAACTGCTAGAGGCCGGATTCATCAGAGATATAAAACATCCGGACTGGCTAGCAAACCTGTTGATGGTACCAAAGAAGGACAAATCCTGGCGCCTATGCGTTGGTTTCAAGGACCTTAACAAGGCTTTCCCAAAGGATCCCTTCCCCCTCCCCCGCATCGCTCAAATCATCGATGCTACCGCAGGGCACGATTCATTGTGTTTCCTCAACACATACTCCGGCTACCATCAAATTAAGATGGCAGAGCCAGACCAAGCCGCAACGGCATTCATCACCCCATACGACCCATTGAGCTTCAACACAATGCCCTTCAAGCTCAAAAACACCGGCGCAACATATCAGCGCATGATTCAAACATGTCTGGCAAACCAGATCGGCAAAACAGTGGAAGCCTACGTAGATGACGTGGTCGTCAAAACCAAGTGTGTCGAAACTCTAGTAGACGACTTGAGGCTCACATTCGATAACCTCCGAGCATATGACATCAAGCTTAACCCAGAAAAATTTGTTTTCGGCGTATCAACCGGAAAGCTCTTGGGCTTCATTGTATCCAGTAGAGGAATTGAAGCAAATCCAGCCAAGATCCAAGCTCTGTCACAATTGGACATTCCGAAGGACCTCAAACAAATACAAAAATTGACTGGATGCGTGGCGGCTTTAAGTCGCTTCATCTCCCGCTTGGGAGAAAAGCTATCACCTCTTTATCGCCTCCTCCGGCGCACCGAACACTTCGAGTGGATGGATGCTGCCATGGCCGGACTCGAAGAAATAAAAGCCATATTGGCAACAAACCCGGTCCTGGCCGCGCCTAACATCGGCGAACCAATGCTATTATACATTGCGGCAACTCATCAAGTTGTCAGCGCAGTGCTCGTCGTCAAACGAGAAACGGACGGACACAAATTCCCCCTTCAAAAACCAGTTTACTACGTGTCCACTGTCCTCACTCCATGCAAGTCACGGTACTCGCATTATCAAAAGATAGCTTACTCGGTGTTTATGGCATCCCGGAAACTGCGACACTACTTTCAAGAGTGTTCGATAACAGTAGCCTCCGAAGTACCAATTAACGATATTATAAACAACCGCAACGCGACGGGCCAGATTGCCAAATGGGCCATTGAGCTCCTCCCATTCGACATAACCTATAAGCCACGGCGGGCTATCAAGTCGCAAGTTTTGGCTGACTTTGTCGCCGAATGGACTGAAGCTGAACTCCCTAAAGAGTACGGCACATATTCCAACTGGATCATGCACTTCGACAGCTCCAAAATTTTAGTGGGTCTGGGGGCTGGCGTCGTTCTGACGTCCCCAACAGGAGATACAGTTCAATACACACTCCAGATAATGTATACGGACTCCAACAACGCAGCTGAATACAAGGCCCTTTTACATGGTCTCCGGATGGCAGTCTCCATGGGCATCCAACGCCTAGAGGTGCGCGGGGATTCTAACCTTGCGATATCCCAAATAAATGGAGACTTTGATGCCAAGGATCCGAAAATGGCAGCTTATCACAACACCGTCCTAAAAATGTTGGCTCGGTTCGAGGGGCTCGAATTTCACCATATGGCTCGGGGAAACAATCAGGCAACAGACGTCTTGGCACGCATCGGCGCAAAGCGCGATGCAGTCCCCCCAACATTTTCTTGGAGAGGCTATTCAAGCCATCTGTACAATGGGAAGGGGAATCCGGAAATAACAGCCCGGACCTAGCCGCACCGCCTGAGACCGAACATTCTGACACAACGGGAGGCTCTGCCAACAAAGTAACATCCTCAGCCCACGTAATAATGGCAGTCATTGCCCCGTGGACAGAACCATTCCGAGCCTACCTAACTAGGCAGGAACTTCCCGAGGACCAAAACGAGGCACGTTGCATAGTGCAGCGATCTAAAGCCTATAAAGTCCATGAAGGAGAGCTTTATAAGAAAAGCACCACCGGAATCCTTCAAAGGTGTATCTCCGAAGAGGAAGGGCGGAACCTTTTGGTTGAAATTCATGCCGGACTCGGCAGGCACCACGCCGCAGCCCAGGCCCTTGTAAGCAAGGCCTGCCGTACATGATTTTATTGGCCGACGGCCCAGGTAGATGCTCAGGACTTAGTCCAACGATGCATCGATTGCCAACTATTTGCTAACCAAAGCCATATGCCACCCACCGTCCTCCAAACTATACCCATCACCTGGCCCTTTGCGGTCTGGGGGCTTGACATGGTTGGACCCCTTAAAGGAGGAACCCACAAGCAAAAATACCTACTAGTCATGGTGGACAAATTCACCAAATGGATAGAGGCCAAGCCTGTTAAGACGGTCGAATCCGGACCGGTGATAGACTTCATACCAGGGGTCGTACACCGTTACAGCGTCCCCCACAGCATCATCACTAATAATGGCACGAACTTTATGGCCGACGAGGTTAAACTCTGGTGCAAAAACATGGGCATCAAGCTCGACTACGCTTCAGTCTATCACCCACAAACTAACGGTCAAGTCGAGCGAGCAAATGGTCTAATCATGAGAGGTATCAAAACCAGATTAGTGCGGTCCCTCAAGGAATCTAACACGCACTGGGTAGAGGAGCTCGACTCCGTACTCTGGGGGCTGCGGACCACGCCGAATCGCACCACCGGATTTACAGCATTCTTTATGGTATACGGCACAGAGGCAGTCCTGTCCTGCGACATAATTCATGACTCACCTCGCGTGCGCATGTATGAAGAAAGAGAAGCTGAACTCGATCGGCAGGACAGTTTGGACGCCTTGGAGGAGGAGCGCGACATGGCAAAAGCCCGTTCCACATTCTATCAACAGCAGGCTCGAAGATATCAAAGCAGAGAAGTACGGGCCAAAACTTACAATGTTGGTGAATTAGTTCTATGCCTGCCGGACAAGAAAAAGGACAAACTCAAGCCCAAATGGGAAGGTCCCTTCATAATCGACCAAGTCCTGACTGGTGGAGCATACCGTCTGCGAAATGCATTGGATAACCGACTCGAGCCGAACCCATGGAACGCAGCTCGTCTACGAAGATTCTACGCCTAGCACCGGACTCTGTGTTCGTCTCCTTCCTCTATCTATTTTTTACACATTAGCTGTCTTTTCTCTTACAGCCTTTAAGGGCTCGTTTGCGCATTGTTCGCACACAATTGACTCGCTACCCGCGCTCATTATACCTGGGGGCTTCTTTATCAGGAGCTTGTTTACACGGGCCTCATGCCCAACACTTGTGTCACACTTCCGCATGTACCTTTTATTCACCATTATATGCATCGATATGACTTATGTTTTGGCCAAGCTGGGTTGCCTGGCTCCTGTGCTTACCCCTACGTTCCCGATTGTTCGGCTAGGCGGTAAAGGGAGCACCTCTGCGATTGTTACTGCCGGGTCAGCCGGATGTGTACCTCAGACTGGGTGAAGCCGAAAGCTAGCCTTCTTAAGGGAATTTTCGGTCGGTGAACTAAAATATGATTTCTCACTCATTTATTTACCCGCCCCCAGATGCTTTTCTGCTTTTTTCGCAGTCCGGACATGCACTTTAGGGCATGCCTCCCAGGGAAAGGAACCCCTAACGGAACTATTCTCCTTGGAAGATGTTTCTTACTAACCATGTAATATAACATAACTAGTTGGGCACTTGTCTGTTAAAGCACTAATGACCCCTACGCCTGGTATCCACGCATGCCCCGGTTCTTACATAACCGAGAGGGTATTCGGTCACACTCCAGACTATTGGGTCCAGAGGTTGAAGTGAAAAGGTCCACAATGACTAACGATCTACAATCCGGCTAGAAGGCATTTTACACGTCATCTTAAATTACATAGTCAATTTGACTGGGTATATTCTTCTTCAATACCATCCAACAGGCTGTCTAATTTACAGTCCTGTTGGGAATACTTGGCGGCCAACTCTACCTAGACGTACACTAAACTGATAGGGATCTCCTTCCCATCGGGCCCCATAGGTTCGACCTCGGCCATGTGGTTTGGGTCAGCCTTCGTGTACCGCGTCTTCACCATGGCCCAGGCCTCCCTGGCGCCTTGACGGCAGGCCGTTATCTTCCATAATCGGAAGCGCCGCCGCGCTCCCTTCAGCTTCTCTGCATGCTCTCCAAGGCCTTCGGGCATGGAGACGGATGGCCACAAGGCCTGGGCGACGCCTTGCATCACCTGCCGAACTCGTTCGTGCAGTTGTGAGAGCTCGGGAAGAAGGTCACCCGTAGAACCGGGCATTTCCTCTGCAGGTTGACATGTCAGCATACCTACAGACATAACTCTGTCAATCGACTTCCTCGCCAAACTTTTTTTTCGAAGTTCGTTCAAGCACTTACTAAAAATGCCGCGTCGAAGCCGCCGATTCTCCTTCACGGAGTCCGACAGCTGAGCACGAACATCCTTTAGTTCCTCACCCAGCTGGGTGTTGGCATCTTGGAGCTTATTCTTATCTTGCCTCACCCTCATAAGCACGCTCTTGCCGGCCTTTAACCGGCGCACGAGTTGTTGCTTGTCCGGATCCACACCGGCGCCATCCACAATGTTATTGTCAGATTTGCAAGCATGCCGCACTTTTCAACATACTTATCTTTTGAAGAACATATTACTAGAGGGGGTCTCCTCGGCCTCCCCCGCCATGGCTAGTGCAGCCTCAAGTTGGGCCTTGCACTCTTCCAGCTCCTGGGACAGTTGGGTATTCTTCTCTGTAAGATCCTGCATAACAAATGATCCTTAAATCAGTTGTTCTAACTGTTTCAAGTCTCGGGGGCTACTGACATATATAACCATCAAATTTTCTCACCTGTATGTCTTTTACATACTGCTCTGTGGCTCTGGCTAGACCATTTTGAGCGGCACGGAGGTACGCATCTCCCATATTGAAGGCATCCAATGCCTCTGGGGAGAAACAAGCGTCACGAAGAGATGTCCGACAACGCCTATGGTTCATGGCACTCTCCACCTTGGAAGTGGTGGCAGACAGCCCGTCCGCATCCTCTGTCGGAGGAGCACCCGGTGCACACCTCGTGTTCGCCTCCGCTTCCGGACCCGGCCTTGGAGCCTGGCCGGTGGAGGCGCGATTGGCAACCTCTCCGGATATAGTCCGGCGAGTGCTCTTTTTCCTGAAGAGAGCACGAGCATTAGTATACCTTCAAGGAATAAACCCTGTGAATAAAATGGCATGCCATACTGTTGCGTCGGCATCTCAATCCGGACAGCACTTCTTTTTAGCCTGCTGGGCCTTGATTCCCCTTGTTGGCTGGCCACCGCAGGCTCAGCCCTCCGCCTCAAGGACCTCCCTTGCAAAAACGCCATTGGTATAGGGTGATCAAAAATAAGCACAGATGGATCATCTTGAAAGTAATGGGACTTCGGTCTCGGTTACTTGTGAGGCGGGAACTAGTCCGGGATAATCGGCTGTAATGGCCACTAAGGCATCGTCCTTGCCCCATCGATCAGCTCCACAGATAAGTCTGGGTCCTCTTGGGAGTCCGGGTCGAAGGACCATTCCGGGTACTCGGGTTGTGGAGGAGGGCTGTTTATCTCCTTTACAGCCTGGCGTAGCTCCTGCGTTGAGATTGCTAGGATGAATACTTAACTATGGGGATATAAAACGTATGGGCGAGCGAAAGTGTCCGCTTACCCAGCTTGGAGGATTGTACATAGAAAATCCGCCCCGTGGGTTGATGCAGAGGAATTCCTCCTCTTCTCCCTTGTACAAAGCAGACAAGATCTTTATTAGAGCGGCAGCTGATTCCGGCCCCTTACGGCCGCACCGGGTGGCGTCGTCCTCCCCGTTGAAATCCCACATGGGGTGACCTCTATACTGAAGCGGCTGCACCCCTGCATAATGCATGTGGCCATGACCTCGATCATGGTCAGTCCGGAATGAGCCAACAACCTTATCCGGCTCATCAGGTAAAGGACGTACCTGTCATTTTCCTTCTGAGGGCTCCATGGACGCCATCTTAGGCGCTTCTTTAAAGGAGCATTATCGAACTCAGGGAGGCCGATCCGGACAGGGTCCAGCAGGGGAACATCTTCTATATAAAACCATTCTGAAGGCCAGTCTTCGGGCGCCTTCTTTGGGGTTCCGGACAGATATCCGGTCCCGGCAATGCGCCATAGGTCGGCTCTGCCCACTTGATATATCGACCCCTCCTGAGAACGGGGCACAAGGCAGAACAACTTCTTCCACAGCGCCAAATGAGCCTCGAAGCCCAAAAACAGCTCGCAAAGGGCTACGAAGCCCGCAATATGCAATATGGAGGCAGGCGTAAGGTTGTGCAACTGGAGGCCATAGAACTCCAGGAGCCCCCGGAGAAATGGATGAATTGGAAATCTGAGCCCTCTTATCAAATAAGGGACAAGGCATACCCGCTCTCCTCTGGAGGGATTGGGGACGCTCTCCGCTTGCTCTCCACCATTATAGGTGGCGAGCCTGGCTCGAACCGGGACCATGTAGGCTGGGGGGAGTAACCCCTTGGCTTGGAGCGCCACTAGCTCGCTGTGCGGGACGGAGCATCTCTCCCAATCTCCAGGCTGAGGGCTGGGGAGGCGAGAGGAGGAGCTGCGTCGACTGGCCATGATGGAAAGGATCTCTGTCGAATGCGCTCTGATGAACACTCGCGGAGGGAAGATGGTGTGATTTGGATCTAAATCCCCGTCTCTTTTATGGGCGGCTCATTTATGCCGCTAGGGGGGTAAATGAAAAAACACCCTGGCTTTTCACATTTGTTTGACACGTGGAAGATGACCATTATTGGGCACAGAAGCCAAGGAGCACAACATGCACCAGAAGCCGGACACTATTCGACAGGTATATGGAATTTGGAGAAGAACCCGTCTTGCAATGCCGAAGACAAATCTGCGCGCCGGACTCATCGTCATTGAAGCCTGGTTCGGGGGCTACTGAGGGAGTCCCGCATTAGGGGGTGTCCGGATGGCCGGACTATGACCTTTGGTCGGACTCCTGGACTATGAAGATACAAGATTGAAGACTTCGTCCCGTGTCCGGATGGGACTTTCCTTGGCATGGAAGGCAAGCTTGGCAATACGGATATGTAGAACTCCTCCCATTGTAACCGACTCTGTGTAACCCTAGGCCTCTCCGGTGTCTATATAAACCGGAGGGTTTTAGTTCGTAGGAGGAACAACAATCATACCATAGGCTAGCTTCTAGGGTTTAGCCTCTCTGATCTCGTGGTAGATCTACACTTGTACTACCCATATCATCAATATTAATCAAGCAGGAGTAGGGTTTGACCTCCATCGAGAGGGCCCGAACCAGGGTAAAAACATCATGTCCCTTGTCTCCTGTTACCATCCGCCTAGATGCACAATTCGGGACCCCCTAGCCTAGATCGCCGGTTTTGACACCGACAAGGATCTTCCCAACACGGTTTTGAAAACCATATGGTCCATATCTAGATACGTAACATAGTAACAACTATCACATTTTAAGAGGCTAACGACCAACAACCATATGGTCCATATCGACATGCTTAACATAGTAATACCTAGCACATTTTAAGAGGCTAACGGCCAACAACCATATGGTCCATATCGACATGCTTAACATAGTAATACCTAGCACATTTTAAGAGGCTGAGGGCCAACAACCACAACTATTCGCTGGAAGCAGCTTGATCACGGTGACTCGGCATCTCGTCAATGAAAACAAAGAGCCCTCCTGTGCTTTGGTATAGCATGAGTAGAATAGTGTCTCCGATTTTCCAATATGGATGCATTGCCACGACAAGCGAGAACTTGTTAATTTCAATGGTTCCATTTCTGTGGGAAATGCAGTACCTTGCAATCACTTTGGCGTTATTAGCAGGCACAAGTGTAATTCGACCATGCCGGGAAATCAAACCAGGAACTACTATAGCGGGCAATTTCTTTTGAAATGTAGAATAAAAACCAATTGTAACATATCATTGAAGATATATATAGTATATGAGCATCAACATTAAAATAAGACTTTTTACCAGTGTTTTGTGCACACAATTGGTCTTGTTCAATGTGTGCACCATAGGTATAATTAATCCCATCGAAAATCCAGCGTTCATATGTAGTGCTATCTCTGTCAGATTATCAACAAAGTTTATGACATGCTTCAAGTCCTTCCAGTGAAATTTGGTACGCTTAGTAACATACAGATCGTTCACTATGCATCCAACATATCCAGTTTAAAAGGTGGAAAGATATTATTTATGCCGAACATGGCAGAAGAATATATAGTGCGCATAATTTGGTAAATAGAATTTGTTACTGCCTAGGAACGGAGTTAGAAAATGAAATCACAATTGGTTGCTTAAATAGTGATCAGTTAGTCAGAACAAATACCTAGATTTTGCTAAGTAATATGACAGCATGGAGAAAGTTGAAAGGACACTAACCTCGATCAGACTTTGATCGGCTGATGACATTGGGGAAGTAAACATCCATGTTAATTAGACCAGGTTGTGGTGCACGCACTAGAATTTTATTGCCAGCTTTCAGTTCATAACACTTAGAAATTTTTCTCCAAAGGTCCGCATTAAAATAGGAGTGACCATCTTTATCAAGTTTTGCGCTAACCTTCATTGTATGTCCATGTTGCGTTGTCAATATGACATCCTGGGAGTCATCAACCAAGTAAAGCCTAAGATTTCCTTCTACTCCTGTTCTTGCAAAGCAAGGGATGTACTGCTTGAAATGAAAATTAAGATCATAAATTAGATATATTGAAATAACAGAGCAAGATGCAAATGTGGGAGTAACTGGTAGAACAGAGCAATATATAGATGAAAGCAAAGTACAAAAATATATAATTAAAAATAGATAATGTAACAAAGATTTGGTGCAAATATATAGATAATGTAGCAACAGAAGGTATATGTTCACAAATTTAGGCCATGCCGACCGTGGTAGGTTGAGATTGAACATACTGAGCGCTCTCTGGAGTCATCCAGAATGGTGAGATAGAACTTCGTTTCCGACTGGCTGCGAACACACTTGCCCGATTTTTGCTTGCACTATGGACACATGAATGAACACCCATGAATCAACTAGAACAAAAATGATTACATGGTGATTTACGCTGGTTGATTAACAATGATGGACAGACACAGCAAGAGATGAGTGAATGTTTCACTAAGTTGATTAACTTCTCCATGAGAAAAATCAATCCCGCAGAAAACCCCAGTCGACCAGAGTCTAGAATGTCGGTGCAGATAGGCGGCGGAAAGCGGTAGGGAAAAATCCCATGCCGTTTGGCATGTAGGGTATGTGCAGCAGGTAGCATGCCGAGATGGAGATGCATTTAACGAATACCTGGTGGGAGGAGATGATGGCTCCGAAGAGTTCAGAATCATCATCGACAGATAGCTAACGACAGTCAAAATTTAGAGGCGCGGTGCGCCACTAAGTGTGCCACTGAGATGCGAGGACTTGTGTGCGGTAGCCATCCTTGGTGGGGAGAAGGGATATGATCTCCCCAAGGATGGCGTCCGGGAGATCACTGGTGTGGTCCACGAGAGATTCTACGGGTTCCTTGGATCTAGGGGGCCGTGGCCACTTCTAGCCACGCTACCGGGTCCAAGATCTACATCCAGCAGCGCCGCTGGACGGAGCCTCATCTGTGTACATACCAATCTAAAAAAATGGCACAAACATACATGATGACATTCAAAATCAATTCTCAAGATCTAGAAGACAAAAAGGCACAAACATATATGTAGGACATTCAAAATCAGTTCTCAAGATCTAGCCACGTATTATTAGCACACATGCTAACCCTAGTCGGATTATTAGCAAAAATCATTTGTACAGAACAAACAATTAATCACTAACCCTAGATACCATTCAAACAATCAATACACTATATGCATCTAACGGATCTTAATAACTCTGATTTCATGGACTGATAGAACATAACCATAGGATTTGTATTCCAAAAAAATTAGAGGGGATGGGGGAGTAACCAGAGAAAACACATGATATGTTTTCCAAACAAATGGGTATAGATGACTAACCGGTTTTCCGTCGGGATTGCAGTCATTTCCGGAGTTGCTGTTGACCTCTGACTCCGGCTACAGAGGGGGGGGGGGGCACGATGGCGCTGACGAAGTCAAGGTCGTGCTGCTGCCCGGGCGAGACCTCGTCGGTGGTAACGGCAACCTCTGTGCCCAGCTTCACGCGTTGCGCGGGTGCTTCACCAGCCCCGGTGTCGCAACTCCGTCTGATGGTGCATTTCTGCCGCATCCTGATACACTCTAGAGTCCAGACGTTGGTGACCACTATGGACCGGGGGTGCGGCCATCTATTATTGCTAACGGCTCGGGCGTGCCATTAATACGGACTAGTGGGAGCGAGGCGGGTGACGGTCAAAGGCTGTCTTAACTCCCGGTGAGCTTGCACGGCGGACTTCTACCATTCCTACCATCATTTCATACAGCTACTCGCATGCCTCCCAGTGACACCGCGGAGCGAAAACGCCTCCTTTCAATTCACACACCTGCACACACGCCTCTCGGTCTGCCTGCACAGAGGACTACTCGCATGCGTTCCGTCAACTCATGCCTGCTTGCATGGCACACGGGGCGCGTGTCGGCACATATATTTTTTGTTTTTTGATTATTCATTCTGCTGCTTTACTGCTTAACCGGAGCATGGCACGGTCTAACATACATAGTCTGAATAAATAATCCATATGAGATATTGGTTGCCGTTATTAACAATTTCTCATTTGTAAGAAGGTTGTATCAAAACTTGTCTCAAATTTGACGAAAAATACAATATCACAGTCTACTGGTGTCCATATATGACACCACGATAAGTTTCTTGAATTTCAACTAAGTTTTTGATTTACTGAATTTTAAAAATCAATATTCTCAATGTTTTGAAATCTCTTTCATAGGGAAACATGCACCTAGGGACATACATATGATTTTGCAATCCATTTTGGTGCACATGTAGCTCAAATTTGATTATTGCACATTAAATCCCTAGGAAATCAATCAATGTATAAAAACAGTCGAATGATCTTTGTATTGTTTTTTCAAATTTTAACACGACACTCCTTTGGTCACATGTTCTCTTCAGGAAAAGTTTGACATGCCTCAAAGTGGCGGTGGTGGTGCGGGATGTGTGTGTGTGTGGGGGGTCTGGTAGTACACTACGAGTCGTGAGCCTCGGTGTGGGATTATTGATCATTTTGTGAGTCATATATGCCACATCAAAGTCATGAATTGGTTATTAAAAGCATTACACAACCCTTTCATACATACATGTTTGGGCCACATGCATGCATTGGTGGTCCTCTCGGACACTCCCTTGTGCGGTTATCAGCGACGTGCCTATCCGTTAGCCCGCAAAAGGTTGTCGGTGTTCTGGGATCGGGGGTACCCAGACTTGTATGCTTGCGGCCCAGCACCTGGCCCCGTAGACGACCAAGTATGGCCCAGCCACAAGACTCCTCAAGCAAGACCCTTGCGAGGGCCCCCCGGCCTCGCAAGGCGGACAACGCCAACACCTCACGAGGAGCGGTTCCCCGAGCCTGCCTCCCGAGGAGAGGAGACTTCTACGCAGGTACCCCGCCTAACGAGGCTCGCGATGACGTGAGCCATGACGACCAAGGCCAGGCGGGGACCAGCGGGCGCAAAAGGGGTCAGTTTCCTCTTTGGTGCTAAGGGGGCGAGGATCAACGCAGGTTCCCGAGGGATCCCCCAAAGGTTTCCATTCAGGTGCAACAAGACCAAGACCACGAGCTCGGCAGGATGGATGTCATTACCGAGCCCACCAATGCGTCATGGCCAGAAGCTGACCACCTTTCGTCAGGATAAGATTTACCTCTTGTCCCCTTTCAAATTGGCCGTTGTGGAATCCCTTCCCGCCTAAGAGCATCTCCAACAGCCGCCCAACACGTGGCGCGCTAAAAACCACTTTGTAGCGCGCCGATCGCCAGGTTTGGCATGGCGGCGCAGCACTAGCTCCAACACTCGCGGTAAAATGCAGCGCACGCATAGCTCCAGCGGGCGTGCTAAAATGCAGTGCGCGCACTCTCGCACAAACAACATATGCACTCCTAACACAAGCAAGAAGATCAAACATAAACAAAATAAATCAACAATAAATAGTTGAATTTATTATTACAACTCAAACAAATAGTATCTTTCATCAATACAACAAATAGTTCAACAATACAACATCAAACACACAAATCATGATGTTCTTTGGCGGCCATTCCAAGCCCACCACTCCTCAATGAGACCCTTCTGAAGATCATCATGCGCTGCCGGACATCGAATGGCATGATAGGAGGAAACAAAATAGGCCACCCTTTCAGCCCTCTGCCACACTCGCACGGGATGTCCCAAGAGCTCATAGTGAGAGTAGTCTAAATCTTGGCCATGCTCATTCTCGATGATCATGTTGTGCATGATCACACAAGTGTGCATTATGTACCAAAGCATCTTTTGATCCCAAAATCTAGCCAATCCTCTCCACATCTTTTCTAGCCCCTGCATGAGCATTGTGGAAATAAACATATTTCTTACCTTCCGGTTTTTTCAACCGCTTCACAAATGTTTGCCACTTTGAGTAGATGCCATCCGCAAGATAGTAGCCATAGTTGTATGTACGACCATTAGCTACAAAATGCACCAGTGGCAGTTCACCATTTGCACTCTTATTCATTAGTGGTGACCGATTGACAATGTTGATGTCATTCAAAGATCCAGGCATTCCAAAAAAAAGCATGCCAAATCCAAGTCTCTTGATTGGCCACCGCTTCAAGGATTATAGTGGAACCCTTTTTTGGCTGTGGAATTGCCCATGCCATGCCTTTCGACAATTCTTCCAACTCAAATGCATGCAATCTATTGAGCCAAGCATACCTGGGAACCCGCGAGCTTTGTTCATCTCCAATAGCCTTGCGGCGTCTTCAGCATTGGGAGATCTCAAGTACTCCGGGCCAAACACTTGCACAATTCCGACTGCAAAGCGCTTGGCACACATGATGGCTTGGCTTTCTCACCCATGGCGAAGTGATCATCAACTAGATCAGCAGGGATACCGTATGCCAACATACACAAAGAGGCTGTCACCTTTTGAAAGGTGCTACGCCTGAGCTCTCCGGCGGCATTCCTCCTCTGCTGAAAAACCGGTCACGGATCGCTAGTTTCTCTGCAATGCGCTTGAACAACTCGGTGCTCATCCTAAACTAGCGACGAAAGTGCGACTAGGGGTATGTGGGATTCTCCACAAAATAGTGCCTCATCAATCTGTTGTGGGCATCGATCCTATCCCTCCAAATTTTCTGCCGACCCATAACCGAACCATCGTGCTTTGGTTTTTTGTTGATGTGCATAGCTAGGATCATTGCAAGATCCTCCTCCTCTTCCATATAAAATTCTTCTTTGGAAGAATCATATGACGAACTCATCTACAATGTTCAAAACTAGGATATAAAAAACTACAAACAACAAGCACCAAATTCATGTAAAAATGTGAAGTTGGAAGCAATACATACCTTGTGGGTGTTTTGTCGAACACCTTGTGGGCGTCGAATGGCAGTGGGTGGCCGGGCGTTGTTTGTTAGAGGACTTTCGCGCGCGACGGGCGGAGGTGACTAGAGGGAGACGAAGGAAGCCATGGCCGTGCGGGGAGAGACCGGGGAAGCATCAAAACGGTCGCCGGAAGAAATGGGGTGGCGCGGGCAGCGGGGGCGCCAGCGGCTGGATGGTAGGTGGAGTTGTGAGCGAGTGCTCAAGAGTCCAGCGCTTGGAAGGGCCGCAGCTAATAAGCAGCGCACGATAGTGTTTCGGCCTGCACACTGAACTAGATATGTCGCACGTGCGGTTTTTGCGCCTCCGCTCGAGCGCCCAGAGCGGTAGCGGGCATCACAATTTTTTCAGCGTGGTGCTTATATAGCGCGGCTGTTGGAGATGCTCTAAGCTCTGATGTTAGAGGACCAGACCTAGTATAAATATAGTCTAGTTTCCACCGTAGAGAGGGATCGAATCCTTCGGCCATTGAGCTCTCCTGAGGTAGCTTGATGCAGCTTGAATACATCGGTATTTCCCCAAAGAGGAATGCAGCACAACAACGGAAGGTATTTCCCACAGTGATGAGATAGGAGAACCAAGCAACACTATGTAAACAGTACTTGGACACAAAGAACAAACACTTGCAACCCGACATGTTAATGGGGTTGTCAATCCCTTTCGGGTAATGGTGCCACAAATTGTCAAGTTGACAAGGTAAAATTGTAGTAGATTGACAGATAGATCTTGAATAAACGCAAAATAAAATAAAGTGCAGCAAGGTATTTTTGGGGTTTTGGAAATATAGATCTGAAAATAAAAGCAAATAAAAATAGATCTCGAAGGCAAATATGATGAGGAAGAGACCCGGGCGCCGTAGATTTCACTAGTGGCTTCTCTTGAGAAAAATAGCATACGATGGGTAAAAAAATTATTGTTGGGCAGTTGATAGAACTTCAAATAATTACGGAGATATCCAGGCAACGATCATTATATAGGCGTCACGTCCAAGATTAGTAGACCGACTCCTGCCTGCATCTACTACTATTATTCCACACATCGATCACTATCCAGCATGCATCTAGTGTATTAAGGTCATGGAGAAACAGAGTAATGCGATAAGAACGATGAAATGATGTAGACAAGATCTATTCATGTAGGAATAGACCCCATCTTGTTATCCTTAATAGAAAGGATACATACATGTCATTTCCCCTTCTTCACTGGGATTGAGCATTGTAAGATCGAACCCATCACAAAGCACCTCTTCCCACGGCAAGAAAAATTGATCTAGTCGGCCTAACTAAACAAAACATCCGATGACGAAATACGAGGCTATAAGTAATCATGCATATAAGAGATCAAAAGACTCAAATAAATTTCATGGATAAAAACATAGAACTGATCATAAACTCAAAGTTCATCGGATCCCAACAAACACACCGCAAAAAGAGTTAC
The DNA here is from genome assembly GCF_018294505.1 of Triticum aestivum. Lineage (NCBI taxonomy): Eukaryota > Viridiplantae > Streptophyta > Magnoliopsida > Poales > Poaceae > Triticum > Triticum aestivum. Next base: position 167,235,723 of record NC_057813.1, read on the forward strand.
ATCAAATAGATCTCCAAGAGACCATTGTATTGAGAATCAAAAGAGAGAGAGGAAGCTATCCAGCTACTAACTACGGACCTGTAGGTCTACAGTGAACTACTCACGTATCATCGGAGAGGCACCAATGAGGATGATGAACCCCTTCGTGATGGTGTCAAGATTGGATCTGTGGTTTCTGGAAATTGCGGCGGCTGGAATTGTTTTTATTGATCTCCTAGGGTTTTTGGAGTATTGGGGTATTTATAGAGCAAAGAGGTGGTGCGGGAGGCCACCGAGGTAGGCACAACCCACTAGGGCATGCCTGGGCCCCCAGCCGTGCACAAGTGAGTTGTGCCCCCCTCGGGGCACCCCTTGGGTACTTCTTTGGCCCATCCCATGTCTTCTGGCCCAGAAAAATTGTCCAAAAAGTTTCTCTGTGTTTGGACTCCGTTTGGTATTGATTTTCTATGAAGTAAGAAACAAGCAAAAAAACAGCAACTGACACTGGGCACAATGTCAATAGGTTAGTCCCAAAAATGATATAAAGTTGTTATAAAATGATTGTAAAGCATCCAAGAATGATAATATAACAACATGGAACAACAAAAATTATAGATACGTTGGAGACATATCAGCATCCCCAAGCTTAATTCCTGCTCGTCCTCGAGTAGGTAAATGATAAAAACAGAATTTTTGATGTGGAATGCTGCCTAACATGTTCATCACATATTATTTTCTTTGTAGCATGTGCATTTATACTTTTATATGATTCAAAGCAATGGTTTAGTTTTCACATGAAGATTTCAATACTCAAGCATATCAACAAGCAACCATGTCTTTCAAAATATCAATACTAAAGAAAGTTATCCCTAGCCCATTATGCTCAATCATTGATCCATTCATGAAACACACTCGCATATTAGCTACACCCAGTACTCAAGTATGATCATAGTGCCTCTTAATTGGTGATTTATAAGAGAAGATGGAGACTCAAATTAAACTAAAATTGCATAAAGTAAATAGAAAGTCCCTTCGCAGAGGGAAGTAGGAATTTGTAGAGGTGCCAGAGCTCAAAGCGAAAAAGATAGAGATAAAACATTTTGGGTGGCATGCCTTTCCTGTCAACGAAAATGGTCGAGTAGTTCCCAATACTTTCCATGCTAGATATATCAGAGGAGGTTCCTAAACAGAAAATAAAGTTTATTCCTTTTTCCATAATACTTTCACATTCCATGGCTAATAGAATCCACGGGTGCCGTCCATACCAACACTTTCCAAGGAATTTATTATTTGACAACATAAAGTAAATTCATTTTTCGTTTCGGGACTGGGCATCCCAAATTCCTTTGACATACACTCGTGCAATGACAAGTGAATAAACACACATCTTGAGAATAACACGTCTAGCATGGAAAAATATCAGCCACTCCCTACCGTTTTATTATTGGTACGAGCACATAAAAGAGAAATTTATTTTGAAATTTTGAGATGGCACATGCAAATTTGCTTGGAATGGCAAAAGAATACCGCAAATAGGTAGGTATAACGGACTCATATGGCAAAACTAGGTTTAAGGATTTTGGATGCACAAGTAGTGATCATACTTAGTGCAAGTGAAGGCTAGCAAAAGATTAAGAAGCATCCAACCAAGAAACAAAAAAATCTCATAAGCGAGCATTAAGCATAGCTAACACCGAATAATGCACCAATAGTAGGATGTAACTTCGTTGCATAACTATTGACTTTCGTGCTTGCATAGGGAATCACAAACCTTGACACCAATATTTTTACTAAAGCAAAATTACTCATCAACATGACTCACATATTATATCATCATATCGCAAAACTATTTAAAAGAATCAAGTTTATTTTGTCCAATGGTCTTCATGAAAGTTTTTATTATATCCCTCTTGAATATGTATCACTTTGGGACTAATTTCGTATGTTGCTTTTGATAGCTCAAACAAATCTAAGTGAAGAACACGAGCCCAAAAAGTTTCTTCTCTGAAAATAATTTAGGTGAGGCAAGAGATAATTTCTTCAAAAATAAATTTTACTAACTCTCAAATCAATCTAAGTGAATCATGAGAGCATTTCTTCAAAAATTGTAAAGCACACCATGCTAGAAACATATAAGTGAAGCACTAGAGAAATTCCATAGTTCATAAAGATTTAAGTGAAGCATAAAGAGCAATTTTAACAAGTCATAGCATAATTTTGGCTCTCTAATATAGGTGTTTCCAACAAGGATAGATGACACAAAATAAAAAATAAAACAATTAAAGACTCATAACATACAAGACGCTCCAAGCAAAACTCATGATATGTGACAAATAAAAATATAGTTCCAAGTACAATACCGATGGTCGTTAGAAGAAAGAGGGGATGCCACTCGGGAATCCCCAAGCTAAGTTTCTTGCTTCTCTATTAGATAATAGATTGGTATGCCATGGGCATCCCCAAGCTTAGGCTCTTCTTACTCCTTATTCCTTCATCCATCGTGATCTCACCCAAAACTTGAAAACTTTAATCGCACAAAACTCAACAAAACCATCTTGAGATTTGTTAGTATAACAATGAAAATCACTACTCTAAGTACTATTGCAAACCCATTCATATTTTATTGTTGCATTATATCTACTGTATTCCAACTTTACTATAGCTTATACCCTCTAATAAAAACCATAGATTCATCGAAATAAGCACACAATGCAAAGAAAACAGAATTTGTAAAAAAAAACAGTCTGTAGCAATCTAAAAACTCCGAATACTTCTGTAACTCAAATAATTCCAAATAATTAGGACAACGTGGGAAATTTGTATATCAATCTTTTGTAAAAAATCAGATTAAAATAACCTTTATGTGATTTATGAAAATTATTTTACTGGGCGCAAAAGTTTCTGTTTTCCAACAAGATTGAATCAACTATCACCCAACATGGTCCCAAAGGCTTTGCTTGGCACAAAATACTAACTAGAACATAAAAACACAATCATAACAAAGGCATAATTGTGCAAATACTCATGAACAGAAAGAAAAAGACAAAAATAATTTTATTCATTGGGTTGCCTACCAACAAGCGCTATCGTTTTATGCCCCTAGCTAGGCATAATGCATAGATCTAAGTGTTGTCATCTTTGTTTTCCAACTCTTCAATCAAACACTTAGAATTCTTCAAAATTTAGCATATAGATTTTCAACAACAATACTTCTAGGAACAAGTTTGAGAAATTCATTCTTGCCGGCAGGGTCTCTTATCACTTCAATAAAATCGTGGTGAATACTAATCTTCTTAAGGTCTCCTTTATCATTATTACTAGAAGTTGCACCCTTGTTCTTAGTAACTTGAGAAACCTTGCTACTTTTTACGGGAGTTTTTTCTAGCGGAAGCGAAAGCCGCGCTCAGATTACTAAAGATTTCTTCCAATTTATCAATCCGAGATGGGCTTTCTTCAATCCTTTCATGAATTATGGTCCCCTTTTCCTTTAACGACTTAAGAACTTCTCCCGCTTTTGACCCAATTTTACTAGCAAAATTATGCATCTTTTTATCCAAGTTCTAAGTGTGTTCTTCGGTGAGCATTTTATTTTCAGAAGTATGTAGCCTTTCCATAACATGCTCGAGAGTTAAGGTTATTTCATTAATCATAAGAGGTGGTGAACCAACTAATTTCCCATAGCATTAAAAGCATATAAATAGGGATACATCAAGAAATTCCCACCGGTAATCGTATCAAGGACGAATCTATAACAAGTAGTGATGCCCACATAAAAACAACGAAAAAGAACAATGTAGATTGCTTACGAATAGATCTATTGTGAGCATTGCAAATTCTATACCAAGCAACTTTTAAATTCTCCCCTCCCCTTTGTTTGTAATTAAGAACTTCATTCTCAGGGGTGCACACAATAGAGGAAGAACTATCCATAGTGACAAAAAGTGACAAACAAAGTTGCACACAAAAACACATCTGACGAGAAAACGGCAAACAAAAATGAGGGCGAATAAAACGACAAAGTTTTGTGAAGTGGGGGAGAGGAAATGAGAGGCAAATGGAAAATAATGTAAATTGCAAGGAGATGAGATTTGTGATTAGGAACAAGGTAGATGTTGATTATGTTAGATGACCCACAAGTATAGGGGATCAATCGTAGTCCTTTCGATAAGTAAGAGTGTCGAACCCAATGAGGAGCACAAGGAAATGACAAGCAGTTTTCAGCAAGGTAATGTATGCAAGCACTGAAATTATAAGTAATGCGTAGTTTGATAGCAAGATAATTTGTAACGAGCAAGTAACGGTAATGGTAACAAAAGTGCAGCAAGGTAGCCCAATCCTTTTGAGGCAAAGGACAGGCCAAAACGGTCTCTTATGATAAGCAAAGCATTCTTGAGGGTACACGGAAATTTCATCTAGTCACTTTCATCATGTTGGTTTGATTTGTGTTTGCTACTATGATAATTTGATATGTGGGTGGACCGGTGCTTTAGTGTTGTTCTTACTTGAACAAACCTCCTACTTATGATTAACCCCCTCGTAAGCATCCGCAACTACGAGAAAAGTATTAAGAATAAATATGACCATAGCATTAAACTTTTGGATCCAAATCAGTCCCTTACAGAATAGCGCATAAACTAGGGTTTAAGCTTCTATCATTCTCGCAACCCATCATCTAATAACTACTCTACAATGCATTCCCTTAGGCCCAAGTATGGTGAAGTGTCATGTAGTCGATGTTCACATGAAACCACTAAGGGAATCACAACATACATACCATCAAAATATAGAACACATATCAAGTTCACATGATTACTTGCAACAAGATTTCTCCCATGACCTCAAGAATAAAAGAAACTACTTACAAATTATAACCATGCTCAAGATCAGATGGGTATTAAATAGCATAATTGATCTGAACATATAATCTTCCTTCGAATAAACCATATAGTAATCAACTACAAGATGTAATAAACACTACTAGTCACCCACAAGTACCATCTGTAGTTCCGGTACAAAGATTGAACACAAGAGATGAACTAGGTTTGAGAGGAGATGGTGCTATTGAAGATGTTGATGGAGATTGCCCTCCCCGAGATGAGATAGTTTTTTCTGATGATGATGACGATGATTTCCCTCTCCGGGAGGGAAGTTCCCCCGGCCGAATCGCTCCGCTAGAGGGCAAAAGTGCTCCTGCCCAAGTTCCGCCTCGAGATGGTGGCGCTTTGTCCCGAAAGACCTCCCCTCATTTTTTCTAGGTCAAAATGACTTATATACCAGAAGATGGGCATCGGTGGTGGGCCGAGGAGGGCACAACCCACCAGGGCGCGCCTGGGCTCCCTGGCGCCCAGGTGGGTTGTGCCCACCTGGTGGGTCCCCTCTAGTAGTTATTTTCTCCAATAATTCTTATTATTCTATAAAATTACTCTTGAAGTTTTAGCTCATTTGGAGTTGTGCAGAATAGGTATTCTCCCTCTTTGTGTGAACCTTGCATATTATGAGAGAAAAGGCATTAGAATTACTCCAAAAAACATTATTATGCATAAAAGCATCATAAATAACAGTAGGAAAACATGATGTGAAATGGACATATCATCTCCCCAAAGCTTAGACCTCGCTTGTCCTCAAGCGAAAACCAAAATCGAAAAGCATGTCCACATGCTTAGAGGGAGAGGTGTCGATAAAAACAAAATACAGACATAGAAGCATCATGTATATTGTTATAACAACAACAAACTTTAACATAAAACTTTATCATATAACTTCTATCATAGACTTCTCATGAACAAGTAACAATTCATCACAATATTGGAGTATAAAGCATAAACTATATTGAAAACCAACAAACTATGTCCTCAGTCAACTTTGCAACTACAATTCATCATCTTTTCAGGAACGGTCACGTATCGGAGCCTTTTGGAAAGTCCACATACTGAACCATCATATAGTCTTCTATGATTGCTAACACTCACCTGATACACATGAGCAAAAAGTGTCAACCAAACACATACAAAGATAGGGGCTTATAGTTTCGCCTCCCAACATACTCACCTCAAGGGTGATGTCAACAATAATAACTCATGCTACCCATATCCAACTGGATATATGTGCCTAGATCTTTCCTCGCCACATGGTGCTTGCCAAAAGAGAAAATAAAAAGGAATAGAGAGAAGAACTTTGACTCTTGCATAAAAGTAAAAGATAGGCCCTTCATAGAGGGAAGCAAAGGTTGCCATGTTATTTTTGTTTGTATGCTCAATCTCTTAGAGCAAAAGAACGCCATGTTATATTGACCCTTATAATAACAACCTTTATTATTCAGTTTGTCGCTTTTATTCTTTGCCATCACAAGTTCATACAACGCTCAATTTTCTATTACACAAACAATGCTTTTAGAAGCAATTTTTATTGCCCTTTTGCACCGATGACAACTTACTTGAAGGATCTTACTCAATACTTAAGTAGGTATGGTGGACTCTCAAAATAAGATATGGGTTTAAGGGTTTTTGGATTCACAAGTAGTATCTCTACTTAGTGTGGAATTTTTGGCTAGCAAAGTTGGGGGGCAAGCACCACATGTTGAAGGATCTATGACAATATAACTTCTATGTGAATATGAACAAACATAAATCATTACATTGTTTTCCTTGTCCAACGTCAACAATTTTGGCATATAATATTTTTATGGGGGCTCACAATCACAAAAGATGTCCAAGATAGTGTATTTGCATGTGTATCTTCTCTTTTGTCACATCCCTAGTCTGGTATGACCTAGACTAGCTAGTCATTTGTGCATCATGTTTAAATTTCATTTAAATTGAAATGAGGATTGGTGGAACCCTCAGAATCATTTTTGAAAATGACCCAAATAAAAATTTCTCCAGAAGGGTCCAAGAAAATGCTCATGTTGCTCTCTGAAAATATTGGACAGAGATAAAAATCAAAACAATAATTTTAGGAGCTCATGGATATTTATTTTGGCCATTTGGATTAATTCGATAAATATTTGCATTGGAAATATATTAGTTATATATATTAATATATGTCCAAAAATTGTGCCTTTTGTTGAGGAGCTCTGGAATAATACCTTTAGCCCCTACAAAAATTGGCATAAGCAAATAAAATGGTTTAGTATTTTTATTAAACCAAACAAATGCCAGAAAAGTAGAAAAGAAAACAAAACTGGAAAAATGCCTACCTGTGCTCACCTGAGGCCTGGCACTGTGCGGCCCAGCTGGCCGGCCCAGCCGACTGGCTAGTGCCAGTCGTCCTCCACCTCCCGCCAGGAGGCCAGGGGTGTGTGGCCGACGCGCGCGCACCGCCGTGCCGCCACGGCACCTGCCTGCCTGTCCTCCCCCTCGACGCCTGGACGTCCGGAACGTCGCCACGCGCTGCCCCGCACCGCTCTCACTCCCTCTCTCTCTCCCTCCTCCCTGGTTCTCTCTTCCCCGAGCGCACCCGAGCGCTGCCGCCGCCATCGCTCACCGTCGCCATAGCCACCAGCCCTCCCCAGTCGCACCAGCGTGTCCAAGAGAACCGCCTCGGCTCCGTCTTCTTCCTCGATGCCCCACGCAACCGGGGATGCACCACAGCGCCTGCACCGTCCTCGTCTTCAACCTCGGCCGTCCGAGATCGTCTTCGCCGCCCTGCTCTGCTCCGTCCTTCCCCGAGAAAGCTGGCCAGCCCATCGGCCTCCCCGTGAGCCTCTGCTTCGAACCCCTCTCCTCCTCCTCGCGTTTACGCCGTCTAGACCTCAGTTCCGCCATGGCCGAAGCTCGCCTCCGCTCGAGCTTGTCGCCGGCGTTGCTCCGGTGACCCTTTGGCCACGCCAGTGCACCTAGCACTCTCGCCGCACCTCGTAGTGCCCCGCTAGCGTTTTAGTTCGCGCGTTAGCACGCTGCAGCCGCGCCCCCGAACACAGCCGAACTCCGGCGGCCGCAAACGTGGTCGCCGACGTCGTTCTCGGCCACCCCAGCTCTGGCCGAGGGCACTGCTCGACGCGCCGCATCGCCAGCTCTTCGAAGAGCCTAAACACGCCTCGAACGGAGCCCTGTGGGTGATTTCCGCGGCGTTCCGCCGTCTCGGGCCTCGCCGGCGGCTAAACGCCGGCGAGTTGACCGGGTTAGACCCCCTGTTGACCCAGATTTGACCCGTGTGGGTCAATGACAGGTGGGGCCCGGCCCTGCTAATTTTTAGTTTAGGATTAGTTTAGCAACTAATTAACTCTGTTAACTAACTGTGACACTGACAGTGGGCCCCAGCGCCACTAACTCTTAATTAGGATTAAACTAACCTCTGTTAAACCCCCCTGTCACTGACGTGTGGACCCCACACGTCAGGTTTGACCCCAGCCAGCCGCAGTTGACCGCTGACGTCGTGCTGACGTCATGCTGGCGCAATATCTATTTTCTGGAATTAAAATAATTCAGGATATTTCAGAAATTGATTTAAACTTCAAAAAAATCATAGAAAATCAACCGTAGCTCAGATTGAAATAATTTATATATGAAAAATTATCAGAAAAATGCAACCTATCCATCTGTACTAGTTTCATGCATGACAAACCAACTTATACATGCTGTATATAAGAAAAACACATTATGGCATATATAAGAGCTTACCTTGGAGATGCATTTGAGCTTATGGTTCAAATGGACTTCAAACCAAATGATTACTAGTTGCATTAGCTCAAACAGCATCACATCTACATGCCATGTTCATGCATCATATTGTTGCATATGATTGTGTTTTGATTGCCGACACTGTTCCTTCTCGATAGGTCCTGCTCCGGAGTCTGTTCCAGAGTACCTGTCTGTGAAGCAGTGCCTCCTCTGTTGATTTACCAGGCAAGCAAACCCCTTGTTCATTTCGATAAAACCCTACTCTCTCGCTCCTGCTCTCAGTTATTGCATTAGGACAACAACGATTCATCTGCTACTTTGTGCTGCGGTAGTTGAACCCATTCCTCTGCATGACCTGTCATTGCCACAGTAAATAGTTGAAACCCACTAGCATGTGTAGGAGTTGATTGAGCCATGTTGTGTTCCTACCATGCTATGCCTGCTATTGCTTAGAGTGTGTCAGGTCTGGTTCATTGGGAATGAATTGGAGTGTTACGATATGTTCTAATGCTGAGAGTGAAGTGTGTGAACACGATTTGGTAAAGGTAGCGGTGAGAGGCCATGTAGGAGTACATGGTGGGTTGTCTCATTGGAACCGTCCTTAAGCACTGAGTTCTATGTATGTTGTCCAATGACTCGATACTACCACACATTGGGTTCCGGTAACTCGACCCCTCTCGACTTATTAACCAACTTGGTCTCTGTCCAGGAGTCGCAACTAGTTTCTGGTGTTTGTAGGTAGTGCTATTTTTCTACCAAGTGGCACCCGGCAGGGTGGGCTTGGGACAGACTAGGCACACGTGGCACGGTGTACCAAGTGGCACCCGGATGGTGGGCTTGGGAACCCTGCTCACATCGTTTGGGGCCGTGAGCGACACCCCGGCCGGATCTCCTTGCGGATGGAACCCGAATAGGCGATAAACCTGGACTAGAGTCTTGTGTGGTTAGTCAGGTCGTGGCCGACACCCTCGCCAGGCTTCCGCTTGAAGGTTGCCGAGATACATGACGTGTACATGGCGGTAAGTGGCGAGAGCGTGTGTGAAGAAGTACACCCCTGCAGGGTTAACATGATCTATTCGAATAGCCGGGTCCGCGGTTATGGACTTCTTGGATGCTTACATGGTACATAGACAACTTGAAGTGGATACTCTAAAATGCTCAAGACAAGTGTGAGTGCTATGGATGGTCTTCCCGTAGGGAGACGGGGATGAATCCATAGTAGTGTATTGTGTGGTGATTAGTGGACTCGTGTACGTTGTCTCACCTCCAGAGTTTCTGGTAGTCGTAGAACAGGATAGCCACAGAGTCAAAGCTGGCTTGCTGCAACTAAACTCCACATTACCCTCTTGACACAAATGCATGTATGGTAGGATCTGATGTAAGTCTTGCTGAGTACCTTTGTACTCATGTTGCTTTATTTATGTTTTTGCAGCGGAGACTTCGGTCTTATTAGTGTTCTCGTGGACTTCGACGAGTAGCTTGTACCTCAGCTACGATCTTGATCGGACGTTGTAGATAGTCAGGCTTTCAGCCTTTTTCAATTATAGATGTCTGTACTCGGACATGTAATGCTTCCGCTTGTTGCTTGTATGCTCTGTATGATGGGTCTTGTGACCCCTGTTTGCAATAAATGCTATGATGGCTCTTCTGAGCCTTTATCTATTTGAGTTGTTGAGTTATGCTGTGATGCCATGTCGTACAGCACATACTTGCATGTTATGCGTACGTGTAATGTGTATTGCTATGTGTGGGATCTGACTATCTAGTTGTTTATCCTTAGTAGTCTCTCTTACCGGGAAATGCCTCCAAGTGCTTCCACTGAGCCCTGGTAGCTTGCTACTGCTCCGGAACACTTAGGCTGGCCGGCATGTGTCCTTCTTCGATCCTGTGTCTGTCCCTTCGGGGAAATGTCACGCGATGAATACCAAAGTCCTGCTAGCCCTCTACAGCCCGGTTCACCGGAGTCCTGTTAGCCCAGTGCTACAGCCTGGATTCACTCGCTGATGACCGACACGTTCGATGCTGGGTCATGGATGCCTGTCCCTGTAAGTTAGTGCCACTTTGGGTTTACGACTAGCCATGTCAGCCCGGGCTCTTTATCATATGGATGCTAGCGACACCATCATATACGTGTGCCAAAATGCGCAAACGGTCCCGGGCAAAGGTAAGGCGACACCCGTGGGGACACCGTGCGTGAGGCCGCAAAGTGATATGAAGTGTTACATGCTAGATCGGTGTGGCATTGAGTCGGGGTCCTGACATCTTTCCTTATTAATTCTTTCATGAATTGCATCATTGACCAATGCTATGTTTGTCAATCTCCAATAAAATTTTCTACTTATACTCTTCCTTATGTGATAACATTACTTACCAAAAGGTTAGCATATGATCTTTTTCATTTATTTATTTTATTTTATTGAACATGAAAGTTAAGAAAACAAAACTCAAACTAAACTTTGTTATATATCTTGCACACGATTACAAAGATATATCACTGAGAAAACACTCGAAAATAAAGGATCGAACTAAACTATTATTCATCTAAAGCAAATGACAACTATGGATCGAACTAAGATAAGTAAAGGTAAAATATAGTGGAGGTGATACGATACCAGGGCACCTCCCCCAAGCTTGGCACAAGCCAAAGGGAGTTCCCATACCCAATACTCAAGTCTCCTTTGGTGATGAAGAAGGAGGTGGTGGTGATAAAGTAACTCCCAATATATCGATGAGTGCATCCTTCAAGCCTTGAATCTCATGGAGGGATTTACGAAGCAACTCAGTGTTTTTCTCCACTTCAGCCATAATATGTTCATTCTCTGGCCCCCAAGAACTTCTTCCTGCATCACTTCCTCTTGGACGAGATATGTCCCAATTGGACGTTATGTGCACACGGGGAGTATTTTTGAACCCATAATTGTGAATTAAATTGTGGAAATATGTGACGATGTAACCTATGTAAAGGCCTCCTTGGAGGGAGTTCTTCTTGCACTTTAGAGCTCTCTTGATTGTTTGATGATCTCATGGCTTGATGAGGATTAGGTCGAGTATAGACACCAGCTAGTGTGCCTCTCTCGGAAGCCGGAGGGTGAATTCCAAGGAAATTCCCTTCATCTTCCTCCATGGCAACCTCCTGAAATCCCTCCCCCTCTAGCTCCTCTTGCAGCAACCGTGCATCATCTTCTCCATTGTTGGAAGAGGGGGAATACATGATGCCTGGCTTAGTAGATCTGACCGAAAACAGGAAGAAAAGAAAACAGAAGATATCTCCGTGATATGGTGGTCAATAGGTTCGGGGGGTATATAAAGATTGTTTTATCTTGGGAAACATCAAACGGAAGAAAAACATAGTCCGGAAGGTACTTGAGGAGGGCACAACCCACCTGGGCGCGCTTGGCAAGCCAGGCGCGCCCTTGGTGTCTTGTGCCCACAAGGGGTGCCTTCCTGGTTGTTTCTTATTTTCTTAATTTTTGTTATATTCCAAAACGGGTAGAAAATATTTTTGCGAATTTTTTGGAGTCCGTTTACTTACCGTATCACATACCTCCTCTTTTTCACGATTTTGGAGTGTTTCAGAAGGTTTCTTTTACGTGTTCATCTGGTGTCATAGTTTGGATAATATTGCTTTCAACATTAATGGGTGTACTAGAGATATAATGTATTATTCATTGCCCATTAACAACCTTCCTGTTAGTACCTTCGGCATTATTTATTTTGATGGCTCCAGATCAATTAGCCTCCTCGATAACATAGGGTCCTTCCCATTTGGAGAGGAGTTTTCCTACAAAGAATCTGAAACGAGAGTTTACAAAAGAACATATTCTCCAACCTTGAACCCACGCTTGTGGATTCTTTTATCATGCCATCTTTTAACTTTTTCTTTAAATAGCTTGGCATTTTCATAAGCTTGGGTTCTCCATTCATCTAGTGAGCTAATATCAAATAACCTATTTTCACCGGAAAGTTTGCAATCATAGTTGAGTTCTTTAATTGCCCAATAAGCTTTATGTTCTAACTCAAGAGACAAATGACAAGCTTTTCCATAAACCATTTTATAAGGAGACATACCCATAGGATTTTTATATGCTGTTCTATAAGCCCAAAGTGCATCATCTAATTTCTTAGACCAATTCTTTCGGGACCTATTGCCAGTTTTTTATAATATTAACTTTATTTCTCTATTGCTAAGTTCAACTTGACCACTAGACTGAGGATGATAGGGTGATGCAATTCTATGGTTAACATCGTACTTAGCAAGCATTTTGCGGGAAGCACCAGGAATAAAGTATGAACCACCATCAGTCATTAAATATCTAGGGACTCCAAACCTTGGGAAAATAACTTCCTTAAGCATTTTTATAGAGGTGTTGTGATCAGCTCTACTAGTTGGAATAACTTCTACCCACTTAGTAACATAATCAACAACAACCAAAATATGAGTATAACCATTAGAGGAAGGAAAAGCACCCACGTAATCAAATCCCCAAACATCAAATGGTTCAACATCAAGTGAATAATTCATAGGCATTTCTTGATGCTTACCAATATTTCCAATTCATTGACATTCATCACAAGATAAAAGAAACTTACGGGCATCCTTGAAGAGAGTAGGCCAATAAAAAACCAGATTGCAATACCTTTTGAGCAGTTGTATCTCCCGCATGATGTCCTCCATAAGCTTCGGAGTGACATTTCCGTAGGATTTTTCCCCGTTCATGCTCAGGTCACTGCAAAAAAAAGACACATTCGTGACATTTTGGGCCGAACGAAATTTTTTTCTGTCATACATATGACATTTCTATGACGATAATTGTGACAAAACCTGGTATCATCATAGATGTGGTGGGCTCCTACTTCTATGACCAAAAATCATGACAAAAAATGGGCTTTTCGTCCTGGGCGGGCCGGAGACGCAGCTGCATGACATTCTTTGGGCCGTCCATGATGGAAAAAACCATGGTAGAAGCGAGGGGGAGGAAAATTTCGGGGAGTTGCTGGTTACGGTGGGAGGTCGGGGGCGGAGCGATGCGCGTTTATCTCGTACGTACGCGCGTGTGTGCGAGGCGTTGGCTCTAACTGAAGTCGAGCGAGGCGTTGGGCTCTAACTGAACCCGAGCGATTGCACTACAGGCTACGCGTTACTGAACCCGAGCGATCGATCGATGGCTACTAACTGAACCCGATGGAGCGATTCCTTCATTACTGCTGCTAACTGAAGCCGATCGATGCTGCCTCTGGGATGAACAGTGAGCGTTGCGGGGGGGTTTGGATGAACAGTGAGCGGTGGCGTTGCCTCTGGATGAACAGGAACCCGTGGTGTGTAGGGCTGGATGAACAGTAGACAGTGGAGGGGTGGCCGTGGAGGGGTGGTTGAACAGGACCCTGTGGTGTGGAGGGCTGGATGAACAGTAGACGATGGAGGGGTGCCCGTGGAGGGGTGGTTGAACAGTAGCCGGTGGAGTAGCGCGCGGTGGAGGCTGGATGAATAGGAGCCCGTGGAGGCTGGAGGAGGTCGACGGTAGCCCGTGGAGGCTGGAGGAGGTCGACGGTGGAGATGAACAGTATCCCGTGGAGTCCCGTTTTGCGGTACGCCACACCCCTCCCCCCGTTTTGACCATAGCGCTCCAACACAAGTCCGTTTTGTCCGTTTTGCGGTATGCCACACCCCTCCCAATGAACAGGACCCCCATTTCGACCGTAGCGCTCCAACACAAGTCTGTTTTGTCCGTTTTGCGGTACGCCACACCCCTCCCGATCAATAGGACCCCCGTTTCGACCGTAGGAGGTCCGTTTCCTCCGTTTTGCGGTACGCCACACCCCTCTCGATCAACAGGACCCCTGTTTCGACCGTAGGAGGTCCGTTTCCTCCGTTGTGCGGTACGTCAGGCCTCGTTCCCATCGCTTGTTCCGTCCAAGCCGGTTGGCTCCCACGCGTTCTGTTGCCTCCCGATGAACACGACGCATTCCGTTGCATCCCCATGAACACGACGCATTCCGTTGCCTCCTGATGAACACGACGCATTCCGTTGCCACCCCATGAACATGATGCATTCCGTTGCCTCCCCATGAACATGAGCCCTCGCCGTACATATGCGCGACTAGGCGTTGGAGACCCCGCCCGTATGTACACATACGTGGCCGTATTTTCTTTCTTGCACCCTGGCCGCTGTACATACGTGTACATGCTACGTGCGCGCCTCTACTACGACACATGCGTGCCTCTACAACGACCAATATGTACGCACACGTTCGCAACCAGAATGACAACGCTACGTACGCTTTGACCAGGTGGGTCCTGACTATCAGGCACTTCCTTGCGTGCGAAAATGTAGCTGGTGGGTCCCAGCAATCAGTGGGGAGAATCATTTTTTTTGCCCGTACGCACTTCCTTGCGTGCGAAGGTGTAGCTGGTGGGTCCTAGCAGTCAGGGGGGAAACGTTTTTTTCACGAAATACGGTGGCCCGTCCGGTGGGTCCCCGCTGTCAAGTGGAGGAATAATTATTTTCCACGTAATAAGGAGGCACTTCCTTGCTGCGGCCGTGGACCCAGCTGTCAGCCTCTCCACATACAGTCCACGTCCGATGGAAATCGTTCCTTGACCACATTGACTACACCACACCGAGAGCACCAGGGCGGTGGACGACGACGAGGCCTAGGAAGGGGACGACGGGGAGCCGGGGAAGACGCGACAGTGGAAGCCCGCGCCGAGAGGAGTACGAGGGTTCACTGGTTCGGCTGCGGTGTGAGGCTGCCGTCGCCGTAGGGCCTGGCTAGCTGTGGGAATAGTAGGGGGCGGTGAGGCCTCCGAGGCAGCACATCCGGCCACGGGAGGCAGGAGCATGCGGCACGACCGGTGCTGCTTTGGGCGGCTGGAGCAAGAAGACCAGAGGTTTAAGAAGCACTACGGCCGTTGGATGGACATCGTATGGTCACTGGAGCTAGAATCGTTTATATTGACTAAGTTGACAAAGCCCTCCGTCCCCGTCAACTTAGTAGGACCTCAAGTCAGCCTCCCACCAAGGTGGGTCCTAGCTAGCTCGGAGGGTATTCATTTTTTTGTGCGTAATAAGGAGGCACTTCCGGTGGATCCGAGCTGACAGCAGGGGGAACGTTTTTTTCACGAAATACGGTGGCCCGTCGGGTGGGTCCCAGCAGTCAGGGGCAAACGTTTTTTTCGCGAAATACTGGTGGCCCATCCGGTGGGTCCCTGCTGTCAGGTGGAGGAATAATTATTTTCCGCGTAATAAGGAGGCACTTCCTTGCGGCTGCCGTGGACCCAGCTATCAGCCTCTCCACGTATAGTATTCTTCCGATGGAATTCGGTTGTTGACCACATTGACCACGCCGCGCCGAGAGCACCACGGCGGTTGACGGCGGCGAGGCCTAGGAAGGGGACGACACGGAGTCGGGGAAGACGCGGCAGTGGATGCCCTCGCGGAGAGAAGTACGAGGGTTCACTGGTTCGGCTGCGCTGCCGTCGCCACAAAATAACAGGGGATGTGGGTGAGTGGAGTGGAGGGATGGCCTGGCCAGCTGTGCGAGTAGTATGGGGGCGGTGAGGCCTCCGCGGCATCATAGCCAGCCATGGGAGGCAGGAGCAGGCGGCACGACCGGCACTGCTTTAGGCGGCTGGAGCAAGAAGACCAGAGGTTGAAGAAGCACTACGGCCGTTGGATGGACATCGTACGGTCAGTCGAGCTACAATCGTGCATATTGACTAAGTTGACAAAGCCCTTCGTCCCTGTCAACTTAGTAGGCCCACTATACTGGGTCCCAGCTAGTAGGGGGAGTATTCTTTTTTAGGGCATAATAAGGAGGCACTTCCTTGCGTGCGAAGATATAGCTGGTAGGTCCGAGCTGTCAGTGGCAGTAATGTTTTTTTCGCGAAATACAGAGGCCCTTTCGGTGGGTCCCAGATGTCAGGTGGAGGAATCATTATTTTGCGCGTAATAAGGAGGCATTTCCTTGCGTGCGGCCGTGGACCCAGCTGCCAGCATCTCCATGTACAGTCCTCTTCCGATGGATGTTGTTCATTGACCACGTTGACCAGGCCGCGCCAAGAGCACCAGGGCAGTGGACGACGGCGAGGCCTAGGAAGGGAACCACATGGAGCCATGGAATACTCGGTAGTTATTCCCATGCGGAGGAGTACGAGGGTTTACTGGTTCGTCTACCGTCGCCGAAGAATAACAACATGTGTGGGACTGAGGGTGAGTAGAGGGATAGCTAGGACAGCGATGGGAGTACGGTGGGGCGGTGAGCCCTACGCGGCAGCACAGCTGGCCGCGGGGAGGAGGGAGCAGGCAGTCCCGCCAGCACTTGTTTGAGCGGCTGGAGCAGGAAGAGCAGAGATTGAAGAAGCATGGCGTCCATTGGATGGACATCCAACAGTATACAGTCCATCTGTGGAAAGCCTCAAATGTGTGGAAAACAGCATACAGCCCATCTGCCATTATTTCAAATAGTTTACAGCCCATTTGCTAATTCTTACGGGGTTTTTTGGAGCCCATATTCTTTTTGCTAGCATTACAGCCCATATTGTGGCCACGATTAAAAAATTATATGAAATTTTGCATATGTCGGTGCGGTCTGAACTGTTTTTAATCCAGAAATTTCGAGTCACATTCAGACTGATTTTAAAAATAAATGTATATCAATATAAAATCCAATAAATTGTCCACGCATAAAAATCAATGCAATTTAAAATCTCGAAATGGAAAAAGATATTTGAAACTAATTGCCGGTTTGATGTGTTTTAAAAATGTACAACCCATTTCTCATTACTGATAGGCCATTTTCTTGGCCAGCCGAATGAAGCTCTCCTCGTCTAGCCCAACAGGCCTGATAAAGTGACTTACTTGACAAATCACAAAAAAACTGGGCTAGCCATTTTCAAAAAGAAAAAAAAACTACCGGGCTGGTCTGTGGTAAACATAAAAGAAAAGGTTTTCTAGACAGGCCAGAGTGTCCCGCACAGCCCAGTTGACACCCTGCTTCTGTCTCAAAAACATATTAAATAAATGCCACTCCAATTATGGCGATTCATAAAAATGCCACTGCAATTTCCAAACTTTGAAAAATGCCACTTTAATTTTTGCAAACTTTGAAAAACGCCACTGCAGTTTGCAAACTTTGAAAAATGCCACTCCAGACTTCAAAAAATGCCACTAGAAATGACATGAAATGGCATTTTTCAAAGTTTGGAAATTGCAGTGGCATTTCTCGGAGGCATTTATCAAATTAACCCAAAACAGAAATAACTGGGCGAGCTGCTGGGTCTCTGGTGTCAGCCGCTCGTTGTGCAATTCTCTTGTTTATTGACTACGTTGACAATGGCACGGGACCCAGATGTCAGAAATCCACTAGGAGGAGCCATTTTTTTATTGGCTTGAAATAAGGAGGCACTTGCTTCCATACTGCCATGACCTTGGCGGGTCCCTGCTGTCATCCTCTCCACGTACAATCATCTCCTGATTGTGTACGCGTCAACTTGCTAGGCCCACAAGTCAGCCTCTAAACCCGTGGAGGACAAATACAACCCATTTTAAAAAATAACAGTCCATTCCATACGCTCAAATGGAAAGTTCAACATTCAGAGCAAAGTAACAGGTCTGATCCACATATAGAGTACTGAACTTCCACGTTGACAACCATCATAGCCAAGTTAACTATCTACTCCCACTAGACAAGTACTAACTTACTCTTAGCTAACTAGACAATGCCGGCGGTACACGCTAGATGCCGGCACCGGCGTCCTGCGCCTCGCCTCAGACTTGCCGGAGGTGCGATAGGGCGCGTTGCTCGCGCGCATTGGCCCTTTCCATGCCGGCGTGGTCCACCGAAGCTTCGGCTTCCAAGCGGGAAACCCACTTGACGAGCTGGTAGTAAATATCAGCGTCGCGAACGAGTGCTTATCCGACAGCCTCCAGGGCTATTTGCCGGGCGCCGGCCTCCACGTAGTCGACCCAGTTGCGGGCGCTCTGCTCGCGACTCAGAGCATCGATGCGCTGCAGCTCCATGTCCCGCTGGCGGCGCAAATCGGCGTTATGCTGCTCCTCCGCCAGGCGGTCGCGCTCCAACAACTCCTGCTCCTCGACCATGCGGTCGCGCTCCAACAACTCCTCGATCTGCGCATTGCCATCTAAAGATAGATAGAATGCCTCCTCCCTCCGTCTGCTTTCTGGTGATAAACTGAACACTAGTTCCAGTGGTGACCGCCTCCGCCGTGGCCTACCGCGGATGGGCGGGGGCATGGCGGATGTGGCGAGCGACGTCGGGCTGGTGGGGGCTTATGAGGATATGGCGAGTTGGGTCATGGTGGCACTGGAGAATGCCAGGAAACAGTACTTATAGGGTGAAGGTAGCGCGACGGTCATCGGAATTCAATGCATAATGGCTCAGCGTGCCAGCTTGCCGTGGAAAACTAGGGAAACTGAAATTATGACTGTGCCGTCCCGTCCCGTCTGGGTCGCATGCCGGCATGGCGGTCAAACGAGTGCACTCGAATCATCTCCCTCCTTGTCAATAATGATTTCACGGATTTAAAAAGCCCGCAAAAATTAAAGCGTATCTTCTTTCGGATTAGTTAGCTACCTTAATTACGGCCGGCTGCATGCAGGCACTCAGAATCACTCGCAGGCAGTACGCGAAGCAGCATGCAACGAGTCGCAGCCGAGGGCACGCATGCAGCCACTTAAATCGCTGGAATTAATTAGGCTTAATCTTCTGAATGCCGTTAATTATTGCCATGCCTAGGTCTTGCTACTTTGCTCATGGGACTAATAAACCCGAATGGAGGGAGTACCTTGGTTGGTGAGAGGTTTGAATTAAGCCCTGCAAACCGGAAAGGAGGTACTAGTACATGCGTGATCCGCTATTTATTCGTGAAGGATCGAGTAGGTTGTTTCTTGAATTGAGCCCTGCAAACCGGAAAGGAGGTAGTACGTGCGTGATACACTATTTATCTGTGTAGGATCGATAGTGTAGCTTGTCAATTTCTTCAGAGGTAGGCATTTTTATCCGTGTAGGATCGATAGTGTAGCTTGTCAGTTTCTTCAGAGGTAGGCATTTTTATTCAAAAAATTGCCACTTTGCATCTTGCGTCGCAAATAAAACTGCCAGGTGCACATTTGTAGGCTAGCTAGTGATCGATCAGTAACTTGTAAACACTGAGCGAACAGAAATAAGTAACTGTTAATGCATCTCAATGATTCACAGATCATATACAAATATGTAGCTCCAAAAGCAAGATCAGCCAGTTCGGATCTTGTGTCGCAACTAAAACTAACAAGTACGATTCCCATACATAAGATCAACATGTTAATGCATCTCAATGATTCACAGATCATATACAAATATGTAGCTCCAAAAGCAAAGATCTAGAAAAAACATATGTTCTTCCTACTAACATGGATGCTTCTCTTGGCCAACATTCAGTACAGACTGAAAGACAAATTTGTTTGTGAAGTCTACAATTCCTCTTGCAAACGTAAGTGGTTTCACCAACAGTTGGAACCATGAGAATGAACCACACATGATGGAGGAACATCCACTGCAATATGATTTGGTCTTCTCTCGATCACACCGCGAGACTATTTTCGGAATACAAACTTTAACTTAGGGAAAATGATGCCCATTGTATAATTAGACCAAAGCAATAAAGCACCAACTGTTGGCCCGTAAATAGTACAATACTACTTTTCTGCAGTCCATGAAGTGACTATCCAATCTTTGTGTCTATTTTCAAATGGCACTGCATGCAGTGACTATACTATTCTCTTGTGCAGTTCAACCAAAATTGCGGACACTTTGTTTGTTTGCCAAATAGCAACGGGCAGACATCTCTATCTGCACAAATATCAAGCAGCTAGTAAACATATACCACACCATATTCGCAGTGATGGAAGAGGTGAAATCGATACAACCGAAATTGAGCATCCAATCATTGAATCCTATCCTGCACCTCCAATGTAGGTCCACCCTGCCAATAAATTCACATGCAAACCACTAGTATTACTATCTAATGACAGTACAAAAAGAGTAGCGAGATAGTAGCAAACCATGTACCTTCGTAATGAACATCTCATAGTGCCACCAATTGGATATAAAGGTTTGGAAAAAAACATGCTCCTAATGTTGAACCAGTTGGACTTTTTGTGCAGCTCCACTAAAATCGAGCATCCCTGTTTGCATAGATATTGAAAGTGTGATTACTATAAAAGTGGCACTAGTTGAAGCATAGACTCACAAATATAAGCATTCCAATTTCTTAATGGGAAAAGGTAGCAAGACTGTTTCTAACCACCTGTTTGAAGGAATAAACTGAGCCATTCCTGACCTTTCCTCTTCTTTTAAGCAAATTTTGTGCAGTTCTACTAAAATAAAATGCCATCACCGCCTTGACAATTTAGTTACACTGTACAAAAGGAAATGACTTAACATTACATCATGATGTCGGGTATGTAGTAGACAGCCATTAGAGACAAACGTACAGACCTCCTCCGATAACATAATGAACATTAATTTGAACAAAGGTGTGACTAGCTTTACCGGGATAATTTGAGTGAACTCTACACCCTCTGTTCCTTAATATAAGACATTTTCGCGGTTCAATTTAAAGTACCCAAACATCTAGTATTTAGAAAAACAGGTAGTAGTTTTCTTGAGCACATATCTGGGAAAGCTTGCCACACTTTATTTATGTCCATACGCTAATGCAACACCATTCGAATACTACAAATATACACTAATCCAGTGGCTAGTGCAACAATAGAGTAGTTAGTTTATTACAGGGTATAGTACAATGGTTTTACTGAACAGATTTCAATAAACTCTAGCACTGGAAGGTTTCTATAAGAATTAACAATACAAAATGTAAAGGTAACAAGTTTCAGCATTGGTATACTAGCTGTGCATGTGCATTAAACTAAATACAAAAGTCTGAAGGTAACTAGCATTATTAACTAATGACAGTATAAAAAAATTGCAAACCATGTACCTCCAAGGTAAATATCATTTCGAACTCGGGGGGGCTTAAAAATTGCTATCCCAATCTTGATAATCGATCAAACATAAAAACTTGATCTTTCCTCTTGATAATCAAGAGAATAGCCGGAGGAGGAGGTGCCCACTATTAACCTTTCCTCTTGTCTTCATAATTGTCTGTGCAGTTTAACCAAAATAAAATGACATCAGTGCCTTGGCATTTTGGTGACACTGTACAAAAAAATTAACTTATCTCATGAAAGTGAGGTATGTAATCTATAAGCATTAACAGTGCAAAAATCTGAAGGTAGTAAAAAGTTTCATCGTTGGTATACTGGTTGTGCAATAGCATTAGAATGCCTTAGCTGAAAAATCTTTAATACATCCACAATCAATAGCTAACCCTGAAATGATCCAGTGACATTAAATGGCACTGCTTAAATTTATCTGTGGCATTAGACTGAGAGCGGCATTAGTTAAATGTGGCATCACTTTAGCAGTAGCATTGCTTGACTTGACTGCTGGCGTTATAGTAACAGCAAAAAAGTGGCAATAAGAGCATGGGAGGCCCATTCGGACAGTGGACGCACCAGTACGATGTACCTCCACGGACGCAGAGTGGTGAGGGAGGTATGGTTGCCAAGAGCAACAAATATCCAGACAACATATGTGGATTACGTCCCATTTTTGTTCTCTTTAGCCACCTTTTTCCTATGTGAGGACAACAAACCGTTCGACCTGGTCATTCTCTATTGCATTGTCATGCCTTTCTACCCTTCTTCAACCAAGAGACATGAGACTCGTTCCTTAGCTACTGATTTTCCCCTTTTCAACCTAGATGCGGGTTTGATGCCTACTCTCTTGGACAGTACAGTCTCCCTTCCTTTCCTTATTCAACCCAGACATGCATTAGTCTGCATGAAGTAGGGTTTCCTTTAATAGTGCAAATTATGGTTTTCGTCTGCGTGGCCAGCAGAGCAGAGGATAGAAAATTGGGAAGATGGTGGAGTGGAAAAAGATCCACATGCAACGACGTGCCAGATGGGGCAATAGAACAAGGGTATGGTTCGAAAAGAGGTAGCATACCTGAGGGTTGGTGGGAAGTGGCTTCGCTCGTGGTCGTCGTCCTCCGCACACACTACGGCAGCGATCCCGCGTGGGCGCTAGGTCTGAGAGGACGGCCTTGTCGTTAGTGCGTGACCTCGCTCGCCGATGATGAATGCGTCAACGCTGCACGTCCTTTTCTTCCCCGGCGGATCTGTACCACCGGTGAGGAGGGAGAGAGGGGCCGTCTTTTTTAGATCTGGAGAGAGGGTGGTAGTGTGAGAAGCAAGTGGGTAGCCCTTGGCAAGAAAGCGCTGAAGCTCCAGCCTATATATCTTCTTTATACTACTAGTACTGGAGGTGGAGTACTGGTAGAGTAGTTTATATTTTCTCTACGTACAGTACCAGTTAGTCGTGCTTCAAAACTGAATGGCGCGCCATTAAAAAAAATAAAGGCCAATAACTAATGCGGCACCTCGGGCCAATGCGGCCCGGTCGCATTTTGCACGAGAAATTACACACCATGTCTGGTTGACATGTCGTCCCATTCCACATATCAGTGAGACGACGGCGAGTAGTAGGAGTATTTCTGAACCGATGTGTACGTCGGGGCGCCCCTTCGTGAACTGTGGCAAACTGGCAACCGTCCACCGACTCTTCGCCTTTCCCTCCCGATTTGGAACTGCTGTCGCACGGTCTTCCTCTCCCTCCTCCATTTTCCTTTAGCCCTTCACCCTTTCTTCTGCCATTGTTCGATCGTCTTCTCCATGGAGGGAACAGGACGAAAATGACCCCATTATTCTTGCCCCGATCTAAAAGATGACGTGGTGGAGGAACTCATTGATCAGTGCAACATCATCACCTCGACTAGCATGGCAGGTTCGTTCAAGCCCATTCTTGACTCAACTAATAACATCATTACAAGGAACCCAAGAGTCAAGGAGCAGTTTGATCTCCCCTATCTTCTTCATCGTGACCCTGATGACTGGCGCTGTCACGACGGAGGCCTCGCCCTGTGCAAGTTGATGCCGCTTGATAACGATACGTATGATGTTAAGATGTCATTGCTTGAGGGCAAGGCTTGGGTAGGCGCAAATGGAGATTGGGTTGTTTACATTGGGTCCAACTGCGAGTGGGAACTTGTGAATGTGTACACTCGTGACCGGGTTCCACTTCCAAAAATCTCAGCAAACTTCCCAGAGGTTGAGCACACCGTACGCACGTTCAAATACAATCATGGTGACTGTCTTCTACGGAAGATAGAAATTTCTCGAGTCCCCAACCGCTCTTGGAATTACAACAACTATGAAGTTGTTGCTATCTTCAACAAGCTTGTTGCCGTCGTCAGTGGTTTGACTAGATGGATATTGCTCAAAAATCAGTTTATGTGCACGGATGAGTACTGTGATGCAATTCAATACGAGGGCCTTGTGTTTGCTGCCACCACTCATGGCACTGTTTTTGCATGGCATCCTCGTTGTTTCGGTACGTTTGTCTTCCACCGTAATTATAATTGTTTCATCCACATGCATGCGGGTTAGCAAGGTTGGTCATAGTAGGGAGTAACTTAGACTAGTAACATGCATATGTTACTAGTTTATGTTACTACCTCTATAGTGCATAGTATTTTAGATTAGTATCATAGGTGGTCTCATTTATTGCCATGCATGACACATAGTAGCATCACATTTATTATGTTATGGTATCTACCTATGTTACTATAACCATCTCTCTCTTCCTTAGTTGCCTGCCACATAAGCATGTTTGCGAGTCCCAAGTGCATGATACTACTTATGTTACCCCCACTATGGCCAGCCTTACTAATTAACCTTCTTCTTGTGTTTCCAAGGTCCTGTGAACATTCCACCACCTATACTTGAAGATTTTTATAACCAAGGGGGAGATGATGATCGTGATGATCACGAGCATGAGGACGAGCAACGCCCATATACTATTTGGCGCCTGGCAACTAATTCCGATGGATCACCTCTTCTCGTGTGTATACAGCCCACTGATGATGTTACTGCTAAGGAAGCAGGTGTAGTCTCTCATGGTCACACTCTCCGGACCTATTCCAACACCCATTGCATGGTATTCGGGATGGATACTAGTGTGCTAGCGCCAACTCCTTCTCCCTGGTATAGAATTGATAGTCTTGGAGAAAACTCACTCTTCCTTGGACAAAACTATCCAATGATGGTCAAAGGCGATCCAACTGCTGTTGACACAACGTTACTACCATTTATGAGAAGCAACTGTGTCTATACCTCAGACATTTGGGTGGTTCCCTACCCTGGTACTAATATAGTAGGCCGCTTCAGCCTGGATGATCAGTCCTACGTTGGTCTCCAGATCGACAATGGATGGCCCGTCCCAGAGAATCACTTGTGGTTCAAAGCAAGCGTTTCCAACGCCGAGGAATGGTTGAGTTGAAGTTCATTTCATTGCTTGTTATTTGTTGTGTGGTGAAAACTTTAGTATTTATAATGTATCCTCGTTGTCTATGTGGGTTGATGACCTGTTGTATGTAATAAAATGATATGCCTGTGATAAACTTACTAAATTTATGAATGGCTTTCGAGTTGCTTCTGTGAGTGAGTGGTGCAACGAGGAAAAAAAAATATTTTCCGAATATATAATTGTACGTGCATTGCAACAGGTTATCGAATGGGGCCAATCAACAATAGTAGTACACTATTTGTACTAGCTTCACATGCTTTGCGCGTCATGCGGGTGTTTTTACTGTAGCCATACTATACTACGTAACCAGCACCTCGAATCCTCGATGCTAGTAGTAGGGTGGCATGGGCCAGAACAAGCATTCACGTCCAGGAGTACGGCACATGCCACCAGCACGACTTCCATCTGACATCATATTTCTTGGAGTCCGTGTTAGAGCAATTTCTTCAACCTCGTCGTTTCTCTAACTCAGCCATCGCGCGGCGGGCAAGGTGGGATTTTGCCGATAGTCGGTTTCCTTGACTGTGGTCCCATTTGTAAGGCCAACTGCAACGCACGACCCCAAAGGACCTCCGTTTTGCATGAACTCCAACGATAATTTTGACTAGAAAAGCTAGACCAAAGAAAACAAGAACCACAAGAATACATTTTACTACTCATGTAAGTTGGATTAGTGCCTTCTCGATGCATTCATTGTTGATCTGCGGAGGCTCGATCTTGCGTGCTTCTTTCTTCTTCAAGTGTAAAGAAGTAGACGTTGCTTCCTCGCATCTAGTCTCATGTCTAGCCTCTATTCTAGTGCTCCCTCCGGTCCGTTTTTCTTTGCGTCTAAGCAGTAACACGCATACCAAGTAGGAGTATCAACAAGTGCACTAATCTCATCTATAGCCTCTGTGCTAGCTAAAAGTGATAGAACATCTACTAAATTGCGCTCTATCAATATATGGATCTACTCTTCTTCCCAATACAAAAACTTGCATCCATTCTACTCCCTCCGTTGCACAATACATGCCTTCTATTTGTCAAAATATATATGTATCTAGACATGTTTTAGTATATAGGCACATCCATTTTTGGACAAATGGAAGTCAAGTATTTTGGAATGGAGGGAGTACACAATAAAAATTTTAACTTAGCACAACTAGTCTAATCCGAGAGCACAACCGAAGATTTGGTCGGGTTCTTCCTCCTTTTGCCGACACGTGGGACATCCAGCATCCAGGTCATGTCATGAAAGAAAATAGAGTGGTAGTCGATAAGTTGAAGCCATGAGATGTGCATCTTGGGTTAAACTGTAAATACAATCTTACTAGTCTTGAGTAACTCCAAAAGTGGTCACTGAAGATCTTTCTTGGATTTGTTTTTCATCACCAGCACGTCGAGGTGAAAGATGTGCAGGTTCAGTGGGTCCGCTTGTGTCTTCACTGACATGTGGGACCGCATGTGAGCAGACAGACGATGGGCTCCACGCGTCCGCTGGCTGACTGAGAAGAGAGATAGAGAAGTGCCGAGCACGGACTGCAGGAAATTTGTTCTATGTACTGTACCTCGATATAGGCTCGATATAGTGGGGTGGCATGGGCCATAACTAGCATTCACGTCTAGCACTACGGCACACGCTACCCACACGAGTCCCATCTGACACCAATTTTCTTGGAGTCCGTGCTACAACCATCTCTTCTCCCTCCTGTTTTCTCAGCCATCGCGCGGTGGGCGGGGTGGGGATTTGCCGATAGTCGGTTTGCTCAACTACGGTCCCACTTGTAAGTGAAAACGCAACACCGCACGCATTCCCGCTTGAGCGGCGTGCCGGACCAACCGTGTGGGGGTGCGACGCGAACACGGCAGGCTTTTCCTTTTGAACTCGTAACTTGTAAAATTTGGTTCTGCTTCATGGCGCGATCAATAGATAGAAAATAACGATTTTGCCTAGAGTAATGAGAAGTTTGGTTCTGGCGCCGTTCATGTAAGGAGTACGTACGAAAATTATGAAGTTGATGCGAAAGGTAAGATAATTACTGTAGTATCATATACTACTACATGGATTTGACAGAAAGATAAAAATACATACGGATCCATCAACGACATCCTCACGCCCTAGTGCGCTGGGTCACCAACCGATGTGTGAGGAGCAGCGGCGTTGGCGGCGAGCTCAACTTGCTTCTGAATAGTGCGTCCAAGGTTACCCTGCAATCCAAGAAGGCCAGCGTCTTATCGTCCTCCTCTTGCATGCGCGTAGATGTGGGTGATTATGTCCATGGTGTCTCGCTGTGCCAGGCGCTGCGCGGCGAGCGCGACCTCAAGGTGGACATTCTCCGGCATGATGGCGGGCACTCGCAGGGCCACCAGTGCGTCGAAGAGGTTGTCACATAGTGACCGTTGAGGGTGGCGGTCATCATAGAGCCTGGGCGCGTCGGCTGAAGGCTTACGTCAAAGTCGTCCGTGAGCTTCTTGACGACGGTGAACTTGTCGAGGAAACCGACGAGGACCTCGTCGAACAAGGAGACAAAGCTGTCGTCCAAGTGGCCCCTCGCCCTGCCGGCCTCAAGCAATACTACCTGGAGACGTTCCTCGTTGCCGGGCCGCATGCCGGCATCGTGGACCATCTGGCACAGCCGGCTGATGCTCGTGCTCATCGCCTCCTTGGGTCTAGCTTAGTTTCTACTAGTCAACTGATCTTGTGATTCGAGTGATCACTCTTGCCCTTGGTTAGCGTGCGTAGGTGCATAGTATTTCGTACTACTCCTCGGCCCTCTACTGCACCTGCCTTTGGCTGTACGATAGGTGGGCTAGCCACCCCCTGGCCCACGTGTCATTCACCCAAAGACAGTTGCCGTAAGTCAATGAAGCTGCGCCACCTTCCGTGCCGGTGTAGTATAGTCATCTCACCGGACCTCTAGTTTGGGCCAAACGAGAGCAGTTTGATGTTTACTGGTTTATTGGTCCCCTTTGCATTTTGCGCCAAGTTTTGACCTTTGATTTAACTAATAAAATGTTAATGCATGTAAACAAAAATGTTGTGTAAGTCACATTACGAAAACCAAATAATCCCAAAACACTTAGGCACAGTGCATTAACTCCCTCCTTGTTTCTTATTTCGTGACATATCAACCAATGAGAGATGTGGGCCGTGCATGCTTTCAATGACTTGAGACTACCAAACATGACATGCAGTGTTTAGTTCATTGCATGTAATCCTATTAAGACTCTAGTTAGCAAGAAAACATTAAGTTCTCTCGCCGATAGGAATAAAACACCATGTATTTATTTACAGAGGGAGTAGTACATTTTTTGTGACATGCATTACTAGATATTACTAGTCAAATACTAAAATCCAGATGGACGTGGTAGTACTCCTAAATCCAGACGGTGGTGCTACTAGTACTAGTAGTAGTACTACCAATGTAGTACTCCTAGGAGTACTAGCACTGTACTACCCGTTGGTCAAATTATTATGTGCTGCTCCTCACAGTGAAGTGACAAGACCCTGCGCCGGAGATGACACCTGAGTATAGGCGCCGTGTTCGGCATACCATAGTCAGCCTCACCGTCTGCAGTCACTATCATCATGGCTGTAGAGCTAGCCTGCTTACAACTAGCCCTGTTCGACATAATTTCCCGTGCGTAGATGCCCGTGCATTGCACGGAACACCAAGATTGGGGGTGGACTGCTCCGGCAGCGGCCATCGCGCCAGATTTTTCCACGGCCTTCTAGATGTGGTGGGGAGGAGATAAGGCTGATTGTGAGAGACAAGGAGTTGTTTGTAAATAGGGAACAAGTGCGGGCATCTTTTTGCAAAAATGGAGAAGCTTGGTTTGTATGCGTCAGATCTAGATCCGACGGCTACTGGTGAAAGATGGGAGGCACAACATCATCACCAACTCAGGACCTGTTTGATTCGCAGGATTTTGAAAACGCAGGAATAGGACACGGCAATATTACAAGTTTCAAACTGATATTACAAATGTTAGGAGTAATGCTGCACCTAGGAAGAGGGAATTACTAGGAAGTTCACGTAAGAACTTTCGTTACTTTAGGTGGATGCAGCATTATCGTACAAACTAAAATCCACCGCCCTGACAAGTCACTAATGGGCAAATAAGTTTTCGAGTCTCTGGCCACTTGATGTTTCAAAAACAAATTCAGCTTCTGCGGAGACTTTGTCATTTAGGCTTAGACGCTTGCGGTGATCAGCACGCCATTCATTGTTGCGCCAGAGAACGCCAAACCTCATTACCTTGAGCACACTTGCCTCCAGAACAAAGAACCTGGCCAATTTAATCTCAGATGTGCTGCCTCGGTAGTCGATCAAATCAATTTCTGTAAGATGGAGATCAAGGCATTCGATGAGATTGTTATAGTGCAGCACATTTTTCACTTTCGGGTCTTTTTTATCTGCAAAAGAAGAGAACATATTAGAGCAGCTGGCTGCATAAGATTGTCGTGTCATCAAGAGGTACCAATATCATTCGCTCATACGATAGGGTTGGCTGGCTAGTGATATTTTTTCACTCTCTCTCTCTCTCTCTCTCTCTCTCTGTTTCTGTTTCCTCTCATTTAACTAGGAGCACGTGAAGAGCTTGGGCATTTGTTGCCTTCCACTATGTGGCCGATGCCATATTTCGCAAAAGTATGCCACATAATACGCATCGATGTCAAATCAAAAGATTTTGGCACCGCTCTCGCGATGTGAGAGAGTTGGCACCGCTGTGCACACAGACCCACATGTATAAACAAATCAATCAAACCAACTACACCAGCCTCTCACTCTCCCAAACAAGTGTTTTTTATTGCCTCAGTCCTCTCTCTCTCCCACGCAGTGTTTTTTCATTGCGTGAGTTAATTTGGCACCGGAGCAAAGTAGGTGCTCCAGATTGGGGCACCAGGTGAGCAATGGAGGGGCATCGATGCCAAATGCATCACAAGTGAATTTGGCACATGTTTTGGCCTACATAGCCCACTTTTGTACTCCCTCCGTCCCAAAATTCTTGTCTTAAATTTGTCTAAATACGGATGTATCTAGTTACATTTTAGTGTTAGATACATCCGTATCTAAACAAATGTAAGACAAGAATTTTGGGACGGAGGGAATACTACCTCGTATTTAGTATAAAATTTTGACCATAGATTTACCTAAGAAAATGCCAATGCATGTCACTAAAAATTACACCATTTGAAATTATGTTCAAATACGAATCCAACGATATAGTTCTTAGTGACATGCATTAACATTTTGTCAGTTAAATCTATGGTCAAATTTTGATACTACAAAATTGGAAGAGTAAACCAGGACGGAGGTAGTACTTGCCCTTAGGGTAACCATAGAGTTACTGGAGTAGTCTAAGTTACTTTCCACTATGACTAGCCTAGGCTACTATAGTAGTACAGCATAAAAATGATGCAGGTGATCACGTGAGAAAAAATACTAAAAACATTTCTTTCGGTGCAGTGCGTAGATGTAGTTTTGAACACTACACTTGTCATCGTAATTTGGGAAAATTACGAAAAAATTGAGCTACGTTGTGATTACCGTTTACTAATAGGAAAGAAGTTTCACCTCGATGAGTAGCTTCTCCGTGCATGGAAAGCATGTAAGGAATCCAACAACTTGATCCAGATTGGGGCCGATAGATTTTAGTGCTAAGATCTTCACTGTGCGCATGGACTGGGTCAAGCTTGTGGGAATCATTTTCTGGAAGACGGTCGTAAATACATCAAGAAGAAATTTAAAAATGTGAATTTCAAGAAGACGGAGAAGAAGATGAGTGTTGTACCTGAACGATTACGGATCCAATAAAGAGTTCGGAGAATTTGGCAGACGAGTACACCAACGCTGTCAATTTCGGCGCGTCAATGACCCTGATTTTTGTTGGACCTTCTAGATCCGATACAAGCAATCTCTCAAGGAAAGGCGCATTCTCAATGACCATAACGTGGAACAGCTGGAGTGATCTCTTCCCAATTGATGTCTTGTTGCGGGGCCAGCAAGACACATAAATCCATCGGAGATTCGTCGAGGCGATGTGGAGGCTAATGAACCCGTGGATCTGCTCAAGACGAAGGTACTCGAGCGCAGTACAGCTGCGGAGCAGGTGCTCCATAGCCTTCTTCGAGATGACAACGTCGAAGAGGTCGAGCTGCTTGAGTTGAGGGAGAAGAAGGGCGGGCGCGGCATTAATCTGGGGAAGATAGCAGGAGCTGAAGCTGGCGCGGCGCAGCGTTGGCGTGAGGCGGAGCGCGGACGGCGGCAGAGAGCGACATCGTCCAGCTTCAAAGCTGAGCTCCTCGAGCTGATCTAGGGCGGGGGATAAGAACCACTCGTCGAACTTGGGTTGGACCTTGCAGTTGGTACTGAACATGCGGATGTCAAGGCGTCTGGCTGGCCCAGGGTGCGATGAAAGGATCTTGGAGACTGCGGCCATGCGTTTGCAATCCCCGTCGCAGAGGCAGCTGTCGACGGTGAGGTTGAGGGGGACGCAGCGCCAGAGGGGGCGCCACCGCCGGGAGAGCAGGGCGGTCCGCACGGCAGATTTGGTGGGGAGGAGGCCGATGATGACGAGCAGCATGTCGTCGGGGAGGCTGCTGATGAAGTCCAGGCTCGCCGGATGCGGTTTTGGCTCGAGCGGCCTCCGCTTGTTGGCTGCCTCGCCGTCCATCTCAACCGGCGGCGACGCCGGTGTACACGTGTGCTGGTGTGTGTTGTGTGCTGGGTGTGCGCGAGTGCGTCCTTCTGTGCATGCCGCCGCGCAGTGGTGAATTGTGCGCGAGTGCGTCCTTCGCGCGCAAGAAGTTTGTCCTCAATGCGCCCTCAATTTACTAGCGTGCGGGGTGCTACCCCGAGTGGTTTCAACTTTGTTTCCTTCACCGCGTGTCAGATGGGCCTCTAGTTTACTTATTTTCACCCACTGCCACATGGGCCAGCACACCAAGATACAGAACACGAGCTGACAACGCAGCATGTGGATTGGTTGACCGGTCAACTAAACAATATACAGAGCTATACGCTGACACAGTGAGCGTATAATCCGTCGGTATAGAGAGGTCGAGTGAGAGGGGAGGCCCGTGAGAGATAGCAGAGAGAGAGAGAGAAAGAGATACTCCCTCCGTTCGATAATGTAGTTACAACATTTTTTAAAGTCAAACTTTTGAAACTTTGACCAAGTTTATAAAGAAATTACTTATATCGGCAATACCAAAGATAAATGATAGTATGAAGTAAGTACATGTTGTGATGAATCTAATGATCGTTCCAGATGTAAATGTTTTTCTCCACATATACCTAGTCAAACTTTTCTGAGGTTTGACTTTTCAAAACATCCATATGCTTATGGACGTGACAGAGTCCCTGATGAGAGAGAGAGAGAGAGAGAGAGAGAGTGAAAAAAGTGTGTGTGCGTGTGTGAAAGAGACATGGACAACACACGATAAAAGTGGAGAAAAAGCGTGTGTGTCTTATGCAAACATATCACACATGCATCTTCGACAACGGAGGCAAGGTGAGGAGATAGTGTGTGGTTGTTTGGAACCGAGAGAGGAAGACCCCTAGCACGTGGCCAAGAGGGGTCTGACAAACAAGGGAGAGAGGTCGAGAGAGACGTACGGAGAAAATGCAGACATGGGGAGGAGAGAGTGTATGTTTGTCATAGAGAGATCCCCTGGAGATCGTGATGGGACTACATGGGTGGGAGATCGAGTGACAAGGTGTGTGCGCGATAGAAGATGCCCCGAGAGATATCGAGATAGACGTATGGATGGAAGGAGACAATACGTGTGTTCCTGATGGCTAGTAAGAGATAATCATACTTAGGAGGGGGGGAGTGCTTGCGCCTATGGCCCTGTTTGGATACTCTAACTCAGTTAGAGGTTAGAGTTAGATTCTAACCCTGAACTAACTCTAAGTAAAGAGGTGTTTGGATGGCAGGGTTAGATGGAGCGCGGATACGGCGAGGCACCTTCACGGGCGGTGCGAGAGGGAGGGAGGGAGAGGACGAGAAGCTTCGAGGAAGTGGGGAGGGATCTGCTGCGGGGAGAGCGAGAGAAAAAAGTGTTTATTAGTGGTCCCGAGAAGAACTAACCCAAATAAGCACCTCTTGGATGGGTTAGTTTTTTTGGATGGGTTAGATGCATCTAACCTAAACTAACCCTCCTGTTTGGATCTTTTTGGGTTAGTTGACTCCAAACTAACCCAAACTAACTCTAACCCATGGATCCAAACAGAGCCTATGATGGAGTGAGGGATTATGGTACTTAGGGGGTGCGTGTCACATGGAGAGAGAACAAGGGCGGAGAGTGTTGGATGGGTCTATATGTATAGCGCGAGCGAGACATGTGTATGTGTGAACCAGGGAGATATAAGGCCCGTTTGGCTTGCGTCGTGAGCATCTTTTGCGTGGCCTGGGGTTGTGGCTGGATTTCATGCACGCTTGTTTGGTTGCTACCCTGTGAAAAAGAAAGCCCGCCTGGGCTGGGTTCCCTTGCACTTTAATTAGCCTGGCTGAACTCCAGACACTGCAAGTAGCCTGGCCCAAGCGACCGATTTCGAACGCCTGGCCGTGCCTGGTCGTGCGGCCACGAGGCTAACAGCAACATGGATGGATATTAGCATTAAATAATTGATGCATGGATTGATTGATGGGACGTTGATGCTTTGCCTGGCCCAGGCATGAA
Source organism: Triticum aestivum (assembly GCF_018294505.1). Classification (NCBI taxonomy): domain Eukaryota; kingdom Viridiplantae; phylum Streptophyta; class Magnoliopsida; order Poales; family Poaceae; genus Triticum; species Triticum aestivum. The sequence continues at coordinate 167,269,476 of NC_057813.1, forward strand.
CCAAACGCTTCAGCACCACACAAGCCTGGCCAGGCAGAAATATTTTACATCTCACGTCCACACCAGGCAGTACCGACCATCAAGGCATGAGGGTCAGGTCACGAACCAAACTGACCAATAAAGTTTGAGAGAGATTGAGGAGCCCCGATAAGGCTGAGTGGTGCGTCAGATAGCTGAGAGGGGGAAAGAGATATTCCATCCGCTCGATAATGCAGTGCATGTAAATTTTTTAGAAGTCAAACTTTGGAAACTTTGATCAGGTTTACGCAAATGTTATTTATATCTACAATACCAAAGATACATCATACAAAACTACATCTCATGGTGAATCTAATGGTATATGTTTGCCGTACTAGATGTAATTCTTTTTCTCCACGTACATGGTCAAACTTTGTGATGTTTGACTTTTCAATAAATCTATGTGCTATGGACGGAGGTGAGTGCCTCAGTCGAGACAGATCAAGTGCGTGTGAAGGAGAATGAGTAAGTGTGCAAAAAGAGTATGTGTGTGAAAGAGAAAGTGACAACAAACGATAAATTAGAGAGAGAGTGTGTTTTTTCGTTTCTTATGCGAACATATCACGCATGCATCTCCGAGATGGAAAAGCGAGGCGAGGAGATACACGAAGATAGCTAGTGTGTGATTGTTTGCAACGGAGAGAGACACCCCTGTAGCACATGTCCAATAGAGGTCTGGCCAACAAGGAAAAAAGGTCGAGAGGGACACATGGATGGCATGGACGCATGGGGAGGGAGAGAGGGTGTGTTTGTGATAGAGAGATCCCCTCGAGATCGTGAGGGGACTATATGGGTGGGAGATCGAGGGAGTGCGTGCGCGATAGAAAGATGCCCCGAGAGAAATCGAGATAGACCATGCACATGTTTGTGATGGAGACTAAGATTAGCTAGTCATATACATATACGGGGGACTGCGTGTGCCTACAATTGAGTGAGAGACCATCATACTTGGCTAGCTGGGCATGAGATTGTGTGTGTGTGTGTGCGTGTGAGATGGAGAGAGAACGATGGAGAGAGATAGAGTTTTAGATGGGCCTATCGAGTGCGAGTGAGATATGCATGTGTATGTGTGACCCAGGTGGATGGAGAGTTTGAGAGAGGGGGGGAAGAGCTCCGAGACGACATAGTGGTGCGTGAGAGAGTTACGGGCAAAGAGCCAAGGAATTTGTGTGCGTACGATGAGTGCACCCAAGATATCTAGCTTGGACTAGCTAGAGTATCATACATAGTGTGCGAGAGAGACCTATAGATGGTGTATATATGAATGCGGACTAGAAAGACCCCCCCCCCCACACACACACACAGAGAGAGAGAGAGAGAGAAAGGGAGAGGGACCAACAAGGTTTTTGTGTCGGATGCGTGCGACAGAATTGAAGATTGTCGGCGAGAGAGTGAGAGAGAGAGAGAGAGAGAGAGAACAGGAGTCCGGGAGAGGGGGAGGTCGCGTTTTATGCATCAAAGACTGATATAAACTTGCATTCAAATATTTAAATTGGAGACCATGTTGTCTGCAATCCACACATGAACGGATATATGCGTATATCAAACAAGTTCATTAATTTGACTTTCAACATGTTCATGGAGTACTATAATACTGTACAACATGCTACTCGATTGAGGTGTTCAATTTTGGATTTAGTTCACTATTTTGACCTACTGAACGAGCTAGTTCATTGAATCGAGATATTTCATTTTGGGTTTGATTCGCGTTTTTGAGTGGGTCAACTATTTGTCATATAGTAAATCGCTAGCAACGAGCATGTAAAAACACATTACTCCCGAGCATCATCTCTCCATCTAAAAAAGAAGTGGCAAGCTAATATTTCAAAATTTGATTCGAATCGACTTGGTAAGGTAGACGTGGATGCTCGTTCTCCCAAAATTTGAACGAACCGTTAAACATCCTCTCTGCTCGGTGGAATTCGCCCGAGCAAATAAATGGGAGACGCGAAATTACCGTCCTATGTGGGACACGCATCAATTGGCCCGTTGTACATCGAGGGTAGGTTCGTAACTTCATCCAAGCGCGCCTTCTCCTCGGCCGAAATGACATGTGCCGAATAATTCATAAACCATGGTCGGCAAAACACGCTCTCCTCGCCCGAAATAGCTCGCGCCCACTATTTCAAAACACGCTCTCCTCGCCCGAATTCGCTCGCGCCCACTATAGTTCAAAACACGCCCTCCTCGCCCGAAATCGCTCCCGCCCACTATTTGGGGAGAAGCAAAGTTACTCTACTATCCCCGACCCTCAGTACACAGACCCAAGCCGAGAAGCCTATAGGCAAGGGTAGAACTGTAACTCCCCCTCACATTTCAGACAAATGCGTCCGTAAGACATGGTTCCACTCCCCTCCCAATTCCCCCCCCCCGCCCGCCCCCATTCATACCTCGTGGGCGCCAAATCACCTTCTCCCCGGGAAGCTCCCTTCTCCCGAGCCGCGAAACCTCAGCCCCACCTCCATGGCGCCCCCACCGCACCAATTTCACAGCCGCCCTCCTCCCTAATGCCGGAGACGCTGTCCAATTGCCGTCGTGCACTGGGCCGTGTGCCTCTTACTCCGTGCTGCTGGTGCTGCCTCGACGACGGCCGCGTGAACCGTACCGGAGCCGATTCACCCCCGCCGTTGTTCACGGCGCCGGAGCGGCTCCAACTTCGGATCCGTCCAGAGTCCTGGCGCTGCTTCCGCGTAGCCGTCGACCGTCGCGACATCGCTCTTTCCCTGCCGCCGGTCACCACCGCAACCGCGCCGGCCTCACCGACTCGGCAGCTGGACCTGCCTACTTCACCATGCCGCCAGATAGGTCGCACCCTCATCTGAAATCACTTTATTTAGGCGTCAGTTGTCTGAATTTTTATTCTGGGCCAATCGATTCCCAATGGGAAGCAGCACCCCTCGAGGCGGCGGAGCTCCTAGGCTGCCGGTTGGCTGGTGTCTAACGTAAGGGTGCGGGGCCGCAAGTTCGCCGCGGAAGCAGCGCTTAGATGGCTATCTTTTAGAGTTGCGTGGGTTGAAGGTACTGCCGCCGCCGGATCTGGATGACGGGGAGTCTTTGTGGATTGGCCCGGGGGCGGCGCAACCACGGCAGTGCGGTGGGGCGGGGAGCGGGGTTTTGGACGGGGCCACGGACGGCGGAGGCAGGCTGCTCTGCCGTTGGTCGCTGGCTCTTCGGGGAAGATTCCGAACAGTGTCAGCCGGGAGGCACAAGACGGCCATCAAGCCATCCGGCGTAGATCGGACAGTACCAAAATAAAATAAAATCGTGTGACCCCAATTTAGTCTTCAGTCAACAGACGTGTGACCACTCTCGTACCTTGTTGTTGATCTCTTAGTGTATTTCTTCGGATCAAAGAGATATGTCGTTCTTAACTTTATGCATTATCTGCATCTTCAGACACACCGTCTTCCGACTCACCGCAGCTGCTCCAACAAGGGAAGCATACACCAGAAGGGAGCTACAGTCCCCACTCAACAGTTCCCTGCATCGAATGCACGTGCCCGACATGGACAGCCGCAACAACTGCAGGGCCATCGACAAGTCAGCACATGATGCTCACTCCTATGGATAGCAGCCAGATAGGTTGTACCCTCATCTTACTTGTGTGCAACATTTATGGCTTTGTTATTCAGCTAAGCACGGAAAATAGATCATCACATTTCACTGTATATTCATGCTGATCTCTTACGGGTCTTGTTCAGGAGTTCACGCTGTTCCATAGTTTAGCTAAGATAGTTGTTCTTTAGGTAACGATGTTCCATAGTTATCATCCATCACCCACTATCCCATAGGCTGGTGATTATAGTATTATACCACTTCTAGTATTACCTATGTTGTTCTTTAATACTTTTGTGTGCCATTTAGTTAACCTCGAGTACAAACGATACATATTCTGTAGCTTTCATCTGTGTTCTCCCTTTAGTTTATGAGACCTGTTGCTGCTAGTTGTCACGCCCTATGCGATACTATCCTAAAGAGACTCAAAGGTCCCACCAAGGATAGAACCGCATATTGAAACGCTTTTGCAAGGTGGATATCATTACATCAACATTACATAATGGATGGGGATACATACAAGAGGCATACAATGCCACACGTATACAACATCATCATACATAAGAGCATCATCCGACTACGGATGAAACACAAACAGAAACTCAAACGACATCCACCCTGCTAGCCCAGGCTGCCGACCTGGAACCTATTCCCTGATCGAAGAAGAAGCAGAAGAAGAACTCCAAGACAAGCAAACATCGCTCTCGCGTCAAGATCATCGCATAAACCTGTACCTGCAACTGTTGTTGTAGTAATGTGTGAGCCACGAGGACTCAGCAATCCCATTACCATGGGTATCAAGACTAGCAAAGCTCAAAGGGAAAGGAAGGGGTAAAGTGGTGAGGCTGCAGCAGCGACTAAGCATATATGGTGGCTAACATACGCAAATAAGAGCGAGAAGAGAGACAAGCGGAACGGTCATGAAGCTAGCAATGATCAAGAAGTGATCCTGAACTCCTACTTACGCCAAACATAACCCATAAACCGTGTTCACTTCCCGGACTCCGCCGAAAAGAGACAATCTCGGCTACACACACAGTTGATGCGTTTTAATTCGTATCTGGTGTCAAGTTATCTACAACCGGACATTAACAAATTCCCATCTGCCTATAACCGCAGGCACGGCTTTCGAAAGATTATACCCTGCAGGGGTGTCCCAACTTAGCCCATGATAAGCTCTCGCGATCAACGAAGGATATTCCTTCTCCCAGGAAGACCCGATCAAACTCGGAATCCCGGTTTACAAGACATTTCGACAATGGTAAAACAAAACCAGCAAAGCCGCCCGATGCGCCGACAAATCCCGATAGGAGCTGCACATATCTCGTTCTCAGGGCAACACCGGATGAGACTAGCTACGAGTAAAACCAACCCTCAAGTTGCCCCGAGGTGGCCCCGCATGCAGCTCAGTTCGGACCAACACTTAGACAAGCATTGGCCCGGGGGGGGGGGGCTAAAATAAAGATGACCCTCGGGTTGGCCGTCCCAAGCGAAGGGTGAGGCAAATGGTAGAACCAAGGTTGGGCCTTGCTGGAGGAGTTTTATTCAAAGCGAACTGTCAAGGGGGTCCCATAAATCATCCAACCGCGTAAGGAACGCAAAATCCGGGAACATAACACCGGTATGACGGAAACTAGGGCGGCAAGAGTGGAACAAAACACCAGGCATAAGGCCGAGCCTTCCACCCTTTACCAAGTATATAGATGCATTAATAATATAAGAGATATTGTGATATCCCAACATAATCCTGTCCACCATGGAGCAATCTTCAACTTCACCTGCAACTAGCAACGCTATAAGAGGGGCTGAGCAAAGCGGTAACATAGCCAAGCAATGGTTTGCTAGGAAGGTGTCAAAGGTTAGAGGTTCATGGCAATTTGGGATGGCTTGATAAACAAGTGATAGGTAGCGCAGCAAAGCGATAGAACGAAGCAACTAGCATAGCAATGATAGTAGTGAGATCCAGGGTAGCGGTCATCTTGCCTGAAATCCCGCAAGGAAGAAGAACGAGTCCATGAAGAAGATGAAGCCACGAAGACGAACCAAGCGTAGACGAACGAATCCTCACGATCGCAACGAAACAGGAACTATCGAAAGAAGCACACAACATAGTAAACACACCACACATATACAAGACATGATGCACAACAAGCATGATGCATGACAAAGCTACATGAAGCTACTCATGGCAAGAGATGATGCAAACAAGAGCAACACATCAAGGCAAGTTTAAATGAGGCCGGGAACAACATATAACAATTCCGGTAAGTCCTCATATGCATATTTCGAAATTGGTCCAGATCTGAATAAACCTTATGTTCAAGTTGTTAAACAGCAAGTTAAGATGCACAAGATGATCTACACGAAATTCTAGTCAAGTTACATATAAAGTTCATTTAGTTCGGAGCTACGGCCTAGAAGATATGAGCAAAACAAGTTAAACATGGCATTGATGCAAAATGCATCCAAACATCAAGCAAACACCTCAAAACAAGGATGCAACATGATAATATGAAACTACATGCAAAATCAATCAAGTTTCATATAGAGCACACTCAAAACGGAGCAACGGTTCAACACACACACTCTATACAAGTTATAGCAACAATCTGTCCAAAACAGCAACTAGGCATATTGCAAGCATCAAAACAATAAGCTACAGCATCTCAACATGAAAACAAAAGGCATGGGCATGATGTACAGGTAAAGCATAACAAAACATGAACACTGAGCTATCTCCAGAAACTACTAGAACATGCTTAAACACACATGGCAAGATTGCAAGTAATATCAGTTTTCAGACTTTGCAGAAATAACATCAGGTTGCAATGTTTAGAGCTATCAAACAACATGTTACAGGAACTTATCATGGCAAACAAAGGCATGGCATGAACTACTAATTGCATAGAACAAAAGTCCCTTACTGACCATGAGCCAAAAAGGACAGAAAATATGATGGCACCCATGTAAACATGGCAAGTTATAATACAGATTCATACATGGCAGGAACAACGATAAGTAGGCATGTTGGTGAGCTTGTACAGCTCACCACAGAGCAATACATGGCATGGCAAGGCAACCAACAGTAAGAAGACATGTTTATGAAGCTAAGCATGGCAAGAGCAAGTTCATAGGGTGCATGGATCACTAGCAAAACACATGGAAACAACTGAACTTAATGTTAACAGGCTGACAGCAACATTATTTAGCAACTTTGGAGCAAGATTACAACAAGCTACAGCAAGCTATAAATGCAACCAGGGGCATGGATGGATAGAGCATGAGATGTATAACAAAACACCCTTAGTGAACATCTCCAGATTATGCATAGAATGATTTGTAGAAGCAGGTTTACATAGCATCACGAAATAACAGATTCAGCCTAGGAAAATAGTAACAGCAAGTACCCTACTATACAAGCTCGATTCACTCACCACAAGTCATTGCATGACAAGATAAGCATAGCATCAGCAAGAAGACATGTTTATGAAACAAACCAAGTCAAGAACAAGTTCATAGCATGCAAGGATCAACTACAACAACCTTGGCAAAATTGAATAACATGTAAACAATCTGCCAGGAAACATTTTGTAGCAAAAGTACAGCACGAAAATGACATGCTAGACTACTCCATAATTGCAAACAGGGGCATGAATGGATAGAGAATAACCATATGTTCAAAACATCCTTACTTAAGTATATCAAAATAAGCATGGATCTCTCTGTAGCAACATGTTTACATGGCATCAAAATAACAGCAGAACAGGGACTAAAACAGCAACATTACGAAGCCTAGTTTGCATGCTTGTGCTAGTCACCACATTGATCACAAAAATACATGGTAAGCACCTCTGTAAAGAAGACATGGCATAGTTCAAAACACATGTAGACATCATCCTCATAGGATGCACAAATCAATCATGGCAAAAATGACAAATGCACATATTCTGTTAAGAAACAGGAACTAACATTATGAAGCACTCTTGCAATGATGATTCAGGCATAAAAATGAGCTCAAATGAACATGATGCAATGGAATGAAATGAAGTACTCGTTGAGGCGAACAATTTGACATATTACACACACGAAATGGAACTACGGATGCAGAGATATGATGCGTTGAACATGGCATGATAATGTCAAAATATCGGGGACTTAGTCATAATACGAGGTCAACCTTCGTTTCTGCACGGATTACGAGGTTCACCGGGGTTCGCCGGAGTAGCTGCCGGAGAGGACGAGGAAGACGCCGGGAGGCGGATCCGGGCCGGGGAGACTCCTCCGGCCGGATCCGGCCTCGCGGGCGGCAGGGGAGAGGAGAGGCGGCGCGGCAGCCGGCCGGCGAGGCAGCCGGACTGCGAGCGCGGCGGGCGCTGCAGCAGGCGGCGCGGGGCGGACGAGTTTCCGGGGCGCACACAGGGCGATGGCGGGTCGTCAGGGGAGGCAGCGCGCCGGCTGGAGGGAGGCGGGGGCCACGCGGCACGGGCGGGGCGGTGGAGATGTAGAGAGCGGGTGCGGGCGCGCGGTCGGCGATTGGGCCGGGAGGCGGCGATGCGGAGCTGCGAGGTGGCGGCTCCGATGACGTGGCGGAGCGGACTCTAGGCGGGGAGAGTGACTGGACATGTGTCGAGTGAGGGGCCGGCGCACGGCATGTCCGGCGGCGAGCGGGACGCGCGGGCGGAGGGTTTGATTTGCGAAATTTGGAAGGGGAGGTGACCTATATAGTAGTAGGGAGCTAGAGGAGTCCAAATGAGGAGCGGGTTTTTCGGGCCACCGCGAACGTGATCGAACGACGAGAGCATGGAGGGGGGTTAGATGGGTTTTGGGGCACTTTGGAAGGGTGTTGGGCTGCAAAGAGAAAGGGGGGTTTCGGGCTACGCGGTTAACCGTTGGAGTACCAAACGATCTCCAAATGGCACGAAACTTGACAGGCGGTCTACCGGTGGTATACCAAGGCCACTTGGAAAGCCTCGGGCCATTCCGAGAAAGTTCAACACCCGCTCACAACGAGAGACAAAAGGGGAACGCTGGAGGGCATAGGAGTGCCGGATTGCAAAACGGACAACGGGGAAAATGCTCGGATGCATGAGATGAACACGTATGCAAAATGAGATGCACATGATGACATGCCAATATGCAACACGCAAGCAAATGACATGGCAACGACGGCGAATAACTGGAAAACACCTGGCGCATCGACCCGGGGCGTTACAACACTCCTCCACTAACAAGAGATCTCGTCCCGAGATCTTAGGACTGAGACGGAAGGGAAAAAGGAAGAGGTGAAGCAAGAACTGAAGAGAAGAAGCAAAGAATCGACAACACTCGAGAAGAAGAGAGGAACGACGAGAATGACGAGAATTTAAAGCTCACGGAATCAGATAGACTATGAAACCACTCCGGTTTAGAACGAGATAAGAAAACAAATAAGACTGAAAGGATTTAGGCAGCACACCGACTGAAACATGGAGGAATTGAACATGAACTTCACAAGATGGGATGGCACTTGACGACATGAACAACGCAAAGCCTCCGGAAGAATTGAAAGAATTGAATGAAAAGAACTTAGAAGGAAGGATTGAATGGAGTTGTTGAGAAAATCAACAACGAAAGAATAAGCTTGTTGTGGACTTATGGATAACATCTCAAAATTATGAGGTGATCGCCGACCACAAGCGGAAAAGATTAAATATCTGAGAAGAACGGATAAATGCAAAACTCCACTTTAGAAGAAAAATGAAGAATTAGTTGCACTTCGAGATGCGAGAAGAACAGATATTTGAACTCCACCAACAAAATCTTGATGAACTCTTGAAGAATGAATTAAATCTTGAAGAACAATCGTGAAGAACTCCGGTAAACAAAAGAATGACGAGATAAAATTGAAGGATGAAAGAATAAGGTTAAAGCCTTGCGATGATTTAGATGGAGGTCCCGACGAAATGACCGAGGAAATTTTTGAACTCCGGAAAAGAAAAGACGAAAAGACTTGGAACTAGAATTTATTCCTCATGAACAAACTCCGAAGGAAGGGATTAATCACTTTGATAAAATAAGAATAAGATTTATTGTATGCTTATCCTTCATCAAATTAAATTGATGACAAGAAATGGACTTTACATACTACTTCTTCTTCTTGGCAAAAGGATTGAGGGGTAAATGCCGCAAAACTTGAGAAAGTCTTCATGAACCACCGGTAGAATTGAAAGAACGAATGGATTGAAATGATAATCAAAGAAAAAGAATCTTGAACGAACCACCGTAAGAATTCGAAAATGACTGATGAAAGAGAATGAATCACCGGGAAGAATTAGAAGGAAAAAATATGTTAGAGGGGATTTAGATGCAAAAGAACGAAGAGATAATGAGCTGATTAAAGAACACTTGAACGAAGCACCGGGATAAATGGATAACGGTAACTAGAATGTGAGGACGAAGAATTCTTCTGGAATGATTGCCTCTGGTGAAACGAAATGGAAAACAACTCCTGACATACTTCGGATGGGTAAGAAAAGGAATATGTGACAAATGGAATAATTCAAGAGGATAACATGAAGCTAGAACCACGAATCTTCGGGAGAACGAACAATATTTACGAGGAACTCTTCTTCGATCTTCAAATGACGACGAGAAACACCACTAAAATTACTGAGATACTCCGGAAGAATGAAAAGCAAAGAGGTTGAGCCAACAATGAAAAGAATTTGAAAGTGATCTTGGAGAAAGCATCTGACTGATGAAATTCATTCTTACGTCAAACTCCAAAAGAATTTGAGAATAACTCCGAGGAAAATTAGAAGAGTCAGGTAAGGTCCTGGGAAAAGACCTGTGGGTTAGGGCCCACTGAAGAGATAACACCATTGGAAAGGGATGTTGAACAGATAGATGATGCACCAGAACAATTGAAATATTTGAATGAGGTGACAATGTCGAATTAATTAGAACACAGACGAATCTCTTGAGATGTCTTCCGAATCCGGAATGATTGAATGACGAGAGGCAAACGAGCAAGGAGAACACTTGATCGCAAGGAAAATAATACAAACAACATCGAAAACTTGAATTGAGTCCACAGGAGAAAGAGATGAAGAATGTCCACCGAGACGAGAATTCGCCGATTGAAATGAATGAGGGAAGACTGAAGAACCTCCATACGAATGAAAATTGATCCTCGAAAGAGACTGAGGCTCCGGGAAGAAGAGGGTGGGAGGGCGGGAAAACAAAGGTAACTTGGAAGGGAGAACCAATGACTATCTTGAATAGAGAACACCGGTTGAAATCATTGAGGAAAGAAAGCAAAGACTTCGCACGAGTAGGATGGTTACTCGATTACGGACTCCGGTTCCGAGATGAAAATGGGAGGGCGGGTGGGAAAAAAACAACTGAGGATTGAACTTGCAAAGATGAAGAGGCTCGAATCAACTTGACGAGAAATGCACCGGATGAAAAGAGCTAAGAACCAACGATCGAAAAACCAACTGCGTGATCCTAAAGAAAAATTTGAAGGGGAAGAGGAGTAATTCAAAACACCTACGTCAAGATTCCTCACCAGAGCGACGAAGGGACTGAGGAGTAAAAAGAATTCCTACTCTCCGATATAACTAGACTCCGAAAACAGTTTTCTTCTAGACTCAACAACGGCCAAACTACACGATCAATCAAGGGGGCTCCTAGGGTCGGTCGAGGCTCTGATACCAACTTGTCACGCCCAATATGCGAACCTATCCTAAAGGAACTCGAAGGTCCCCCAAAGGATAGAACCGCATATTGAAACGCTTTTGCAAGGTGGATATCATTACATCAACATTACATAATAGATGGGGATACATACAAGAGGCATACAATGCCACACGAATACAACATCACATACATAAGAGCATCATCCGACTACGGATGAAACACAAACAGAAACTCAAACGACATCCACCCTGCTAGCCCAGGCTGCCGACCTGGAACCTATCCCCTGATCGAAGAAGAAGCAGAAGAAGAACTCCAAACAAGCAAACATCGCTCTCGCGTCAAGATCATCGCATAACCTGTACCTGCAACTGTTGTTGTAGTAATCTGTGAGCCACGAGGACTCAGCAATCCCATTACCATGGGTATCAAGACTAGCAAAGCTTAAAGGGAAAGGAAGGGGTAAAGTGGTGAGGCTGCAGCAGCGACTAAGCATATATGGTGGCTAACATACGCAAATAAGAGCGAGAAGAGAGCAAGCGGAACGGTCGTGAAGCTAGCAATGATCAAGAAGTGATCCTGAACTCCTACTTACGTCAAACATAACCCAAAACCGTGTTCACTTCCCGGACTCCGCCGAAAAGAGACCATCACGGCTACACACACGGTTGATGCGTTTTAATTCGTATCTGGTGTCAAGTTATCTACAACCGGACATTAACAAATTCCCATCTGCCTATAACCGCAGGCACGGCTTTCGAAAGATTATACCCTGCAGGGGTGTCCCAACTTAGCCCATGATAAGCTCTCGCGATCAACGAAGGATATACCTTCTCCCAGGAAGACCCGATCAGACTCGGAATCCCGGTTTACAAGACATTTCGACAATGGTAAAACAAAACCAGCAAAGCCGCCCGATGCACCGACAATCTCGATAGGAGCTGCACATATCTCGTTCTCAGGGCAACACCGGATGAGACTAGCTATGAGTAAACCAACCCTCAAGTTGCCCCGTGGTGGCCCCGCAGGCAGCTCAGTTCGGACCAACACTTAGACAAGCACTGGCCCGGGGGGGCTAAAATAAAGATGACCCTCGGGTTGGCTGACCCCAAGGGAAAGGTATAGGTGGTGGTGAGGCAAATGGTAAAACCAAGGTTGGGCCTTGCTGGAGGAGTTTTATTCAAAGCGAACTGTCAAGGGGGTCCCATAAATCACCCAACCGCGTAAGGAACGCAAAATCCGGGAACATAACACCGGTATGACGGAAACTAGGGCGGCAAGAGTGGAACAAAACACCAGGCATAAGGCCGAGCCTTCCACCCTTTACCAAGTATATAGATGCATTAATAATATAAGAGATATTGTGATATCCCAACATAATCCTGTCCACCATGGAGCAATCTTCAACTTCACCTGCAACTAGCAACGCTATAAGAGGGGCTGAGCAAAGCGGTAACATAGCCAAGCAATGGTTTGCTAGGAAAGGTGTCAAAGGTTAGAGGTTCATGGCAATTTGGGATGGCTTGATAAACAAGTGATAGGTAGCGCAGCAAAGCGATAGAACGAAGCAACTAGCATAGCAATGATAGTAGTGAGATCCAGGGTAGCGGTCATCTTGCCTGAAATCCCGCAAGGAAGAAGAACGAGTCCATGAAGAAGATGAAGCCACGAAGACGAACCAAGCGTAGACGAACGAATCCTCACGATCGCAACGAAACAGGAACTATCGAGAAGAAGCACACAACATAGTAAACACACCACAAACAGCATGTGCAAACAAGACATGATGCATGACAAAGCTACATGAAGCTACTCATGGCAAGAGATGATGCAAACAAGAGCAACACATCAAGGCAAGTTTAAATGAGGCCGGAAACAACATATAACAATTCCGGTAAGTCCTCATATGCATATTTCGAAATTGGTCCAGATCTGAATAAACCTTATGTTCAAGTTGTTAAACAGCAAGTTAAAGATGCACCAAGATGGATCTACACGAAATTCTAGTCAAGTTACATATAAAGTTCATTAGATTCGGAGCTACGGCCTAGAAGATATGAGCAAAACAAGTTAAACATGGCATTGATGCAAAATGCATACAAACATCAAGCAAACACCTCAAAACAAGGATGCAACATGATAATATGAAGCTACATGCAAAATCAAGCAAGTTTCATATTGAGCACACTCAAAACGGAGCAACGGTTCAACACATACATTCTATACAAAGCATAACAACAATCTGTCGAAAACAACTAGGCATATTGCAAGCATCAAAACAACAAGCTACAGCAGCCCAACATAAGAAAAAAAGGCATGGTCATGAAGTACAGGTAACGCATAACAAAACATGAACACCGAGCTATCTCCAGAAATCAATAGAACATGCTCAAAAGGACATGGAAAGATTGCAAATAATAACAGTTTCAGACTTTGCAGAAATAACATCAGGTTGCAATGTTTAGAGCAAGCAAACAACATGTTACAGGAACATATCATGGCAAAGAAAGGCATGGCATGATACTACTAAATGGCATAGAACAAAAGTCCCTTGCTGACCATAAGCCAAAAAGGAGCAGAAAATATGATGGCACCCATGTAAACATGGCAAGTTATAATATAGATTCATACATGGCAGGAACAACGATAACTAGGCATGTAGATGAGCTTGTACCACTCACCACAGAGCAATACATGGCATGGCAAGGCAACCAACAGTAAGAAGACATGATTATGAAGCTAAGAATGGCAAGAGCAAGTTCATAGGGTGCATGGATCACTAGCAAAACACATGATAACAACTGAACTTAATGTTAACAGGCTGACAGCAACATTATTTAGCAACTTTGGAGCAAGATTACAACAGGCTACAGCAAGCTATAAATGCAACCAGGGGCATGGATGGATAGAGCATGACATGTATAACAAAACACCCTTAGTGAACATCTCCAGATTATGCATAGAATGATTTGTAGAAGCAGGTTTACATAGCATCACGAAATAACAGATTCAGCCTAGGAAAACAGTAACAGCAAGTACCCTACTATACAAGCTCGATTCACTCACCACAAGTCATTGCATGACAAGATAAGCATAGCATCAGCAAGAAGACATGTTTATGAAACAAACCAAGCCAAGAACAAGTTCATAGCATGCAAGGATCAACTACAACAACCTTGGCAAAATTGAATAACATGTAAACAATCTGCCAGGAAACATTTTGTAGCAAAAGTAGAGCACGAAAATGACATGCTAGACTACTCCATAATTGCAAACAGGGCATGAATGGATAGAGCATAACCATATGTTCAAAACATCCTTAGTGAAGTATCTCAAAATAAGCATGGATCTCTCTGTAGCAACATGTTTACATGGCATCAAAATAACAGCAGAACAGGGACTAAAACAGCAACATTACGAAGCCTAGTTTGCATGCTTGTGCTAGTCACCACATTGATCACAAAAATACATGGTAAGCACCTCTGTAAAGAAGACATGGCATAGTTCAAAACACATGTAGACATCAACCTCATAGGATGCACAATCAATCATGGCAAAAATGACAAATGCACATATTCTGTTAAGAAACAGGAACTAACATTATGAAGCACTCTTGCAACGATGATTCAGGCATAAAAATGAGCTCAAATGAACATGATGCAATGGAATGAAATGAAGTACTCGTTGAGGCGAACAATTTGACATATTACACACACGAAACGGAACTACGGATGCAGAGATATGATGCGTTGAACATGGCATGATAATGTCAAAATATCGGGGACTTAGTCATAATACGAGGTCAACCTTCGTTTCTGCACGGATTACGAGGTTCACCGGGGTTCGCCGGAGTAGCTGCCGGAGAGGACGAGGAAGACGCCGGGGAGGCGGATCCGGGGCCGGGGAGACCTCCTCCGGCCGGATCCGGGCGCGGGCGGCGAGGAGGCGGGCGGCACCGGCACGGAGGCAGCCGGATCTGGAGCGGGCTGGCGCTGCAGATCGGCGGCGGCGGCGGGAGGTTTCCGGCGGGGCGCGGCGATGGCGGGGTCGGGTGGCAGCGCGCCGGTGGGAGGCGGGGCCAGGCGCACGGGCGGCGGGGTGGAGATAGAGAGGGTGAGGTGGCGCGGTGGGATTGGGCGAGGCGGCGGCGGAGCTGAGGTGGCGGCCTCCGATTCGTCGGAGCGACATGGAGGCTGGACATGTCCGACGGGGCTGGACATGTCCGGCGCGCGAGGGGAGCGGGGCTAGGGTTTGATTTGCGGAAATTTCGGGGGAGGTGCACCTATTTGTAGGTAGAGGGAGCTAGGAGAGTCCAAATGAGGAGCAGTTTTCGGCCACCCAATCGTGATCGAACGACCGAGAGCATGGAGGGGGGTTAGATGGGTTTTGGGGCACTTTGGAAGGGTGTTGGGCTGCAAAGAGAAAGGGGGGTTTCGGGCTACGCGGTTAACCGTTGGAGTACCAAACGATCTCCAAATGGCACGAAACTTGACAGGCGGTCTACCGGTGGTATACCAAGGCCACTTGGAAAGCCTCGGGCCATTCCGAGAAAGTTCAACACCCGCTCACAACGAGAGACAAAAGGGGAACGCTGGAGGGCATAGGAGTGCCGGATTGCAAAACGGACAACGGGGAAAATGCTCGGATGCATGAGATGAACACGTATGCAAAATGAGATGCACATGATGACATGCCAATATGCAACACGCAAGCAAATGACATGGCAACGACGGCGAATAACTGGAAAACACCTGGCGCATCGACCCGGGGCGTTACAACACTCCTCCACTAACAAGAGATCTCGTCCCGAGATCTTAGGACTGAGACGGAAGGGAAAAAGGAAGAGGTGAAGCAAGAACTGAAGAGAAGAAGCAAAGAATCGACAACACTCGATAAGAAGAGAGGAACGACGAGAATGACGAGAATTGAAAGCTCACGGAATCAGATAGACTATGAAACCACTCCGGTTAGAACGAGATAAGAAACAAATAAGACTGAAAGGATTTAGGCAGCACACCGACTGAAACATGGAGGAATTGAACATGAACTTCACAAGATGGGATGGCACTTGACGACATGAACAACGCAAAGCCTCCGGAAGAATTGAAAGAATTGAATGAAAAGAACTTAGAAGGAAGGATTGAATGGAGTTGTTGAGAAATCAACAACGAAAGAATAAGCTTGTTGTGGACTTATGGATAACATCTCAAAATTATGAGGTGATCGCCGACCACAAGCGGAAAAGATTAAATATCTGAGAAGAACGGATAAATGCAAAACTCCACTTTAGAAGAAAAATGAAGAATTAGTTGCACTTCGAGATGCGAGAAGAAAAGATATTTGAACTCCACCAACAAAATCTTGATGAACTCTTGAAGAATGAATTAAATCTTGAAGAACAATCGTGAAGAACTCCGGTAAACAAAAGAATGACGAGATAAAATTGAAGGATGAAAGAATAAGGTTAAAGCCTTGCGATGATTTAGATGGAGGTCCCGACGAAATGACCAAGGAAATTTTTGAACTCCGGAAAAGAAAAGACGAAAAGACTTGGAACTAGAATTTATTCCTCATGAACAAACTCCGAAGGAAGGGATTAATCACTTTGATAAAATAAGAATAAGATTTATTGTATGCTTATCCTTCATCAAATTAAATTGATGACAAGAAATGGACTTTACATACTACTTCTTCTTCTTGGCAAAAGGATTGAGGGGTAAACGGCGCAAAACTTGAGAAAGTCTTCATGAACCACCGGTAGAATTGAAAGAACGAATGGATTGAAATGATAATCAAAGAAAAAGAATCTTGAACGAACCACCGTAAGAATTCGAAAATGACTGATGAAAGAGGATGAATCACCGGGAAGAATTAGAAGGAAAAAATATGTTAGAGGGGATTTAGATGCAAAAGAACGAAGAGATAATGAGCTGATTAAAGAACACTTGAACGAAGCACTGGGATAAATGGATAACGGTAACTAGAATGTGAGGACGAAGAATTCTTCTGGAATGATTGCCTCTGGTGAAATGAAATGGAAAACAACTCCTGACATACTTCGGATGGGTAAGAAAAGGAATATGTGACAAATGGAATAATTCAAGAGGATAACATGAAGCTAGAACCACGAATCTTCGGGAGAACGAACAATATTTACGAGGAACTCTTCTTCGATCTTCAAATGACGATGAGAAACACCACTAAAATTACTGAGATACTCCGGAAGAATGAAAAGCAAAGAGGTTGAGCCAACAATGAAAAGAATTTGAAAGTGATCTTGGAGAAAGCATCTGACTGATGAAATTCATTCTTACGTCAAACTCCAAAAGAATTTGAGAATAACTCCGAGGAAAATTAGAAGAGTCAGGTAAGGTCCTGGGAAAAGACCTGTGGGTTAGGGCCCACTGAAGAGATAACACCATTGGAAAGGGATGTTGAACAGATAGATGATGTACCAGAACAATTGAAATATTTGAATGAGGTGACAATGTCGAATTAATTAGAACACAGACGAATCTCTTGAGATGTCTTCCGAATTCGGAATGTTTGAATGACGAGAGGCAAACGAGCAAGGAGAACACTTGATCCAAGGAAAATAATACAAACAACATCGAAAACTTGAATTGAGTCCAGAGGAGAAGAGATGAAGAATGTCCACCGAGACGAGAATTCGCCGATTGAAATGATTGAGGGAAGACTGAAGAACCTCCATACGAATGAAAATTGATCCTCGAAAGAGACTGAGGCTCCGGGAAGAAGAGGGTGGGAGGGCGGGAAAACAAAGGTAACTTGGAAGGGAGAACCAATGACTATCTTGAATAGAGAACACCGGTTGAAATCATTGAGGAAAGAAAGCAAAGACTTCACACGAGTAGGATGGTTACTCGATTACAGACTCCGGTTCCGAGATGAAAAAGGGAGGGCGGGTGGGAAAAAACAACTCAGGATTGAACTTGCAAAGATGAAGAGGCTCGAATCAACTTGACGAGAAATGCACCGGATGAAAAGAGCTAAGAACCAACGATCGAAAAACCAACTGCGTGATCCTAAATAAAAATTTTAAAGGGAAGAGGAGTAATTCAAAACACCTACGTCAAGATTCCTCACCAGAGCGACGAAGGGGCTGAGGAGTAAAAAGAATTCCTACTCTCTGATATAACTAGACTCCGAAAACAGTTTTCTTCTAGACTCAACAACGGCCAAACTACACGATCAATCAAGGGGGCTCCTAGGGTCGGTCGAGGCTCTGATACCAACTTGTCATGCCCAATATGCGATACTATCCTAGAGACTCAAAGGTCCCGCAAAGGATAGAACCGCATATTGAAACGCTTTTGCAAGGTGGATATCATTACATCAACATTACATAATGGATGGGGATACATACAAGAGGCATACAATGCCACACGTATACAACATCATCATACATAAGAGCATCATCCGACTACGGATGAAACACAAACAGAAACTCAAACGACATCCACCCTGCTAGCCCAGGCTGCCAACCCGGAACCTATCCCCTGATCGAAGAAGAAGCAGAAGAAGAACTCCAAACAAGCAAACATCGCTCTCGCGTCATGATCATCGCATAACCTGTACCTGCAACTGTTGTTGTAGTAATCTGTGAGCCACGAGGACTCAGCAATCCCATTACCATGGGTATCAAGACTAGCAAAGCTCAAAGGGAAAGGAAGGGGTAAAGTGGTGAGGCTGCAGCAGCGAC
Source organism: Triticum aestivum (assembly GCF_018294505.1). Lineage (NCBI taxonomy): Eukaryota > Viridiplantae > Streptophyta > Magnoliopsida > Poales > Poaceae > Triticum > Triticum aestivum. The sequence goes on from NC_057813.1 coordinate 167,288,449, forward strand.
TAAGCATATATGGTGGCTAACATACGCAAATAAGAGCGAGAAGAGAGCAAAGGAACGGTCGTGAAGCTAGCAATGATCAAGAAGTGATCCTGAACTCCTACATACATCAAACATAACCCATAAACCGTGTTCACTTCCCGGACTCCGCCGAAAAGAGACCATCACGGCTACACACACGGTTGATGCGTTTTAATTCGTATCTGGTGTCAAGTTATCTACAACCGGACATTAACAAATTACCATCTGCCTATAACCGCAGGCACGGCTTTCGAAAGATTATACCCTGCAGGGGTGTCCCAACTTAGCCCATGATAAGCTCTCGCGATCAACGAAGGATATTCCTTCTCCCAGGAAGACCCGATCAGACTCGGAATCCCGGTTTACAAGACATTTCGACAATGGTAAAACAAAACCAGCAAAGCCGCCCGATGCACCGACAAATCTCGATAGGAGGTGCACATATCTCGTTCTCAGGGCAACACCGGATGAGACTAGCTACGAGTAAAACCAACCCTCAAGTTGCCCCGTGGTGGCCCCGCAGGCAGCTCAGTTCGGACCAACACTTAGACAAGCACTGGCCCGGGGGGGCTAAAATAAAGATGACCCTCGGGTTGGCTGACCCAAGGGAAGGGTATAGGTGGTGGTGAGGCAAATGGTAAAACCAAGGTTGGGCCTTGCTGGAGGAGTTTTATTCAAAGTGAACTGTCAAGGGGGTCCCATAAATCACCCAACCACGTAAGGAACGCAAAATACGGGAACATAACACCGGTATGACGGAAACTAGGGCGGCAAGAGTGGAACAAAACACCAGGCATAAGGCCAAGCCTTCCACCCTTTACCAAGTATATAGATGCATTAATAATATAAGAGATATTGTGATATCCCAACATAATCCTGTCCACCATGGAGCAATCCTCAACTTCACCTGCAACTAGCAACGCTATAAGAGGGATGAGCAACGCGGTAACATAGCCAAGCAATGGTTTGCATAGGAAAGGTGTCAAAGGTTAGAGGTTCATGGCAATTTGGGATGGCTTGATAAACAAGTGATAGGTAGCGCAGCAAAGCGATAGAACGAAGCAACTAGCATAGCAATGATAGTAGTGAGATCCAGGGTAGCGGTCATCTTGCCTGACATCCCGCTAGGAAGAAGAATGAGTCCATGAAGAAGATGAAGCCACGAAGATGAACCAAGCGTAGTCGAACGAATCCTCACGATCGAAACGGAAACAGGAACTATCGAAAAGAAGCATACAACATAGTAAACACACCACACATATACAAGGCATGGTGCATAACAAGCATGATGCATGACAAAGCTATATGAAGCTACTCATGGCAAGAGATGATGCAAACAAGAGCAACACATCAAGGCAAGTTTAAATGAGGCCGGGAACAACATATAACAATTCCGTTAAGTCCTCATATGCATATTTCGAAATTGGTCCAGATCTGAATAAACCTTATGTTCAAGTTGTTAAACAGAAAGTTAAGATGCAACAAGATGATCTACACGAAATTCTAATCAAGTTACATATAAAGTTCATTTAGTTTGGAGCTACGGCCTAGAAGATATGAGCAAAACAAGTTAAACATGGCATTTATGCAAAATGCACCCAAACATCAAGCAAACATCTCAAAACAAGGATTCAACATGATAATATGAAACTATATGCAAAATCAAGCAAGTTTCATATAGAGCACACTCAAAACGGAGCAACGGTTCAACACACACACGCTATACAAGTTATAGCAACAATCTGTCCAAAACAGCAACTAGGCATATTGCAAGCATCAAAACTATATGCTACAGCATCTCAACATAATAACAAAAGGCATGGTCATGATGTACAGGTAAAGCATTACAAAACATGAACACTGAGCTATCTCCAGAAATCACTAGAACATGCTCAAACACACATGGCAAGATTGCAAATAATAACAGTTTCAGACTTTGCAGAAATAACATCAGGTTGCAATGTTTAGAGCTATCAAACAACATGTTACAGGAACTTATCATGGCAAACAAAGGCATGGCATGAACCTACTAATTGCATAGAACAAAAGTCCCTTACTGACCATGAGCCAAAAAGGATCAGAAAATATGATGGCACCCATGTAAACATGGCAAGTTATAATACAGATTCATACATGGCAGGAACAACGATAAGTAGGCATGTTGGTGAGCTTGTACCACTCACCACAGAGCAATACATGGCATGGCAAGGCAACCAACAGTAAGAAGACATGTTTATGAAGCTAAGCATGGCAAGAGCAAGTTCATAGGGTGCATGGATCACTAGCAACAATCATGGCAACAACTGAACTTAATGTTAACAGGCTGACAGCAACATTATTTAGCAACTTTGGAGCAAGATTACAACAAGCTACAGCAAGCTATAAATGCAACCAGGGGCATGGATGGATAGAGCATAACATGTAGAACAAAACACCCTTAGTGAACATCTCCAGATTATGCATAGAATGACTTGTAGAAGCAGGTTTACATAGCATCACGAAATAACAGATTCAGCCTAGCAAAACAGCAACAGCAAGTACCTACTTAACAAGCTCGATTCACTCACCACAAGTCATTGCATGACAAGATAAGCATAGCATCAGCAAGAAGACATGTTTATGAAACAAAACAAGGCAAGAACAAGTTCATAGCATGCAAGGATCAACTACAACAACCTTGGCAAAATTGAATAACATGTAAACAATCTGCCAGGAAACATTTTGTAGCAAAAGTAGAGCACGAAAATGACACGCTAGACTACTCCATAATTGCAAACAGGGGCATGAATGGATAGAGCATAACCATATGTTCAAAACATCCTTACTGAAGTATCTCAAAATATGCATGGATCTCTCTGTAGCATCATGTTTACATGGCATCAAAATAACAGCAGAACAGGGACTAAAATCAGCAACATTACGAAGCCTAGTTTGCATTCTTGTGCTAGTCACCACATTGATCACAAAAATACATGGTAAGCACTTGTAAAGAAGACATGGCATAGTTCAAAACACATGTAGACATCATCCTCATAGGATGCACACATCAATCATGGCAAAAATGACAAATGCACACATTCTGTTAAGAAACAGGAACTAACATTATGAAGCACTCTTGCAACAATGATTCAGGCATCAAGATGAGCTCAAATGAACATGATGCAATGGAATGAAATGATGTACACGTTGAGGCGAACAATTTGACATATTACACGCACGAAACGGAACTACGGATGCAGAGATAGATGCGTTGAACATGGCATCATAATGTCAAAATATCGGGGACTTGGTCATAATACAAGGTCAACCTTCATTTCTGCACGGATTACGAGGTTCGCCGGGGTTCGTCGGAGTAGCTGCGGAGAGGACGAGGAAGACGCCGGGGAGGCGGATCCGGGGCCGAGGAGACCTCCTCCGGCCGGATCCGGGCGCGGGCGGCGGAGGAGGGAGGCGGCGGGCGCGGAGGGGCGGGACTCGCGGGGGATGGGGCCGGCGCGGCGACGGCGAGCGGGCGGGAGGGCGCGGGCGGCGGTCGCGGGCGGGCCGCGCGGCGAAGGCGCGGCGTGGCAGGCGCCGCGGGGCGACGGCGGCGCGGCGCGGGGCGGCGCGGGAAGGCGGAGGGCGGAGGGGCGGCGGTGGGATGGCGAGGCGCGCGAGGCGGGCGTGGCGAGGTGGCGGCCCGCGATGGTGGTCGGACGCGTGCAGGCGGACATGTCCGGCGCGCGAGGAGGAGGGGCTAGGGTTTGATCTGCGCGGAAATTTCGGGGGGGCACATATTTATAGGTAGGGGAGCTAGGAGAGTCCAAATGAGGAGCGGTTTTTGGCCACGCGATCGTGATCGAACGACGAGAGCATGGAGGGGGTTTAGGATGGTTTTGGGCCACTTTGGAAGGGTGTTGGGCTGCAAAGAGAAAGGGGGTTTCGGCTACGCGGTTAACCGTTGGAGTATCAAACGACCTCCAAATGGCACGAAACTTGACAGGCGGTCTACCGGTGGTATACCAAGGCCGCTTGGCAAACCTCGGGCCATTCCGAGAAAGTTTAACACCCACTCACAACAAGAGACAAAAGGGGAACGCCGGAGGGCATAGGAGTGCCGGATTGCAAAACGGACAACGGGGAAAATGCTCGGATGCATGAGACAAACACGTATGCAATGCAATGCACATGATGACAAGATATGAAATGCATATGATGACATGGCAAAGTGCAACACGCATGCAAATGACATGGCAACGACGGCGAATAACTGGCGGACACCTGGCTCAACGAATCCGGGGCGTTACAGATATATCCACAAGAACCTCACGGGGCAATGTAAAGGCCAGTAAACTTGATGTCAATGATACCCAATATGATGGAACATGTAAAGGCAGTTCTTCAGAAGACTTGCAGAAAGATGATGAATCCTCTTCACCCCACAAGGTCCTTGCTCTAACTTGGCCTGTGATATGGGTACAACATGCATATAATGTCCTGGAGTGTATCTACTCTGTTGCAATGCCATGTGCTTAGCATGCTGATCATGCATGTAAATATGTCATGCCTTCCTGTTTTTCAGTACCTATTCCATTCATGATAACATGTTTTCAAATTCAAGTACTGTCATTCTACTCTATCGCAATGCCATCTGCTTAATTTGGACATCATGCTTCTGAATATCTTATGCATTGTTATTCATCAGTATGTACTTCATCTGTCTAGCCATACCATGTTTTTTTACATTGAAGTGTTGTTCTAGTGCTCTGTTGCAATGCCATCTTATTTTCCCAATCATACACGTGTATGTTGCCTTAGTTATTTCTGTACGTATTCCGCTAGCATATAGTTTTACATTCAACTAGTTTTTTTTGCTGTGTTGTCCTGTCGTATCCCTAGCTCTTACACCATACTCCCTCCGTCCGGATTACATGTTGCCGAAATGGATAAAAAAGGATGTATCTAGAACTGAAATACGCCTAGACCCATCCATTTTTTTCCGGATGGAGGGAATACATGTCAATATGTCATGCCTTTCTATTCTTCAGTACCTATTCCATCTCTCTGCTGTCGCATGTTTTATAATTAAAGCACCATTCTTCTATACAAGGCATGCAAGGGGAAGACGACTATGTTAGAATCTGAAGGGTTACAAACAAGGCCTTTGCAAAAGATCCAAACGCCAGGAGATAATAAACCAACTCCAGTTTTTATAGATACTGCTCCAGCACAGAGAAACCCAACTCCTACTGATAATAAGCAGATTCCAGTGGCCAAAGAACTAGTCCGCTCCAGTCGAGCAAAAATATGTCAACTCAATTCTAAGAAGCGTGTGCGTATCCTTGCATCATGAAATTTTATAGCATGCTGATCATATTTTCTACATGTTTCTTACCCATCTCTCTTTTAGAAAATAAGCTTAACAGATAGAAGAATTTCTGCAATGGTATCGTTTGTGAGGAAAGATTCTTGCAGGATTTCTCTGTGCTCCAATGTAGATGTAAGTACCTGTTGTATATCACTATATTTTTACATCAGCATGTATTTTGTTAATCGGCGTGAATCCAACCTTTATCTGATCTAAATTTAGTTGTAGCAAAATGTATGATTAAAGGCCACAATGTTGATTTTTGTAAGGAAAACTGCCTGGTAGTTTTGCATCCTGAGCTGCATGAGTGTACTATCTCATATCAGTGGGTTTGAATACTTTGGTTCTGCAGTGGGTTTTTCAGTGTTTTTTTACTATGTTGTCCTATCGTATCCCTAGATCTTACATCATACTCCCTCCGTCCGGATTAAATGTCGCAGAAATGGATAAAACTAGATGTATCTAGAACTGAAATACGCCTAGACCCGTCCATTTATTTCTGGATGGAGGGAATACATGTCAATATGTCATGCCTTTCTATTCTTCAGTACCTATTCCATCTCTGTTGTAGCATGTTTTATAACTGAATCACCATTCTTCTATATAAGGCATGCAAGGGGAAGACGGCTCTGTTAGAATCTGAAGGGTTACAAACCAGGTCTTTGCAAAAGATCCAAACGCCAGGAGATAATAAACCAACTCCATTTTTCATAGATACTGCTCCAGCACAGAGAAACCCAACTCCCACTGATAATAAGCAGATTCCAGTGGCCAAAGAACTAGTCCGCTCCAGTCCAGCAAAAGAATGTCAACTCCATTCTAAGAAGCGTGTGCGTATCCTCGCATCATGAAATTTTATAGCATTCTGATCATATTTTCTACATGTTTCTTACCCATCTCTCTTTTAGAAAATAAGGTTAAACGATAGAAGACTTCCTCCATTGGGATCGTATTCGAGGAAAATATCTTGCGGGAATTCTCTGTGCTCCAATGCTGATGTAAGTACCTGTTGTATATCACTATATTTTTACATCAACATGTATTTTGTTAATCGGCGTGAATCTAACCTTTATCTGATCTAAAATTAGTTGTAGCAAAATGTTAAAGGCGCCAATGTTGATTTTTGTAAGGAAAACTGCCTGGTAGTTTTGCATACTGAGCTGCATGAATGTACTATCTCATATCACGCACATTACTGAATTGTAGTGCTTCTCTGGTTGCCCATTCATTCATTGTGTCAATGTTGCTTTCGTACTACCTTACCTGGCTGATGATAGCTGTGCCATATTGTGTTAATTTGGTGTAGGCTACTTGCCCAAACGTTCGTTGTGTCAATGTTGCTTTCCTATTATCTGACTTGGCCAATGATAGCAATGCTAGTGTGTTAATTTTGTGCAGGCTGCTGAAGATAAGAAGACAAACTCTGAAAACAGCAAGGCAACCCCATTGTTTCTTTCCAGTAAATCTAGGCCAGGTAATATGGCAATAACTCATGATTAATCTGTTTGGTTCCCGTCCTAATTTATGTTATGATGCAGTGGTCGAGACACTCTCCACTATCAATAATACAAGCCTGCCAAAATCGCCATCTGAATCTGTTCAGTATCCTCTGTCTCGAATGCAACGGAATAAATGTATGTTTGTGAACCAATTAATGGCTGAAGCAATGATGGAAATGGTGGATGAATCAGAGGTGCAGAGTCGTGCGACACAACAACTGATCAATGTTTTCAGAGACAGTGTAGCAAAGCAGAAAGAACTTGCCCACATGCTTATGGGCGTCATCTGTGCTGAGGTTGCAGATTGTGACGTTGTAGATGGTTAGGTTCTGCTCATTTATTTGCACTGGCATCAATCTTTGATTGCCCAGTGGATGTAATTTCCTGTAATATATGCTGGATGTGCAACGTTATTCCCTGTATGCCGTACCTTTGCGTGATCGGTTTTGGTCCTGTGCATAATTGCTCGTCGTAATGGGCTCAAATTATCTAATTTGGCCTAAAGACATGTACGAACTTTAGTGGGCCCATTAAGTTAATGGGCCGTTACTAGGCCGAAAGTTAATGGTCGGCCCTCTTACCTCCCGGGTCGTTAACAGGCCGACATCGAAGCGGGCAACAGGTGGCCCCAGTTTATTTCACGGGCCGTTAACAGGCCGTTACTAAGTTTGGGCTACATATGGCCCAACTATACTGTAGGCCTTTAGCAGGCCGAAAGAGACAGCGGGCTTGTACTGGACCATGAAGACCATGGGCCGCTAAGAGGCCGAAAGTCAGGTCGTATTGTAAATGGCCCAACTGTGTTGTGGGCCTTTAGCAGGCCGAAAGAGAAACCGGGCTGGTATTGGACCATGAAGGGCATGGGCCGTTAAAGGGCCAAAACTAAGGTCCGACTACAAATGGCCCAACTCATTTATGGTCCGTTAACAGGCCGAAAGTCACACAGGGCCGGGAATTGGCCCAACACTTAAATGGGTCGCTAAAAGGCCAAAACTCAGGTCCGACTAAAAATGGCCCAACTGATTTATGGGCCGTCAACAGGCTGAAAGTGACACCGGGCCAGAAAATTGGCCCAACACTTAAATGGGCCGCTAAAAGGCCGAAACTCAGGTCCGACAACAAATGGCCCATCAGATTTATGGGCCGTCAACAGGCTGAAAGACACACCGGGCCGGAAACTAGCCCAACATTTAAATGGGTCGCTAAAAGGCCGAAAGATGTACATCCTGAAAATTGGCCCATCCATTAAACGGGCCGTTAACAGGCCGAAATCTCATCGGGCCGATATTGAGCCCAGATATATAGCGGGCTGTTAACGGGCTCGAACTGACGATGGGCTGCAATGGTGTCAAATCTTTAACGGGCCGTTGACGGGCCGAATTGGCTCATCTCGTATGGGCCGTGGGCTTAAACGGACCTGACACAAGTAGGCCTTATATGGGCTGGCCTGCTAATTTTTACTGGGCCGGCCTTTTCACACGAATGGGCCTCTGTTGGGTCGTGCCACGTGTCGACGTACCATAGGCGTCTTCCGTCCAATGAGTGGATGACATCTATCCCAATGGTGAGCCGACACGTGTTTCCTCCAGCCAATGATGATTTTACACGTGGAAAATCCCCATTGGTCGGGGCTGTTAACGGGTTATCGGATCCAAAACCCGACCCGATAGCTTAACGGCGTTCCGTTACGGTGGATGCCACGTGTCAGTCACCCTTGACGAAAGCAATTCTGTGACGTGCGATTTATCGTCATGGAAGTGGACATTTCTGTGATGATAATTTTGGTAATGTCATGGAACACTTCTACGACATCACAGGTATGACTATCTTGATTCTGTCATAAATTTGTTATGGATGTACATGCATGACAAAAAACGCGACCTACTATGACAAACACGTATCATCACGGAAGTGTAATTTTTTGTAGTGGGTACACAACGTCTAATAATACCATCTACTCCTTCTTTATAAAGGTGTGGATCATCCCAAAAGTAATGTCTTAAATCATAGAAGAATTTTTTTCTTTTGTTGGTAAGTGAAGCTAGGTGGTATATATTTAGTAACAATATAATTAGCATAGTCAGCATACCAAGTACTGCAGCTAATTGTTCATCAGGAAAACTATCATTACTAGGTTGTGGGTCATCAAGAATATTTTCTAACCTAGACAAGTTATCAGCCACGGGGTGATGTGTACTATGCAACTTTATTCTTGTAGACATGTGTTGGGCCTCCAAGCGTAGAGTTTTGTAGGACAGTAGCAACTTTCCCACAAGTGGATGACCTAAGGTTTATCAATCCGAGGGAGGCATAGGATGGAGATAGTCTCTCTCAAGCAACACTGCAATCAAATACAAGAAATCTCTTATGTCCCCAACACACCCAATACAATGGCAAATTGTATATGTGCACTAGTTCGGCGAAGAGATGGTGATAAGAGTGTAGTATGGATAGTAGATATGAGTTTTTGTAGTGCGAACTATAAAAAACAGCAAGGTAGTAAATGATAAAATGGAGCACAAACGGTATTGCAATGATGGAAAATGAGGCCTAGGGTGCATACTTTCACTAGTGCAATCTCTCAAAAATACTAACATAGTTGGATCATATGATTATCCCTCAAAGTGCAATAAAGAACCACTGCCAAGTTCCTATTAGCAGAGAACAAAAGATAGAAATTGTCTGTAGGGTACGAAACCATCTCAAAGCTATTCTTTTCGATCAATCTATCCTAGAGTTCGTACTAAAATAACAACAAGCTATTCTTTGCGATCGATCTAATCAAGAGTTCGTACTAAAATAACACCATATGGTGCATATCAACCAACTCTAATGTCACCGCGAGTACCCATGAGTTAATTATATGATATGTATCAAACAATGTCAGATTCATAATACTCAATCCAGACAAAGAACTACAAGGAGACCCAAAGTTTCTATCGGAAAAAAGATAATAAAAACGTGCATCAACACCTATGCATAGATTACCCCAAAGTCACCTCGGGACTCCGCAAGTTGAGTGCCATAACATATATCAAGTGAATCAAAATAATACCCCATTGTCACCATGGGTATTCATATGCAAGAGATATATCATGAGTTCTCATATCTGAACATTCAATCCGACAAGACAAAACTTCAAAGGGTAAAGACTCAATTCATCACAACAAGTGTAGAGAGGGGAGAAACATCATATGATTCATATATGTTAACAAAGCCCATGATACATCATGATTGTGACATCTCACGATCGTGCGAGAGAGAGAGAGAGAGAGAGATTAAACACATAGCTACTGGTACAAACCCTCAGCCCCGAGGGTGGACTACTCCCTCCTCATCGTGGTGGCCGCCTGGATAATGAAGATGGCCACCAAAGATGATTCCCCCCTCCGGCAGGGTGTCGGAATGGGGTCACGATTGGTTTTCGGTGGCTACAGAGGCTTGCAGCGGTGGAACTTCCGATCTAGGTTCTCCATGAGGGTTTTTGTAATATTTGGCAATTTATAGGGTGAAGAAGGGGTACGGGAGGCAACTAAGGTGGGCACAACCCACCAGGGTGCACCTAGGGGCCCAGGCGTGCCCTGGTGGGATGTGCCCCCGTCGCGACACCCCCCAGGTGCTGCTCTAGCCCAATGGTTCTCTTTTAGTCCATAAAAAATCCACAAAAAGATTCACGGTGTTTGGAGAACTTTCATTTCTGCACAAAAAACAACAATATGGTAGTTCTACTAAAAACAGCGTCAGTCCGGGTTAGTTCCATGCAAATCAACCAAAACGATATAAAATTATTGTAAACATGGCATGAATGCTTCATAAATTATAGATTCGTTGGAGACGTATCAGCATCCCCAAGCTTAATTCCTACTCGTTCTCGAGTAGGTAAATGATAAAGGGCAATTTGATATCTGCACCTAACTCGAACCCGCTACTCAATTTTGCCCCTAATTTTTAGGTATGCTTACTTTCGCCCGTCCGCCGTTAGTGCCACTTACAGAAATGCCCTTTTGCGTCATTACCGTCTGGTCAATGGACTTTGACCATCCAGAAAAAATAGCAAAAAAATCCAAAAAAATCTGAAATTTTGTGGGATCGAAGACAGTCATGTCCGCAAGGCGCGTGCAAATTTGTGTGCCATTTGAACACCCTGGGAGCTCGTGGCAAAGGAAATCATAAATTTTGCACGCATGTGAATAGTAAATTTGAAAAAATAGAAAAAATCAAAAAATATGAAATTTTGTGGGACTGAAGATACTTAGGTGCACAAGATGTGTGCACATTTTTGCTATGTTTGGACATCGTAGGAGCTCATAGGAGAAAAGTAAAATAAATGAAAAATAAAATAAAGGGCAGCAAGGTATTTTGGGTTTTTGGAAATATAGATCTGAAAATAAAAGCAAATAAAAATAGATCTTGAAGGCAAATATGATGAGGAAGAGACCTGGGGCCGTAGATTTCACTAGTGGCTTCTCTCGAGAAAAATAGCATACAATTGGTAAACAAATTACTGTTGGGCAATTGATAGAACTTCAAATAATTATGAGGATATACAGGCAATGATCATTATATAGGCATCACGTCCAAGATTAGTAGACCGACTCCTGCCTTCATCTACTACTATTACTCCACACATCAACCGCTATCCAGCATGCATCTAGTGTATTAAGTTCATGGAGAAATGGAGTAATGCAATAATAACGATGACATGATGTAGACAAGATCTATTCATGTAGGAATAGACCCAATCTTGTAATCCTTAATAGCAATGATACATATGTGTCATTTCCCCTTCTGTCACTGGGATTGAGCATCGTAAGATCGAACCCATCACAAAGCACCTCTTCCCATGGCAAGAAAAATTGAACTAGTCGGCCTAATTAAACAAAAGATTTGAAGAAGAAATACGAGGCTATAAGTAATCATGCATATAAGAGATCAAAAGACTCAAATAACTTTCATGCATGAAAACATAGATCTGATCATAAACTCAAAGTTCATCCGAAACCAACAGACACACCGCAAAAAGAGTTACATCAAATAGATCTCCAAGAGACCATTGTATTTTGAATCAAAAGAGAGAGAGGAAGCCATCTAGCTATTAACTACGGACCCATAGGTCTACAATGAACTACTCATGCATCATCGGAGAGGCACCAATGAGGATGATGAACCCCTCTGTGATGGTGTCTAGATTGGATCTATGGTTTATGGAACTTGCGGTGGCTGGAATTGTTTTTCGTCGACTCCCCTAGGGTTTCCAAAATATTGGGTATTTGTAGATCAAAGAGGCGGTACGGGAGGCCACCGAGGTGGTTACAACCCACCAGGGCGCTGATGTCTACTAAACAACTTGTTCTTGTAGACTCGTGGTTGGCCTCCAAGCGCAGAGTTTTGTAGGACAGTGGCAAATTTCCCTCAAGTGGATGATCTAAGGTTTATCAATCCGTAGGAGGCGTAGGATGAAGATGGTCTCTCTCAAACAACCCTGCAACAAAATAACAAAGAGTCTCTTGTGTTCCCAACACACAAAATTCAGTGGTAATTTGTATAGGTGCACTAGTTCGGCAAAGAGATGGTAATAAAGCTGTAGTAATGATAGTAGATATTGATTTTTGTGATAGGAACAATAAAAAACAGCAAGGTAGCAATTGATGAAACGGAGCACGAACGGTATTACAATGCTAGAAAACAAGGCCTAGGGTCTGTACTTTCACTAGTGCAATTTCTCAACAATGCTAATCTAATTGGATCATATAACCATCCCTCAAAGTGCGATGAAAAATTACTCTAAAGCTCCTATCTAGTGGAGATCATAAGAAGAAATTTCTTGTAGCTATTCCTTCTAATGAATCTATCCAAGAGTTCGTACTAAAATAACACCAAGTTATTCTTTCCGATCGATCTATCAAGAGTTCGTACTAAAATAACACCAAGTTATTCTTTCCAATCGATCTATCAAGAGTTCATACTAAAATAACATTCATATTCATAATGTTCAATCCAACACAAAGAACCTCAAAGAGTGCCCCAAGATTTCTACTGGCGAAACAAAAGACGAGAACGTGCATCAATCCCTATGCATAGATTACCCCAATGTCACCTCGGGAATCCGTGAGTTGAGTGCCAAAACATATCTCAAGTGAATCAATATAATACTCCATTGTCACCACGGGTATTCATATGCAAGACATATATCAAGTGATCTCAAATCCATAAAAGTATTCAATCCGATAAGAACGAAATATCAAAGGAAAAACTCAATTCATCACAAGATAGAGAGGGGGAAACACCATATGATCCGACTAAATTAACAAAGCCCGTGATACATCAAGATCGTGACATCTCAAGAACATGAGAGAGAGAGAGATTAAACACATAGCTACTGGTACAAACCCTCTGCCCGGAGGGTGTACTACTTCCTCCTCATCATGGTGTCCGCCGGGATGATGAAGATGGGCACCGATGATGATTTCCCCCTCTGACAGAGTGCCAGAACGGGGTCTAGATTGGTTTTTCGTGGCTACAGAGGCTTGCGGCGGCGAAACTTCTGATCTAGGGTTATTTCTGATGGTTTCTCTATTTATAGGATTGTTTGGCATTGGTTTCACACGAAGATGGGTCTCGAGGTGAGCACAACCCACCGGGGCACGGGTGATGTCTACTACACAACCTTCTTCTTGTAGACGTTGTTGGGCCTCCAAGTGCAGAGGTTTGTAGGACAGTAGCAAATTTCCCTCAAGTGGATGACCTAAGGTTTATCAATCCGTGGGAGGCGTAGGATGAAGATGGTCTCTCTCAAACAACCCTGCAACCAAATAACAAAAAGTCTCTTGTGTCCCCAACACACCCAATACAATGGTAAATTGTATAGGTGCGCTAGTTCGGCGAAGAGATGGCGATACAAGTGCAATATGGATGGTAGATATAGGCATTTGTAATCTGAAAATATAAAAACAACAAGGTAGCAAGCGATAAAAGTGAGTGTAAACGGTATTGCAATGGTAGGAAACAAGGCCTAAGGTTCATACTTTCACTAGTGCAAGTTCTCTCAACAATAATAACATAACTGGATCATATAACTATCCCTCAACAGGCAACAAAGAATCACTCCAAAGCAACTAATAGCAGAGAACAAACGAAGAGATTATGGTAGGGTACAAAACCACCTCAAAGTTATCCTTTTTGATCTATCTATTCAAGAGTCCGTAGTAAAATAACACGAAGCTATTCTTTCCGTTCAATCTATCATAGAGTTCATACTAGAACAACACCTTAAGACACAAATCAACCAAAACCCTAATGTCACCTAGATACTCCATTGTCACCTCAAGTATCAGTGGGCATGATTATACGATATGCATCACACAATCTTAGATTCATCTATTCAACCAACACAAAGTACTTCAAAGAGTGCCCCAAAGTTTCTACTAGAGAGTCAAGACAAAAACGTGTGCCAACCCCTATGCATAGGTTCATGGGCAGAACCCACAAGTTGATAACCAAAACATACATCAAATGAATCACGTGAATATCACATTGTCACCATAGTAAGCACGGCAAGACATACATCAAGTGTTCTCAAATCCTTAAAGACTCAATCCGATAAGATAACTTCAAAGGGAAAACTCAATCCATTACAAGAGAGTAGAGGTGGAAAAACATCATAAGATCCAACTAAAATAGCAAAGCTCGCGATACATCAAGATTGTGCCATAGAGAGGACACGAGAGAGAGAGAGAGAGAGAGATCAAACACATAGCTACTGGTACATACCCTCAACCCCAAGGGTGAACTACTCCCTCCTCGTCATGGAGAGCGTCAGGATGATGAAGATGGCCACCGGTGAGGGATCCCCCCTCCGGCAGGGTGCCGAAAAAGGGTCCCGATTGGTTTTTGGTGGCTACAGAGGCTTGCGGCAGCGGAACTCCCGATCTATTGTTCGCTCCGATGTTTTTAGGGTATCTGGGAATATATAGGCGAAAGAAGTCGGTCGGGGGACACTCGAGGGGCCCACGAGACAGGGGGGGGCGCGCCCAGTAGGGGGGTGCCCCCCCACCCTCGTGGCTTCCTCGAAGCTGCTCTGATGTGCACTCCAAGTCCCCTGGATTGCTTCCGTTCCAAAAATAACTTTCCCGGAGGTTTCATTCCATTTGGACTCCGTTTGATATTCCTTTTCTTCGAAACATTGAAATAGGCAAGAAACAACAATATGGCTGGGCCTCCAGTTAGTAGGTTAGTCCCAAAAATGATATAAAAGTGTAAAGTAAAGCCCATAAACATCGAAAACAAGTAATATAATAGCAAGGAACAATAAAAAATTATAGATATGTTGGAGACGTATCAACGGGCAAGGGCCCAGGCATGCCCCGGTGTCTTGTGCCCTACTCATTCACCTTCTGGTCCTTCCACGAATCTTCGGGGGTTTCTTTTGTTCCAAAAAATCGTCAAAAAGTTTCAGCTCATTTGGAGAACTTTCGTTTCTGCACAAAAACAACACCACGGTAGTTTTTCTGAAAAGAGCATCAATCCGGGTTAGTTCCATCCAAATCATACAAAAACCATATAGCATTGTTGTAAACCCTGTTCAAGAATTCATCCGATTAACCAGTTAACTTGCCGATTAATCCCTACTCATAGGGTCACCGAGTAGCCTATAAACCGATAAATAGTCCGATTAATTGATTAAATGGCTGATTAACTTGCCGATTAGCCGATTAATTCCCTACTCACCAGCCAACCTAGTAGCTACCAGTTAACGATTTCTTCAACAATGGTTGTAAACATGGCATGAATACTTCATAAATTATAGATACGTTGGAGACATATTAGCATCCCCAAGATTAATTCCTACTGGTCCTCGAGTAGGCAAATGATAAAATAAATAATTTATGAAGTGTGAATGCTAGCAAAGTGCATACATTTGATCAATGATAATTTCAATCACTTTTCCTAGCATCATAACAACAACTCTTTCTCAAGAAATTTATTATGACAAAGTAGCAATTGCAAACAGATTTTTTGTTGTGGAAAGCTACCTATCATATTCATCATATAATCTTCCTTTTGTAGAATGGACATTTGGACCTGGATGATTTAAAGCAATAGTCTATGATTTGACATAATGAAATCAATACTCAATAATATCAACAAGCAACCATGTCTTTAAAAATAACAACACTAAAGAAAGTTATCCCTAGCCCATCATGCTCAGTCATTATTCCATTCATGAGACACACTCGAATATTAGCTACATCCAATGCTCAAGTACGATCATAGTGCCCCTTAGTTGGTGCTTTATAAGAGAAAATGGAGACTCAAATAAAAATAAAAATTGCATAAAGTAAATAGATAGGCCCTTCATAGAGGGAAGTAGGGATTTGCAGAGGTTCCAGAGCTCAAACTTTAAATTGAGAGGTAGTAGATTTGGGAGGCATACTTTTCCCGTCAACGAAAATGACTGAGTAATTCCCAACACTTTCCATGCTAGATATATCATCGGCGTTCCCAAACAGAAAATAAAGTTTATTTCTTTTTCCACCATACATTCACCCTCCACGGCTAGTCGTATCCATGGGTACCGTCCATACCGAAACTTTCCAAGGAATTTATTATTTGACAACATAAAGTAAATTCATTTTTCATTTCGAGACTGGGCATCCCTAATACCTTTGTCATACTCTCGTGCAATGACAAGTGAATAACACTCATCTTGAGATAACATATCTAGCATGGAAAATATTGGCCACCCCCTACCACTTCATGAGCGGTACGAGCACACAAAAAGGAAATTATTTTGAAATTTTAGAGATGGCACGTACAAATTTCCTTAGAATGGCACGAGAATACCGCATATAGGTAGGTATGGTGGACTCATTTGGCACAACTTTGGGTTTAAAAATTTGGATGCACAAGTAGTATTCCCATTTAGTACAAATGGAGGCTAGCAAATAGATTGCGAAGCAACCAACCAAGAAACGATTCACATAAACGAGCATTGAGCATAACTAACACCGAATAATGCACCACAAGCAGGATGTAATTTCATTGCATAATTATTGACTTTCGTGCTTGCGTAGGGAATCACAAACCTTAACACCAATATTCTTACTAAAGCATAATTACTCACCAACATGACTCACATATTATTATCTCCATCGCAAAACTATTGCAAGAAATCAAACTTATCATATACAGTGGTCTACATGTAAGTTTTTTTATTATATCCTTCTTGAATATCCACCACTTTGGGACTAGATTCATATATTACCATTGCTACTAACAAGCTCTCAAATAAATTAAAGTGAAGAACGAGATCATAATTATGTCTTCAAAATTTTCGACTCTCAAAATAATCTAAGTGAAGCATGAGAGTAGATGACAAACTACTCCAAAAAGATATAAATGAAGATCAAGCGAGTAGTTAAGTAAATAGGTAGCTAATTGTGGACTCTCTCTCTTATTTAAAAACTTTTATATCTAAGTATTTTATTACAATAGCAAGCAAAACAAAATAAAATGGCATTCCAAGAATAGCACAACTCATGTGAAGAAGCAAAAACTTAGGCTCAACCGATACTAACCGATAATTGTTGAAGAAGGAAGGTGGGATGCCTACCGGGGCATCCCCAAGCTTAGATGCCTGAGACTTCTTGGAATATTATCTTGGGATGCCTTGGGCATCCCCAAGCTTGAGCTTTTGTGTCTCCTTAATTCCTTTTATATCACAGTTTCCGTAAATCTTAAAGACTTCATCCACACAAAACTCAACAAGAACTCATGAGAAAAGTTAGTATAAATCAATGAAATAACCTTATCATTCTCTACTGTAGCAAATCACTAAAATTATTATTCAAAATTGCATACTAAATGCCTCTGCATATTTGATACTTCTATCCTCAAATAGAATCATTAAACAAGCAAACATATGCAAACAATGCAACATAACAGCAATCTGTCAAACAGAACAGTCTGTAAAGAGTGTGGAACGATCCATAATTATTCAACTTAAAAATTTATTAAAAATTACCACACTATAGAAAATTAATCATAGCTTATTTTCCAAAAAGTTTCAAGATTTTAGCACATTCTTACTTTTCTAGAGAATTTTTGCAACAAAGATAAACTTTCTGTTTTGAAACAGCAACATGTAGACTTGCGAAATAAGCATGGTAAAGGCTATCCTTGCCATTTTTATAGAAAAGAAAGATGCAAAACATTATTCTGAATAACAGGCAGAAAATCCTAAAATAAAATAAAATGATGCTCCAAGCAAAACACATATCATGTGACGAATGAAAATATAGCTACAAGTGAGATTACCGATAATGTTGGAGACGAAAGAGGGGATGCCTTCCGAGGCATCACCAAGCTTAGTTGCTTGGATCTTCCTTGAATATTACCTTGTGGTGCCTTGGGCATCCCCAAGCTTAGGGTACTATCACTCCTTATTCTCCTCATATCGACATCTCATCCAAAACTTGAAAACTTCAATCACACAAAACTTAACGGAACTTTGTGAGATAGGTTAGTATGATAAAAAGCAAACCATTTCACTTTGTTACTGTCAAAGACTAGATGCATAATTGTTTCCACACAATTACTACTGTAGCATATCATTTCCACAATTTATATTGAGCAATATATGCCATAGAAACTAGGAAACAAGCAAACTATGCATTGAGAACAGAACCTGTCAAAAATAGAATAGTCTGAAGTAATCTGTACTCCAACCATACTTCTGTAACTCCAAAACTTCTGAAAAATTAGGAGAACATTGATATTTTTTATATCTATCACCTGTAAAAAATTCAGATCAAAAGCATGTTCGAGTGAATTTTCAAATTTCCTGGAGTGTGTGCAAAAGTTTCTGTTTTTGCACAGAATCAATTCAACTATCATCCACACTATCCCAAAGGCTTTACTTGGCACTTTATTGAAACGAAAGATATACAGTAGAATAATCTTGTGAACACATAAAAACAGTAGGGGTAAATGTTGGGTTGTCTCCCAACAAACACTGCCTTTTAGCTAGGCATGATGAGTTCAATGATGCTCGCATAAAAGATAAGGATTGAAACACAAAAAGAGAGCATCATGAAGCATATGACTAGCACATTTAAGTCTAACCCACTTCCTTTGCATAGGTTTTTTGTGAGCAAACAACTTATGGGAGCAATAATCAACTAGCATAGGAAGGCAAAACAAGTATAACTTCAAAATTTTGAACACATAGAGAGGAATCGTGATACTATTGCAATTCCTACAAGCATATGTTCCTCCCTCATAATAATTTTCAGTAGTGTCATGAATGAATTCAACAATATAACTATCACATAAACCATTCTTTGCATGATCCACAAGCGTAGAAAATTTATTACTCTCCACACAAGCAAACTTATTCTCATTCATAGTAGTAGGAGCAAACTCAGTAAAATAACTATCATGTGATTGAAAATTAAAATCATGATGACAAGTTTCATAGTTATCATTATTCTTTATAGCATACATGTCATCTTCATAATCATCATAGATAGCAACTTTTTTATCATAGTCAATTGAATCCTCTTCCAAAGTAGTGGATCCATCAGTAAATGAATTCATGACCTCTTCGAAGCCACTTTCATCATTATAATCATCATAAATAGGAGGCATGCAATCATTATAACAAATTTGCACATCAAATCTTAGGAGACTAAAAATATCATGTTCATCAAACATAGCATCCCCAAGCTTGTGGCTTTGCATATCATTAACATCGTGGATATTCAAAGAATTCATAGTAACAACATTGCAATCATGCTCATCATTTATGCCAAACGTTTTATCAAATTCTGCTTCTAACAGTTGAGCACACTTTTCCTTTCCATCATTTTCATGAAAGACATTATAAAGATGAATAATATGAGGCAACCTCAATTCCATTTTTTTGTAATTTCCTTTTTACAAACCAAACTTTTTATAAAACAAGAAACTAAAAGATTCGATTGCAAGATCTAAAGATATACCTTCAAGCACGCACCTCCCCGGCAACGGCACCAAAAAAGAGCTTGATTGATGGGATGTGAGTGCCGCTTACCTAGCCTCCCCGGCAATGGCGCCAGAAAAGAGCTTGATGTCTACTACACAACTTGTTCTTGTAGACTCATGTTGGGCCTCCAAGCACAGAGTTCTGTAGGGCAGTAGCAAATTTCCCTCAAGTAGATGACCTACGGTTTATCAATCCGTGGGAGGCGTAGGATGAAGATGGTCTTTCTCAAACAACCCTGCAACCAAATAACGAAGAGTCTCTTATGTCCCCAACACACCAAATACAATGGTAATTTGTATAGGTGCACTAGATCGGCGAAGAGATGGTAATAAAAGTGTCGTAATGATAGTAGATATTGATTTTTGTGATAGGAACAATAAAAGCAGCAAGGTAGAAATTGATAAAACGGAGCACGAACTGTATTGCAATTGTTGAAAACAAGGCCTAGGATCCTGTCATGGAATTGTCACGTCAGATGTCCTATTGAAAGGACTTAGTCGTGGAGCCATCACAACTAGGAAGCTTAAAGGGGTTAATCGGGACAAAGGACACGGGGTTTATACTGGTTTGGCCCCTTACGGTGAAGGTAAAAGCCTACGATCCAGTTTTGAGTGGGATTGCTTATGTCTCGATTACTAGGGAGTTTTGGGTGGGATTGCTTACGTATCGATTACTAGGGACCTAGTTCTCGATCTGATATTACTTGCCCTCAACCGTCGACGGGTTGTCCCTTTATATATAGAGGTCGACACCCAGCGGCTCTCAGAGTCCCGGCCGGCTCATAAACAGTGTCTGGCTCAGTCTCTCTCTATTCTTGCCTTACAATACAAGTTCCATACATATGGACCGGAAAAGGCTGATAAGCCGCCCGCTCAGCCGCCTGCTGAGCCACCCGCTCAGCCTCTTGACATATCCTGTCCTGATCAACTAAGTTAGGAACTCCATCACGCGCTAGGGCATGCCCGCACGGCTGGTCACGGCGCCGGGCGTTGCTTGAAACGGCCGCTGAATCCATGTGCCTGTTGTAACTCGGGCTCCGGTTTGGGCGAGGGGTCGAATGAATCCTGTCTCGGCTGTAAGAGTACACCTCCTGCTGCGCCAAAGCCGTCTGAAGAAGCTCTCTAACCCTTTGTGTTTCAACCGCTGTCGGAGAGTCGCCATCCACCGGGAGAGCCGCCAATCATGCTGCCGCCGCGATAATGTTCTCCAAAGAGTTAGAATAATGACCCGGTGGTGTTGGCACATAGTGAGGCGGAGTAGTATTCAGACACGGAGGCTTCATCACTCGTGGCTGAACCAGCGTCCCAGCCCCGGGCGTTGCAACCCGGTTTACCTCCGGCGGGTTACTGGGCCCTGCACCAGGTGTGTGGAAGAGGTTTCGAGGATCATAACCGGAGGCAGACGGGATTGAGTCTTCTGGTACCTTCTCCTCATGACCTCGTTTGATGCGTTCTGATCCATCATGAGCGGGAAAGCCTGCGACTGAATCTACTGAGCTTGAGCGTCCAGAGCCGCCTGCTCTGCGGTCATCCCGACATCTTCCGCCGCCAGGTCTTCCTTAGCTTGCACTATATCCTGCTTTAACTGCACCACTTCCTCCTCATGTTGAGCTTGATCTGCCGGATTGACCATGGTAGTTAATAGAGCTATCATCTTATCCATGAGATCCATCAGCACCTAAGCCGACGGGCACGCAGGGCCTCCTGCCCCGGCTGCCGCTGACCCGGAGGTTATCGCTGCCGCAGCCGTAGAGTTTTGAGCGGGTTGCGTGCCAGCCATGAAGATCCCAACTCTGCTCAGCGGCTCAAAGGGATCCGGAATACTGCTGCCATCAGAACAGCCCCCGAGCCCGCCGTCTTGCAGTTGATACAACAAATCCGTCTCCCCCGTGGACGACTCACCATCAGAATAGATGGCCGTCTCACCGGCAGACACAGATCCTCCAGAAGGTTCCTGTCGGTGTCAAAACCGGCGGATCTCGGGTAGGGGGTCCCGAACTGTGCGTCTAGGCAGATGGTAACAGGAGACAAGGGACATGATGTTTTTAACCAGGTCCGGGCCCTCTCGATGGAGGTAAAACCCTACTCCTGCTTGATTAATATTGATGATATGGGTAGTACAAGAGTAGATCTACCATGAGATCAGAGAGGCTAAACCCAAGAAGCTAGCCTAGGGTATGATTGTTGTTCGTCCTACGGACTAAAACCCTCCGGTTTATAAAGACACCAGAGAGGGCTAGGGTTACATAGAGTCGGTTACAATGGGAGGAGATCTACATATCGTATCGCCAAGCTTGCCTTCCACGCCAAGGAAAGTCCCATCCGGACACGGGACGAAGTCTTCAATCTTGTATCTTCATAGTCTAGGAGTCCGGCCAAAGGTCATAGTCCGGCTATCCGGACACCCCCTAATCCGAGACTCCCTTAGTAGCCCCCGAACCAGGCTTCAATGACGATGAGTCCAGTGCGCAGATTTGTCTTCGGCATTGCAAGGCGGGTTCTTCTCCAAATTCCATATACCTGTTGAATAATGTCCGGCTTCTGGTGAATGTTGCGCTTCTTGGCTTCTACGCCCAATAATGGCCATCTTCCACGTGTCAAATGAATGCGAAAAGCCAGGGTGTTTTTTCATTTATCCCCCTAACTTCACAAATGAGCCGCATATAAAAGAGACAGGGATTTAGATCCAAACCACACCATCTTCCCTCCGCCAGTATTCATCGGAGCGCATTCGACAGAGATCCATTCCATCATGGCCAGTCAACGTAGCTCCTCCTCTTGCCCCCCAGCCCTCAGCCTGGAGATTGGGAGGGATGTTCCTCCCGCACACCGAGCTAGTGGCGCTCCAAGCTAAGGGGTTTCTCCCTGTTGGGGAACGTTGCAGAAAATTAAAATTTTTCCTACGGTTTCACTAAGATCCATCTACGAGTTCATCTAAGCAACGAGTCAAGGGAGTGAGTTTGCATCTACATACCACTTGTAGATCGCGTACGGAAGCGTTAGAGGGAGCGGTGATGATGGAGTCGTACTCGCCGTGATTCAGATCACCGGAGATCCTAGCGCCGAATGGACGGCACCTCCGCGTTCAACACACGTACGGTGTGTGTGACGTCTCCTCCTTCTTGATCCAGCAAGGGGGAGGAGAGGTTGATGATGATGGCTCCAGCAGCAGCACAACGGCGTGGTGGTGGTGGAACAGCAGCACTCCGGCAGGGCTTCGCCAAGCACGTGACGGAGGAGGAAGAGGTGTAGCAGGGGGGGGGCAGGACTTCAGGGTGCGGCTGCCCCTCTCCCCCCTCCCTTTATATAGGCCCCCAGGGGGGCCGGCCCTGGGAGATTCAATCTCCCAAGGGGGCGGCGGCCAAGGGGGGAGGAGTGCCCCCCAAGGCATGTGGTGCGCCCCCCCCCCCCCCACCCTAGGGTTCCAACCCTAGGTGCAGGGGGTGGGCCTAGGGGGGCGCACCAGCCCACTATGGGCTGGCTCCCCTCCCACTTCAGCCCATGGGGCCCTCCGAGATGGGTGGCACCACCCGGTGGACCCCCAGGACCCTTCCGGTGGTCCCGGTACAATATCGGGTGACCCCGAAACTTTCCCGATGGCCGAAATACCACTTCCTATATATAATTCTTTACCTCCGGACCATTCTGAAACTCCTCGTGACATCTGGGATCTCATCCCGGACTCCGAACAACATTCGGTATACTGCATACTCATATTCATACAACCCTAGCATCACCGAACCTTAAGTGTGTAGACCCTACGGGTTTGGGAGACACGTAGTCATGACCGAGACGGCTCTCGGGCAATAACCAACAGCGGGATCTGGATACCCATGTTGGCTCCCACATGCTCCTCGATGATCTCATCGGATGAACCATGATGTCGAGGATTAGAACAACCCTGTATACAATTCCCTTTGTCATTCGGTACGTTACATGCCCGAGACTCGATCGTCCGTATCCCAATACCTCGTTCAGTCTCGTTACCGGCAAGTCACTTTACTCGTACCGTAATGCATGATCCCGTGACCAAACACTTGATCACTTTGAGCTCATTGTGATGATGCATTACCGAGTGGGCCCAGAGATACCTCTCCATCATACGGAGTGACAAATCCCAGTCTCGATCCGTGTCAACCCAACAGACACTTTCGGAGATACCTGTAGTGCACCTTTATAGTCACCCAGTTACGTTGTGATGTTTGGTACACCCAAAGCACTCTTACGGTATCCGGGAGTTACACGATCTCATGGTCTAAGGAAGAGATACTTGACATTGGAAAAGCTCTAGCAAAACGAACTACACGATCTTGTGCTATGCTTAGGATTGGGTCTCGTCCATCACATCATTCTCCTAATGAGGTGATCCCGTTGTCAATGACATCTAATGTCCATAGTCAGAAACCATGACTATCTGTCGACCAACGAGCTAGTCAACTAGAGGCTCACTAGGGACATGTTATGGTCTATGTATTCACACGTGTATTACGATTTCCGAATAATACAGTTATAGCATGAATAAAAGACAATTATCATGAACAAGGAACTATAATAATAACTCTTTTATTATTGCCTCTAGGGCATATTTCCAACAGTCTCCCACTTGGACTAGAGTTAATAATCTAGTTACATTGTGATGAATCGAACACCCATAGAGTTCTGGTGTTGATCATGTTTTGCTCGCGAGAGAGGTTTAGTCAACGGATCTGCGACATTCAGATCCGTATGTACTTTGCAAATATCTATGTCTCCATCTTGAACATTTTCACGGATGGAGTTGAAACGACGCTTGATGTGCCTGGTCTTCTTGTGAAACCTGGGCTCCTTGGCAAGGGCAATAGCTCCAGTGTTGCCACAGAAGAGTTTGATCGGCCCCGATGCATTGGGTATGACTCCTAGGTCGATGATGAACTCCTTCACCCAAATAGCTTCATGCGCTGCCTCCGAGGCTGCCATGTACTCCGCTTCACATGTAGATCCTGCCACGATGCTCTGCTTGCAGCTGCACCAGCTTACTGCTCCACCATTCAACATATACACGTATCCGGTTTGTGACTTAGAGTCATCCAGATCTGTGTCGAAGCTAGCGTCGACGTAACCCTTTACGATGAGCTCTTTGTCACCTCCATAAACGAGAAACATGTCCTTTGTCCTTTTCAGGTACTTCAGGATATTCTTGACCGCTGTCCAGTGTTCCTTGCCGGGATTACTTTGGTACCTGCCTACCAAACTTACGGCAAGGTTTACATCAGGTCTGGTACACAGCATGGCATACATAATAGATCCTATGGCTGAGGCATAGGGGATGACGCTCATCTCTTCTTTATCTTTTGTCGTGGTCGGGCATTGAGCCGAGCTCAATCTCACACCTTGCAATACAGGCAAGAACCCTTTCTTGGACTGATCCATTTTGAACTTTTTCAAAATCTTATCAAGGTATGTGCTTTGTGAAAGACCTATGAGGCGTCTCGATCTATCCCTATAGATCTTGATGCCTAATATGTAAGCAGCTTCTCCAAGGTCCTTCATTGAAAAACACTTATTCAAGTAGGCCTTAATGTTGTCCAAGAATTCTATATCATTTCCCATCAAAAGTATGTCATCTACATATAATATGAGAAATGCTATAGAGCTCCCACTCACTTTCTTGTAAATGCAGGCTTCTCCATAAGTCTGCATAAACCCAAACGCTTTGATCATCTCATCAAAGCGAATGTTCCAACTCCGAGATGCTTGAACCAGCCCATAAATGGATCGCTGGAGCTTGCATACTTTGTTAGCGTTCTTAGGATCGACAAAAACCTTCCGGCTGCATCATATACAGCTCTTCCTTAAGATAACCGTTAAGGAATGCCGTTTTGACGTCCATCTGCCATATCTCATAATCATAGTATGCGCCAATTGCTAACATGATTCGGACGGACTTAAGCTTCGCTACGGGAGAGAAAGTCTCATCGTAGTCAATCCCTTGAACTTGCCGATAACCCTTAGCGACAAGTCGAGCTTTATAGATGGTGACATTACCATCTGCGTCCGTCTTCTTCAAAGATCCATTTGTTTTCTATCGCTCGCCGATCATCGGGCAAGTCAGTCAAAGTCCATACTTTGTTTTCATACATGGATTCTATCTCGGATTTCATGGCTTCTAGCCATTTGTTGGAATCTGGGCCCGCCATTGCTTCTTCATAGTTCGAAGGTTCACCGTTGTCTAACAACATGATTTCTAGGACAGGGTTGCCGTACCATTCTGGTGCAGAACATGTCCTTGTGGACCTACAAAGTTCAGTAGCAACTTGATCTGAAGTACCTTGATCATCATTAATTTCCTCTTCAGTTGGTGTAGGCATCACAGGAACATTTTCCTGAGCTGCACTGCTATCCTGTTCAAGAGGTAGTACTTCATCGAGTTCTACTTTCCTCCCACTTAGTTCTTTCGAGAGAAACTCTTTTTCCAGAAAGGATCCATTCTTGGCAACAAAGATCTTGCCCTCGGATCTTAAGTAGAAGGAATACCCAATGGTTTCTTTAGGGTATCCTATGAAGACGCATTTTTTCGACTTGGGTTCGAGCTTTTCAGGTTGAAGTTTCTTGACATAAGCATCGCATCCCCAAACTTTTAGAAACGACAGCTTAGGTTTCTTCCCAAACCATAATTCATACGGTGTCATCTCAACGGATTTAGACGGTGCCCTATTCAAAGTGAATGTAGCTGTCTCTAGAGCGTATCCCCAAAATGATAGCGGTAAATCGGTAAGAGACATCATAGACCGCACCATATCCAATAGAGTGCGATTACGACGTTCGGACACACCGTTACGCTGAGGTGTTCCAGGCGGCGTGAGTTGTGAAACGATTCCACATTTTCTTAAGTGTGTACCAAATTCGTGACTTAAATATTCTCCTCCACGATCCGATCGTAAGAATTTTATCTTTCGGTCACGTTGATTCTCTACTTCATTCTGAAATTCCTTGAACTTTTCAAAGGTCTCAGACTTGTGTTTCATCAAGTAGACATACCCATATCTACTCAAGTCATCAGTGAGAGTGAGAACATAACGATATCCTCCGCGAGCCTCAACACTCATTGGACCGCACACATCGGTGTGTATGATTTCCAACAAGTTGGTTGCTCGCTCCATTGTTCCGGAGAACGGAGTCTTGGTCATTTTGCCCATGAGGCATGGTTCACATGTGTCAAATGATTCATAATCGACAGACTCCAAAAGTCCATCAGCATGGAGCTTCTTCATGCGCTTGACACCAATGTGACCAAGGCGGCAGTGCCACAAGTATGTGGGACTATCATTATCAACTTTACATCTTTTGGTATTCACGCTATGAATATGTGTAACATTACGCTCGAGATTCATTAAGAATAAACCATTGACCATAGGGGCATGACCATAAAACATATCTCTCATATAAATAGAACAACCACTATTCTCGGATTTAAATGAGTAGCCATCTCGTATCAAACGAGATCCAGATACAATGTTCATGCTCAAACTTGGCACCAAATAACAATTATTAAGGTTTATAACTAATCCCATAGGTAAATGTAGAGGTAGCATGCCGACGGCGATCACATCGACCTTGGAACCATTCCCGACGCGCATCGTCACCTCGTCCTTCGCCAGTCTCCGCTTATTCCGCAACTCCTGCTGTGAGTTACAAATATGAGCAACGGCACCGGTATCAAATACCCAGGAGTTACTACGAGTACTGGTAAGGTACACATCAATTACATGTATATCAAATATACCTTTAGTGTTGCCGGCCTTCTTATCCGCTAAGTATTTGGGGCAGTTCCGCTTCCAGTGACCCTTCCCCTTGCAATAAAAGCACTCAGTCTCAGGCTTGGGTCCATTCTTTGACTTCTTCCCGGCAACTGGCTTACCGGGCGCGGCAACATCTTTGCCGTCCTTCTTGAAGTTCTTCTTACCCTTGCCCTTCTTGAACTTAGTGATCTTATTGACCATCAACACTTGATGTTCTTTCTTGATTTCAACCTCTGCCGACTTCAGCATTGAAAATACTTCAGGAATGGTCTTCACCATCCCCTGCATATTATAGTTCATCACAAAGCTCTTGTAGCTTGGTGGGAGCGACTGAAGGATTCTATTAATGACCGCCTCATCCGGGAGGTTAATGTCCAGCTGGGACAGGCGGCTGTGCAACCCAGACATTTTGAGTATATGTTCACTGACAGAACTGTTTTCCTCCATCTTACAACTATAGAACTTGTCGGAGACTTCATATCTCTCGACCCGGGCATGAGCTTGAAAAACTAGTTTCAGCTCCTCGAACATCTCATATGCTCCGTGTTGCTCAAAACACTTTTGGAGCCCCGGTTCTAAGTTGTAAA
The DNA here is from genome assembly GCF_018294505.1 of Triticum aestivum. Classification (NCBI taxonomy): domain Eukaryota; kingdom Viridiplantae; phylum Streptophyta; class Magnoliopsida; order Poales; family Poaceae; genus Triticum; species Triticum aestivum. Next base: position 167,316,701 of record NC_057813.1, read on the forward strand.
GCATGCCGCACTGAACGAGGGAGTAATCATCAGCACGTGTCTGCCAAACGTTCAAATCGTCTTGCAGTGCTAGGAGAGTAGGTGGGTCACCTAACGGTGCTTCAAGGACATATGCTTTCTTGGCAGCTATGAGGATGATCCTAAGGTTCCGGACCTAGTCCGTATAGTTGCTGCCATCATCTTTCAGCTTGGTTTTCTCTAGGAACGCGTTGAAGTTCATGTTGACATGAGCGTTGGCCATTTGATCTACAAGACATATTTTGCAAAGATTTTAGACTAAGTTCATGATAATGAAGTTCATCCAATCAAATTATTTAATGAACTCCCACTCAGATTTGACATCCCCTCAGTCATCTAAGTGTTACACAATCCGAGTTGACTAGGCCGTGTCCGATCATCACGTGAGACGGACTAGTCATCGTCGGTGAACATTCTCATGTTGATCGTATCTTCCATACGACTCGTGTTCGACCTTTCGGTCTCTGTGTTCTGAGGCCATGTCTGTACATGCTAGGCTCGTCAAGTTAACCCTAAGTGTTTTGCATGTGTAAAACTGTCTTACACCCGTTGTATGTGGACGTAAGGATCTATCACACCCGATCATCACGTGGTGCTTCGAAACGACGAACTTTAGCAACGATGCACAGTTAGGGGAGAACACTTCTTGAAATTGTTGCAAGGGATCATCTTATTTACTACCGTCGTTCTAAGTAAACAAGATGCATAAAACATAATAAACATCACATGCAATTATACAAAGTAGTGACATGATATGGCCAATATCATATAGCTCCTTTGATCTTCATCTTCGGGGCTCCATGATCATCTTGTCACCGGCATGACACCATGATCTCCATCATCATGATCTCCATCATCGTGTCTTCATGAAGTTGTCACGCCAATGACTACTTCTACTTCTATGACTAACGCGTTTAGCAATAAAGTAAAGTAGTTTACATGGCGTTCTTCAATGACACGCAGGTCATACAAAAATAAAGATAACTCCTATGGCTCCTGCCGGTTGTCATACTCATCGACATGCAAGTCATGATTCCTATTACAAGAACATGATCTCATACATCATAATATATCATTCATCATTCATCACAACTTCTGGCCATATCAAATCACATGACAATTGCTGCAAAAACAAGTTAGACGTCCTCTAATTGTTGTTGCATCTTTTACGTGGCTGCAATTGGGTTCTAGCAAGAACGTTTTCTTACCTACGAATAACCACAACGTGATTTTGTCAACTTCTATTTACCCTTCATAAGGACCCTTTTCATCGAATCCGCTCCAACTAAAGTGGGAGAGACAGACACCCGCCAGCCACCTTATGCAACTAGTGCATGTTAGTCGGTGGAACCGGTCTCACGTAAGCGTACGTGTAAGGTTGGTCCGGGCCGCTTCATCCCACAATACCGCTGAAGCAAGATAAGACTAGTAGCGGCAAGCAAGTTGACAAGATCTACGCCCACAACAAAATTGTGTTCTACTCGTGCAATAGAGAACTACGCATAGACCTAGCTCATGATGCCACTGTTGGGGAACGTTGCAGAAAATTAAAATTTCTCCTACGGTTTCACCAAGATCCATCTATGAGTTCATCTAAGAAACGAGTCAAGGGAGTGAGTTTGCATCTACATACCACTTGTAGATCGCGTACGGAAGCGTTAGAGGGAGCGGTGATGATGGAGTCGTACTCGCCGTGATTCAGATCACCGGAGATCCTAGCGCCGAACGGACGGCACCTCCGCGTTCAACACACGTACGGTGCGTGTGACGTCTCCTCCTTCTTGATCCAGCAAGGGGGGAGGAGAGGTTGATGATGATGGCTCAGCAGCAGCACAACGGCCTGGTGGTGGTGGAACAGCAGCACTCCGGCAGGGCTTCGCCAAGCACGTGACGGAGGAGGAAGAGGTGTAGCAGGGGGAGGGGCGCCAGGACTTCAGGGTGCGGCTGCCCCTCTCCCCCTTCCATTTATATAGGCCCCCAGGGGGGGCGGCCCTGGGAGATTCAATCTCCCAAGGGGGCGGTGGCCAAGGGGGGAGGAGTGCCCCCCAAGGCATGTGGTGCGCCCCCCCCCCCCACCCTAGGGTTTCAACCCTAGGCGCAGGGGGTGGGCCTAGGGGGGCGCACCAGCCCACTATGGGCTGGCTCCCCTCCCACTTCAACCCATGGGGCCCTCCGGGATGGGTGGCCCCACCCGGTGGACCCCCGGGACCCTTCCGGTGGTCCCGGTACAATACCGGGTGACCCCGAAACTTTCCCGATGACCGAAATACCACTTCCTATATATAATTCTTTACCTCCAGACGATTCCAAAACTCATCGTGACGTCCGGGATCTCATCCGGGACTCCGAACAACATTCGGTATACTACATACTCATATTCATACAACCCTAGCGTCACCGAACCTTAAGTGTGTAGACCCTACGGGTTCGGGAGACACGTAGGCATGACCGAGATGGCTCTCGGGCAATAACCAACAGCGGGATCTGGATACCCATGTTGGCTCCCACATGCTCCTCGATGATCTCATCGGATGAACCATGATGTCGAGGATTAGAACAACCCTGTATACAATTCCCTTTGTCATTCGGTACGTTACATGCCCGAGACTCGATCGTCCGTATCCCAATACCTCGTTCAGTCTCGTTACCGGCAAGTCACTTTACTCGTACCGTAATGCATGATCCCGTGACCAAACACTTGATCACTTTGAGCTCATTGTGATGATGCATTACCGAGTGGGCCCAGAGATACCTCTCCGTCATACGGAGTGACAAATCCCAGTCTCGATCCGTGTCAACCCAACAGACACTTTCGGAGATACCTGTAGTGCACCTTTATAGTCACCCAGTTACGTTGTGACGTTTGGTACACCCAAAGCACTCTTACGGTATCCGGGAGTTACACGATCTCATGGTCTAAGGAAGAGATACTTGACATTGGAAAAGCTCTAGCAAAACGAACTACACGATCTTGTGCTATGCTTAGGATTGGGTCTCGTCCATCACATCATTCTCCTAATGATGTGATCATGTTGTCAATGACATCTAATGTCCATAGTCAGAAACCATGACTATCTGTCGACCAACGAGCTAGTCAACTAGAGGCTCACTAGGGACATGTTATGGTCTATGTATTCACACGTGTATTACGATTTCCGGATAATACAGTTATAGCATGAATAAAAGACAATTATCATGAACAAGGAAATATAATAATAACTCTTTTATTATTGCCTCTAGGGCATATTTCCAACACTCCCCCCATCCTACATGGTCCCGGTTTGAGCCGGGCTCGCCACCTATAATGGCGGAGAGCAAGTGGAGAGCGTCCCTAATCCCTCCAAAGGAGAGCGAGTATGCCTATCCAATATTTGATAAGAGGGCTCGGATTTCCAATTCATCCGTTTCTCCGGGGGCTCCTGGAGTTCTACGGCCTCCAGTTGCACAACCTTACGCCTGCCTCCATATTGCATATTGCGGGCTTCGTAGCCCTTTGCGAGCTGTTTTTGGGCATCGCGGCTCATTTCGCGCTATGGAAGAAGTTGTTCTGCCTTGTGCCCCGCTCTCATGAGGGGTCGATATATCAAGTAGGCGGAGCCGAACTATGGCGCATCATCGGGACCGGATATCTATCCGAAACCCCAAAGAAGACGTCCGAAGACTGGCCTTCAGAATGGTTTTATATAGAAGATGTCCCCCTACCGGACCCTGTTCGGATCGGCCTTCCTGAGTTCAATAATGCTCCTTTGAAGAAGCACCTAAGCTGGCGCCCATAGAGCCATCAGAAGGAAAATGACAGGGACGTCCTTTACCTGATGAACCGGATAAGGTTGTTAGCTCATTCCGGACTGACCATGATCGAGGTCATGGCCACATGCATTATGCGGGGGGTGCAGCCGCTTCAGTATAGAGGCCACCCCATGTGGGATTTCAACGGGGAGGACGACGCCACCCGGTGCGGCCGTAAGGGGCTGGAATCAGCTGCCGCTCTAATAGAGATCTTGTCCTCTTTGTACAAGGGAGAAGAGGAGGAATTCCTCCGTGTCAACCCATAGGGCGGATTTTATATGTACAATCCTCCGAGCTGGGTAAGCGGACACCTTAACCTGTCCATTCATCTCACATTCCCATAGTTAAGTATTTAGTCTGTCAATTCCAACACAGGAGCTACGCCAGGCTATAAAGGAGATAAACAGCCCTCCTCCACAACCCGAGGACCCAGAACGGTCCCTCGATCCGGACTCCCAAGAGGACCCGGACTTGGCTGTGGAGCTAATTGATGGGGTGTTTCATCAATTGAGGAAGGACAACACCTTAGTGGCCATTACGGTCGATTATCCCGGACTACTTTCAGCCTCAAAGGTAACCGAGACCGAAGTCCCAGCACTTTCAAGAGGATCCACCCATGCTTATTTTTTATCACCGCATACCAATGGCATTTTTTGTAGGGGAAGTCCTTGAGGCGGAGGGCCGAGCCCGCGGTGGCTAACCCGCAAGGGGCATCGAGGCCCAGCGGGCTAAAAAGAAGTGCGGTCCGGATCGAGACACCGGCGCAACGGTGCGGCGTGCAATATAATTCCCAGGGTTTATGACCTCAAGGTATACTAAAGCTCAGGCTCTCTTCAGGAAGAAGAGCGCTCGCCGGACTATGTCCATAGGCCGGGCTTCAAGGCCGGTCCCGGAAGCGGAGGCGAACACGGGGCGCGCACTGGACGCTCCTCCGACAGAGGATGCAGACGGGCTGTCTGCCACCAATTTCGAGGTGGAGAGTGCCATGACCCACAGGCGTCGCTGGACAGTTCTTCGTGACCCTTGTTTTTCCCCAGAGGCATTGGATGCCTTTAATACGGGAGATGCGTACCTCTGTGCCGCTCAAAATGGTCTAGCCAGAGCCACAGAGCAATATGTAAAAGACATACGGGTAAGAAAATTTGATGGTTATATATGTCAGTAGCCCCCGAGACTTGAAAAAGTTAGAATAACTAATTTAAGGATCATTTGTTATGCAGGATCTTACAGAAAAGAATACCCAACTGTCCCAGGAGCTGGAAGAGTGCAAAGCCCAACTTGAGGCCGCACTAGCCGCAACAGGGAAGGCCAAGGAGACCCCCTCTAGTAATATATGCTTCGCAAGATAAGTATGTTGTGAAGTGCGGCATATGTGCAAATCTGACAATAACAGTGCAGATGGCGCCGGAGTGGATCCGGACAAGCAACAACTCTTGTGCCAGCTAAAGGCTCGTGAGAGCGTGCTTACGAGGGTGAGGCAAGAGAAGAATAAGCTCCAAGATGCCAACACCCAGCTGGGCGAGGAACTAAAGGATATTCGTGCTCAGCTGTCGGACTCCGTAAAGGAGAATCGGCGGCTTCGGTGCGGCATTTTTAGTAAGTGCTTGAACGAACTTTGAAAAAAGAGTTCGGCGATGAAGTCGATTGACAGAGTTATGTCTGTAGGTATGCTAACAGGTCGGCCTGCGGAGGAAATGCCCGGTTCTACGGGTCACCTTCTTCCCGAGCTAGCACAACTGCACGAACGAGTTCGGTAGGTGATGCAAGGCGTCGTTCAAGCCTTGTGGCCATCCGTCTCCATGCCCGAAGGCCTTGGAGAACTTGCAGAGAAGTTGAAGGGAGTGTGGCGATGCTTCCGATTATGGAAGATATCGGCCTGCCGTCAAGGCGCCAGGGAGGCCTGGGCCATGGTGAAGATGTGGTACACGAAGGCTGACCCAAACCACATGGCCGAGGTCGGACCTATGGGGCCCGATGGGAAGGAGATCCCTGTCAGTTTAGTGTACGGCCAGGTAGAGCTGGCTGCCAAGTATTCCCAACAGGACTGTAAATTAGACAGCCTATTGGATGGTATTGAAGAAGAATATACCCAGTCAAATTGACTATGTAATTTAAGATGACATGTGAAATGCCTTCTAGCCGGATTGTAGATCGTTTGTCATTGCGGACCTTTTCGCTTCAACCTCTGGACCCAATAGTCCGGAGTGTGTCCGAATACCCTCTTGGTTATGTAAGAACCGGGGCATGCGTGGAGACAAGGCGTAGGGGTCATTAGTGCTTTAGCAGACAAGTGCCCAACTAGTTATGTTATATTACATGGTTAGTAAGAAACATCTTCCAGGGAGAATAGATCCGTTAGGGGTTCCTTTCCCTGGGAGGCATGCCCTAAAGTGCATGTCCGGACTGCGAAAAAAGCAGAAAAGCATCTGGGGACGAATAAATAAACGAGGGAGAAATCATCTTTTAGTTCACCGACCGAATATTGCCTTAAGAATGCTAGCTTTCGGCTTCACCCATTTTGAGGTACACATCCGGCTGACCCAGCAGTAACAATCGCAGAGGTGCTCCCTTTACCGCCTAGCCGAACAATCAGGAACGTAGGGGTAAGCACAGGAGCCAGGCAACCCAGCTTGGCCAAAACTTAAGTCATATCGATGCATATAATGGTGAATAAAAGGTACATGCGGAAGTGTGACACATGTGGTGGGCATGAGGCCCGTGTAAACAAGCTTCTGATAAAGAAGCCCCCAGGTATAATGAGCGCGGGTAGCACATCAATTGTGTGCGAACAATGCGCAAACGAGCCCTTTAAAGGCTGTAAGAAAAAGGAGGGAGAAGGAGAGAAATATAAGGCAGCTAATGTGTAAAAAATAGATAGAGGAAGGAGATGAACACAGAGTCTGGCGCTAGGCGTAGAATCTTCGTAGACGGGCTGTGTTCCATGGGTTCGGCTCGAGTCGGTTATCCGATGCATTTCGCAGACAACATGCTCCACCAGTCAGGACTTGGTCCATTATGAAGGGACCTTCCCATTTGGGCTTCAGTTTGTCCTTTTTCTTGTCCTGCAGGCGTAGAACTAATTCACCAACATTGTAAGTTTTGGCCCGTACTTCTCTGCTTTGATATCTTCGAGCCTGTTGTTGATAGAATGCGGAACGGGCTTTGGCCACGTCGCGCTCCTCCTCCAAGGCGTCCAAATTGTCCTGCCGATCGAGTTCGGCTTCTCTTTCTTCGTACATGCGCACGCGAGGTGAGTCATGAATTATGTCGCAAGGCAGAACTGCCTCTACGCCGTACACCATAAAGAATGGTGTGAATTCGGTGGTGCGATTCGGCGTGGTCCGCAGCCCCCAGAGTACGGAGTTGAGCTCCTCTATCCAGTGCGTGTTAGATTCCTTGAGGGACCACACTAATCTGGATTTGATACCACTCATGATTAGACCATTTGCTCGCTCGACTTGACCGTTAGTTTGTGGGTGATACTGAAGCGTAGTCGAGCTTGATGCCCATGTTTTTACGCCAGAGTTTAACCTCGTCGGCTGTAAAGTTCGTGCCGTTATCAGTGATGATGCTGTGGGGATGCCGGAACAGTGTACGACCCCTGATATGAAGTCTATCACCGGTCCGGATTCGGCCGTCTTAACAGGTTTGGCCTCTATCCATTTGGTGAATTTGTCCACCATGACCAGTAGGTATTTTTGCTTGTGGGTTCCTCCTTTAAGGGGTCCAACCATGTCAAGCCCCTAGACCGCGAAGGGCCAGCTGATGGGTATAGTTTGGAGGGCGGTGGGTGGCATATGGCTTTGGTTAGCAAATAGTTGGCAACCGACGCATCGTTGGACTAAGTCCTGAGCATCTGCCCGGGCCGTCGGCCAATAAAATCCTGTACGGAAGGCCTTGCTTACCAGGGCCCGGGCTGCGGCGTGGTGCCCACCGAGTCCGGTGTGAATTTCAGCCAGAAGGTTCCGCCCTTCCTCTTCGGAGATACACCTTTGAACGACTCTGGTGGTGCTTTTCCTATAAAGCTCTCCTTCATGGACTTTATAGGCTTTAGATCGCCGCACTATGCAGTGTGCCTTGTTTTGGTCCTCGGGAAGTTCCTGCCTAGTTAGGTAGGCTAGGAATGGTTCTGTACACGGGGTAATGACTGCCATTATTACATGGGCTGAGGGTGTGACTTCGTTGGCGGAGCCTCCCGTTGTGTCAGAATGTTCGGTGTCGGGTAGTGCGGCTGGGTCCGGGTTGTTATTTCCGGATTCCCCTTCCCATTGTACGGATGGATTGAATAGCCTCTCCAAGAAAATGTTGGGGGGGAGGACTGCATCACGCTTTGCGCCGATGCGTGCCAAGACGTCTGCTGCCTGATTGTTTTCTCGGGCTATATGGTGAAATTCAAGCCCCTCGAACCGAGCTGACATTTTTAGGATGGTGTTGCGATAAGCTTCCATTTTGGATCCTTGGCATCAATTTCTCCATTTATTTGGGATATCGCAAGGTTCGAATCCCCGCGCACTGGAGACTGCCATCCGGAGACCATGTAAAAGGGCCTCGTATTTGGCTGCATTGTTGGAGTCCGTATACATTATCTGGAGTACGTATTGAACTGTATCTCCTGTCGGGGACATCAGAATGACGCCAGCCCCCAGACCTGCTAGCATTTTGGAGCCGTCGAAGTGCATGATCCAGTTGGAATATGTGATGTACTCTTTAGGGAGTTCAGCTTCAGTCCATTCGGCGACAAAGTCGGCCAAAACTTGCGACTTGATGGCCAGCCGTGGCTTATAGGTTATGTCGAACGGGAGGAGCTCAATGGCCCATTTGGCAATCCGGCCCGTCGCGTCGCGGTTGTTTATGATATCGTTAAGAGGTACTTCGGGGGCTACTGTTATCGAACACTCTTGAAAGTAGTGTCGCAGCTTCTGAGATGCCATAAACACCACGTACGCTATCTTTTGATAATGCAGGTACCGTGACTTGCATGGAGTGAGGACAGTGGACACGTAGTAAACTGGTTTTTGAAGGGGGAGTTTGTGTCCGTCTGTTTCTCGTTCGACGACGAGCACTGCGCTTACAACTTGATGAGTTGCCGCAATGTATAATAGCATTGGTTCACCGATGTTAGGCGCGGCCAGGACCGGGTTTGTTGCCAATATGTCTTTTATTTCTTTGAGTCCGGCCGTGGCAGCAGCCGTCCACTCTAACTGTTCGGTGCACCAGAGGAGGCGATAGAGAGGTAATGCCTTTTCTCCCAAGCGGGAGATGAAGCGACTTAAAGCCGCCACGCATCCAGTCAATTTTTGTATTTGTTTGAGGTCCTTTGGAATGTCCAATTGTGACAGAGCTCGGATCTTGGCTGGATTTGCTTCAATTCCTCTACCGGATACAATAAAGCCCAAGAGATTTCCGGCTGGTACGCCAAAAACGCATTTTTCTGGGTTAAGCTTGATGTCATATGCTTGGAGGTTATCGAATGTGAGCCTCAGGTCGTCTACTAGAGTTTCGACATGCTTGGTTTTGACGACCACGTCATCTACATAGGCTTCCACTGTTTTGCCGATCTGGTTTGCCAGACATGTCTGAATCATGCGCTGATATGTTGCGCCAGCGTTTTTGAGCCCGAAGGGCATTGTGTTGAAGCAGAATGGGCCGTATGGGGTGTTGAATGTCGTTGCGGCTTGGTCTGGCTCTGCCATCTTAATTTGATGGTAGCCGGAGTATGCGTTGAGGAAACACAATGAATCGTGTCCTGCGGTAGCGTCGATGATTTGATCGATGTGGGGGAGGGGGAAAGGATCCTTTGGGCAAGCCTTGTTGAGGTCCTTGAAATCGACGCATAGGCGCCAGGATTTGTCCTTCTTTGGTACCATCACCAGGTTCGCCAGTTAGGATGTTTTATATCTCTGATTAATCCGGCCTCCAGTAGTTTGGCCAGCTCCTCTCCATTGGCTTGTCTCTTTGGTTCGGAGAAACGCCGAAGAGCCTGCTTGACAGGCTTGAATCCTTTTAGGATGTTTAGGCTGTGCTCGGCCAGCCTGCGTGGGATTCCTGGGATATCTGAAGGGTGCCAGGCAAAAATGTCCCAATTTTCGCATAGGAATTCTCGTAGTGCGGCGTCTACATCAGGGTTTAATTGCGCCCCGATGGAGGCCATTTTTGTAGGGTCCATTGGATGGACTTGGAATTTGATTATTTCGTCTGCCGGTTTAAAAGAGGTGGACTTGGATATTTTATTGAGTATCACGTCGTCCATGTTCACCGTGGAGCGGAGCGCAGTTAGTTCTTCGGCCGCTAGGGCTTCGGATAGTGCCTCAAGGGCCAATGCGGCTGTCTTGTTTTTGGCACGGAGTGCTATGTCCGGGTCACTAGCAAGAGTGATGATTCCGTTGGGTCCAGGCATTTTGAGCTTCATGTACCTGTAATGGGGTATAGCTTGAAATATTGTGAATGCCTCTCGCCCTAACATAGCATGGTATCCGCTGTTGAACGGGGCCACTTGAAACGTGACCTCCTCGGACCTGTAACTATCCGGCGTGCCAAACACCACATCTAGCGTTATTTTTCCTGAGAAGCACGCTTCCCGACTGGGGATTAGTCCTCTAAAGGTTGTGTTGCTTCGGTCAATGCAGCTCTAGTCTATTTCCATTTTTTGAAGGGTTTCCTCATAAATGAGGTTCAATCCGCTGCCACCGTCCATGAGTACCTTGGTAAGACGAAAGTCGTCCACTATTGGACTGAGGACCAATGCGGCTGGTGCTCGGGCTATTCGGAATTTAGGTTCATCACTGGCGTTAAAGGTAATAGCCGTGTCACTCCATGGGTTTATTGTTGCTACTTAGTAGATTTCGGTAAGGCTGCGGAGTGTTCGTTTCCGCATATTATTTGATGCGAAATTCTCGAAGACTGTTGATATCGTACTGGCCTCCCTGGGCTGGTGCTCTGCGGATTCTGGAGTTAGAAGCTCCTCGCCGCTTCTGCCACCTGCCGGAGTATCCAACATGCTCTGAGGCTATGAGTTGGTGTGCCGCCCTCTGTACTATGAATTTTACAGGGTCCATTGAGCCATCCCTCCAGTACGGTTCTGTACCCTACATAGGGTTTTTGCTTTTTGTTGTTTGGCCCAGGTGCCTGGCGATAATGCGCCCTTTTATTTCGGACTGGGGTTGTATTCAGGGCTGGATTGTCCAAGAATTTTATTTCGGTTTTCCGGACGCTTTCCATCGCACAGTATTTTCGTACTATGGATGCCAAGTCAGCGAAGCATGAAATTTCAAAGTGACTTATGGCGTTGAGGATTCCGATGTCTGTGCAATTATTGCAGAAGAATGAAATTGCATCCACCTCACGGCAGTCCTCTATCCTGTTCATAACCAGGAGGAATCTGGCCCAGTAATGGTGTACTGTTTGTGTGGGCTCTTGCCGAATTTGGGATAGATCCCTTATGTTTGGGTGGGCGGGTGGAGTTAAATCCGAAACCTCTCCCAATCTGAGACCCAAGGGCCAAGGAGTTTCTGAACTCGGAAGCTTGGGTTCTTGGATGTTGTCCAATGAATCTAGCCCGCTGCCTGACTGTAGGTTCAGGGCTTGGGTGACGTCCTCCCCTCCACGATTATCCGGCTTGGAGGGATCGGGAATCCGGACATAACTTGTCCTTAAGATGGGTGAAGATTTGCCCGCACTATTCCTCCACCACTGCGACGTGGTGGGTGACCTGTGGAGAGTTAATCTCTCTCGGATCGGGTTTAAGCCCAATCCGATCATAGTCTGTAGCGACTACCAGGGCGGCGATGCGATCCAAGAGCTCGTTTAAGGAGGAGAGCTCCATCGGATCTAACTGCTCGGCAAGTTCCAAGCTAACGTGAAGATTGCTTTCGATGACCCGAGAGGTCATCGTCGACGCGGAGGCCGAACGGGCGGTCATAAGGAATCCGCCTAGCCGGAGAGTTTGGCCGATGGCCAGGGCTCCTTTAGCAACAGCGCCGTCCTTAAAGACAGGATGCAGCATCCTTCCTGATGGCGACAGCACAGTGAAACTCTCAATGAAAGCACCAATGTCGGTGTCAAAACCGGCGGATCTCGGGTAGGGGGTCCCGAACTGTGCGTCTAGGCGGATGGTAACAGGAGACAAGGGACACGATGTTTTTACCTAGGTTCGGGCCCTCTCGATGGAGGTAAAACCCTACTCCTGCTTGATTTATATTGATGATATGGGTAGTACAAGAGTAGATCTACCACGAGATCAGAGAGGCTAAACCCTAGAAGCTAGCCTAGGGTATGATTGTTGTTCGTCCTATGGACTAAAACCCTCCGGTTTATATAGAAATCGGAGAGGGATAGGGTTACACAGAGTCGGTTACAATAGGAGGAGATCTACATATTGCATCGCCACGCTTGCCTTCCATGCCAAGGAAAGTCCCATCCGGACACGGGATGAAGTCTTCAATCTTGTATCTTCATAGTCCAGGAGTCCGACCAAAGGTCATAGTCCGGCTATCCGGAAACCCCCTAATCTAGGACTCCCTCAGTTCCCCTCCATGGATGCATCCCACGAAGGCACATTTCATGGCAGGCTGAGCCCGGGCGGGTCTCGCACACTGAGCCGTCTCGACAATGTCGGTGTAGATGTCCGGCTCGGGGCCCGGCTCGCCAATCTTGCCGATGAAGACGTGGATTCTGCCGAAGGGGACCCGGTACCCGTACTCAATTGGGCTAGCATCGGGGGGCCAGTCTGCGTCATCAATGTAGAGCTTGCCGCGATGACTATTGGTCATCCGACCCACAGCGTATCCCTTCAGCCCTTTGAAGCTACCCTTCAAGAACTCAAATCCACTGTGCGCTGGCCCCACAGTGGGTACCAACTGTCATGGAATTGTCACGTCAGATGTCCTATTGAAAGGACTTAGTCGTGGAGCCATCGCAACTAGGAAGCTCAAAGGGGTTAATCTGGAAAAAGGACACGGGGTTTATACTGGTTCGGCCCCTTATGGTGAAGGTAAAAGCCTACGATCTAGTTTTGAGTGGGATTGCTTACGTCTCGATTACCAGGGAGCGAATCTGCTTGACCTAGTTCTCGATCTGATGTTACTTGCCCTCAACCGCCGCCGTGTCATCCTTTTATATACAAAGGTCGACGCCCAGCGGCTCTCAGAGTCCTGACCGGCTCATAAACAGTGTCCGACTCGGTCTCTCTCTATTCCTGCCTTATAATACAAGTTACATACATATGGTGGTTTATCTCTATGGTCCTTAAATCACCTTTGGGCTTTGGGCCTTTAACTGAACCGCCATCTTCAAGTGTCATCTTGGGCTTCATATCTTCAAGTCGCCATAGGTATAACCCGGCCCCTCCTCGGCAGGTCATACCTAATATTTATATCCCCAACAGGTCCGTACTCTTGCTAGTGCAATCTCTCAACAATGCTAATCTAATTGGATCATATAACCATCCCTCAAAGTGCGATGAAGAATCACTCCAAAGTTCCTATCTAGCGGAGAACCTAAGAAGAAATTTCTTGTAGCTATTCTTTTCGATCAATCTATCCAAGAGTTCATCCTAAAACAACACCAAGTTATTCTTTACGATCGATCTATCAACAGTTTGTACTAAAATAACACCAAGTTATTATTTCTGATCGATCTATCAAGAGTTCGTACTAAAATAACATTCATATTCATAATATTCAATCCAACACAAAGAACCTCAAAGAGTGCCCCAAGATTTTTACCGAAGAAACAAAAGACGAGAACGTGCATCAACCCCTATGCATAGATTACCCCAATGTCACCTCGGGAATCCGTGAGTTTAGTGCCAAAACATATCTCAAGTGAATCAATATAGTACCCCATTGTCACCACGGGTATTCATATGCAAGACTTATATCAAGGGATCTCAAATCCATAAAATTATTCAATCGGATAAGAATGAAATCTCAAAGGGAAAAATCAATTCATCACAAGATACAGAGGGGAAAATACCATATGATCCGACTATATTAACAAAGGCCGCAATACATCAAGATCGTGACATCTCAAGAACACGAGAGAGAGAGAGAGAGAGAGAGAGAGATTAAATAGATAGCTACTGGTACAAACCCTCAGCCCCGAGGGTGTACTACTCCCTTCTCATCATGGTAGCCGTCGGGATGATGAAGATGGCCACCGGTGATGATTCCCCCCTCCGACAGAGTGACGGAACGGGGTCTAGATTGGTTTTTCATGGCTATAGAGGCTTGGGCAGCGGAACTTCTGATCTAGGGTTATTTCTGATGGTTTCTGTATTTATAGGATTTTTTGGCGTTGGTTTCACGTGAAGATGGGCCTCGAGGTGAGCACAACCCACTGGGTCACGGGCAAGGGCCCAGGCGTGCCCCGGTGTCTTCTGCCCTACTCCTTCACCTTGTGGTCCTTCCACGAAGCTTAAGCGTCAAAAAGGTTCATCTCATTTGTAGAACTTTCATTTCTGCACAAAAAACAACACCACGGGAGTTCTCTTGAATGCAAATCATACCAAAACCATATAAAATTGTTGTAAACATGGCATGAATACTTCATAAATTATAGATACGTTGGAGAGGTATCAGGCGCGCCCAGGTGGGTTGTGCCCCCCTCGGGGCACCCCTATGGTACTTCTTTGGCCCATCCTGTGTCTTCTAGCCCAGAAAAATTCTCCATAACGTTTTGCTGTATTGATTTTCTGTGAAGTAAAAAACAAGCAAAAACAGCAACTGGCACTGGGCAGTATGTCAATGGGTTAGTCCCAATAAATGATATAAAGTTTCTATAAAATGATTGTAAAACATCCAAGAATGATAATATAACAACACGGAACAATCAAAAATTATAGATACGTTGGAGACGTATCAGCATCCCCAAGCTTAATTCCTGCTCGTCCTCAAGTAGGTAAATGATAAAAATAGAATTTTTGATGTGGAATGCTGCCTAACATGTTCATCATATATTATTTTATTTGTAGCATGGACATTTGGACTATTATATGATTCAAAGGAATAGTCTAGTTCTGACATGAAGATTTCAACACTCAAGCATATCAACAAGCAACCATATCTTTCAAAATATCAACACTAAAGCAAGTTACCCCTAGCCCATCATGCTCAATCATTGATCCATTCATGAAACACACTCGCATATTAGCTACACCCAATGCTCAAGTACGATCATAGTGCCCCTTAGTTGGTGCTTTATAAGAGAAGATGGAGACTCAAATAAAAATAAAACTATATAAAGTAAATAGAAAGGCCCTTCGCAGAGGGAAGTAGGGATTTGTAGGGGTGCCAGAGCTCAAAGCCAAAAAGATAGAGATAAAACAGTTTGGGTGGCATGCCTTTCCTATCAATGAAAACGATCGAGTAGTTCCCAATACTTTCCATGCTAGTTATAGCATAGGCGGTTCCAGAATAGAAAATAAAGTTCATTCCTTTTTCCATCATACTTTCTCATTCCACGACTAACCGAATCCACGGGTGTTGTCCATACCAACACTTTTCAAGGAATTTATTATTTGACAACATAAAATAAATTCATTTTTCATTTTGGGACTGGGCATCCCTAATACCTTTGTCGTACTCTCATGCAATGACAAGTTAATAAACACTCATCTTGAGAATAACACATCTAGCATGGGAAAATATCAGCCACCCCCTACCTCTTCATGAGCAGTACGAGCACACAAAAGAGAAATTTATTTTGAACTTTAGAGATGGCACATACAAATTTGCTTAGAAAGACACGGAAATACCGCATATATGTAGGTATAGTGGACTCATGTGGCAAAACCGGGTTTAAGGATTCGGATGCACAAGTAGTGATCATACATGGTGCAAGTGAAGGCTAGCAAAAGATTGACAAGCATCCAACCAAGAAACAAAAAATATCATAAGCGAGCATTAAGCATAACTAACACTGAATAATGCACCACAAGTAGGATGTAACTTCATTGCATAACTATTGACTTTCGTGCTTGCATAGGAAATCACAAACCTTAACACCAATATTCTTACTAAACCAAAATTACTCATCACATGACTCACATATTATATCATCATATTGCAAAACTATTACAAAGAATCAAGTTTATTTTGTCCAATGATCTTCATGAATTTTTTTATTATATCCATCTTGAATATCTATCACTTTAGCACTAATTTCATATGTTGCTTTTGATAGCTCAAACAAATCTAAGTGAAGAACATGAGCATAAAAGTTTCTTCTCTCAAAATAATTTAAGTGAGGCAAGAGAATTTCTTCAAAAATAAATTTTACCAACTCTCAAATAAATCTAAGTGAATGATGACAGCATTTCTTAAAAAATAATAAAGCACACCATGCTCAAAAAGATATAAGTGAAGCATTAGAGCAATTCCATAGCTCATAAAGATTTAAGTGAAGCATAGAGAGCAATTTTAACAAGTCATAGCATAATTTTGGCTCTATCAAATAGGTGCGTCCAGCAAGGATAGATGACACAAAATAAAAAACAAAATAAGTAAAGACTCATAACATACAAGACGTTCCAGGAAAAACTCATAATATGTGACAAATAAAAATATAGTTCCAAGTAAAATACTGATGGTCGTTACAATAAAGAGGGGACGCCACTCGGGCATCCCCAAGCTTAGTTGCTTGCTTCTCTTTTAGATAATAGCTTGGGATGCCATGGGCATCCCCAATTTTAGGCTCTTCTTACTCCATTTTCCTTCATCCATCATGATCTCACCCAATACTTGAAAACTTTAATCTCACAAAACTCAAAAAAACCTACGTGAGATTCATTAGTATAACAATGCAAATCACTACTCTAAGTACTGTTGCAAACCCATTCATATTTTATTTTTGCATTATATCCACTGTATTAGAACTTTACTATAGCTTATTCTCTCCAATACAAACCATAGATTCATTGAAATAAGCACACAACACAAAGAAAACAGAATCTATCAAAAACAGAACAGTCGTAGCAATCTGAAAACTTCGAATACTTCTGTAACTGAAAACATTCTGAAAAATTAGGAAAACGTGGGCAATTTGTATATCAATCTTGTGTAAACATTTCAGAGCAAAATCACATTTCTGCAATTTATGAATATTATCTTACTGGGCGCAAAAGTTTCTGTTTTGCAACAAGATCACTCAACTATCACCCAACATGATCCCAAAGGCTTTGCTTGGCACAAACACTAGTTAAAACATAAAAAACACATTCATAAGAGAGGCACAAAAAGAAAAAGAAAAAAATAAATTTTATTCATTGGGTTGCCTCCCAACAAGCGCTATCATTTTATGCCCCTAGCTCGGCATGATGCAAAGATTCAAGTATTGTCATTTGTAGTTTTGGCAACTTTTGTAAGGGCTTTCTCAAACTTGGGAGGATCTTTGCATTTCCCTAAATTCTCAGTAAAACCAACCATCTTGAGATCAAAGATATCCAACTATTTCTTGCAAAGAGTAATCAAAGTGTTCATGTGATTGAGGTTTCCACTAATATGCTTGAGGGGTTAATTATATTTTTGCAACTCGACCATATGTTTAGGCAAATCACTCAACTTGTCTAAGATTTGAACCCCATCTTGATTAAAAGAAATCCCCTTCTTGGTGTGTGGAATTCCCAAGATCCCCTCTAAGATCTTATAAGCAGTATTAGCATCAAGTTTGATTAAATTTCCTTTAGCGACAGAATCCAGAAGTTGCCTATGATGCAAGGATAATCCTATATAAAAATTCTAAAGCAAGATTTTTGCATCCCCTTTTAGGTTGCAAATGCGATAGGATTCTATCAGCCTATACCAAGCATCTTTCAAATTTTCTTCGTGTCTCTTTTTGAAGCATAAAACTTCAAAATCCGGCGACAAATGTGGAGTAGTTATGGTGGCCATAGCATCAAGATCACAAGCAAAAAGATAGATCTGACGAGAAAACGACGAACAAAAAAGAGGGCGAATAAAACGATAAATTTTTGTGAAGTGGGGGAGATGAAAACGAGCGGCAAATGGCAAAAAATGTAAATTGCAAGAAGTTGATATTTGTGATTAGGAACCTGATAGATATTGATGATGTATCCCCAGCAATGGCGCCAGAAATTCCTTTTGATGTGGCTTGAACTACGTCGGTATTTCCCCAAACAGGAAGGGATGATGCAGCACAACAACGGTAGGTATTTCCCTCAGTGATGAGACCAAGGTTATCGAACTAGTGGGAGAACCAACCAACACTACATAAACAGTGCATGCACACAAAGAACAAATACTTGCAACCCGGTGTGTTAAAGGGTTCGTCAATCCCTTTCGGGCAACGATGCTAGAAATTGTGAAGTTGATGAGGTAAAATTGTATTAGATTGATAGATAGATCTCGAATAAACACAAAATAATATAGAGTGCAACAAGGTATTTTCGGGTTTTTGGAAATATAGATCTGAAAATAAAAGCAAATAAAAATAGATCTTGAACACAAATATGATGAGGAAGAGACCCGGGGGCCGTAGATTTCACTAGTGGCTTCTCTCGAGAAAAATACCATACGATGGGTAAACAAATTACTGTTGGGAAATTGATAGAACTTCAAATAATTATGATGATATCCAAGCAATGATCATTATATAGGCATCACGTCGAAGATTAGTAGATCGACTCCTGCCTGCATCTACTACTATTACTCCACACATCGACCGTTATCTAGCATGCGTCTAGTGTATTAAGTTCATGGAGAAACGGAGTAATGCAATAAGAACATTGACATGATGTAGACAAGATCTATTCATGTAGGAATATACCCCATTTTGTTATCCTTAATAGCAACAATACATATGTGTCAGTTCCCCTTCTCTCACTGGGATTGAGCACCGTAAGATCAAACCCATCGCAATGCACCTCTTTCCATGGCAAGAAAAATCGATCTAGTCGGCCTAACTAAACAAAAGATTTGAAGAAGAAATACGAGGCTATAAGTAATCATGCATATAAAAGATCAAAAGATACAAATAACATTCATGGATAAAAACATAGATCTGATCATAAACTCAAAGTTCATCAGATCCCAACAAACACACCTAAAAAAGAGTTACATCAAATAGATCTCCAAGAGACCATTGTATTGAGAATCAAAAGAGAGAGGAAGCCATCTAGCTACTAACTATGGACCCGTAGGTCTACGATGAACTATTCATGCATCATCGGAGAGGCACCAATGAGGATGATGAACCCCTCCGTGATGGTGTCTAGATTGGATCTGTGGTTTCTAGAACTTGCGGCGGCTGGAATTGTTTTTTGTTGACTCCCCTAGGGTTTCTGGAATATTTGGGTATTTATAGAGTAAAGAGGCGGTGCGGGAGGCCACCGAGGTGGGCACAACCCACCAGGGCGCGCCTGGTACCCCAGGTGCGCCCAGGTGGGTTGTGCCACCCGCAGGGCACCCCTCTAGTACTTATTTGGCCCATCATGTCTCTTTTGGCCCAGAAAAATTCTCCAAAAAGTTTCGATGCGTTTTGACTCCATTTGGTATTGATTTTCTGTGAAGTAAAAACAAGCAAAAAACAACAACTGGCACTGGGCACTATGTCAATAGGTTAGTCCCAAAAAATGATATGAAGTTGCTCTAAAATGATTGTAAAACATCCGAGAATGATAATATAAAATCATGGAACAATAGAAAATTATAGATACGTTGGAGACGTATCAGCGTACACCAGGTAACGATTAGCGCATACGCCGACAAGTCATGCATGGAGTACATGTACAAGACACGCATTATGAAGCTTCGTTTGCTATCAGCATCATATGTCTTGAACCCTTTATCCCAAGCTTCTTTCAATTCATCCTTAAGCGGCTTCATGTACACATTCATAGTCTTCTCGGAATAGTTGGGCCCTCGAATTATCAACGTCAGGAAAATGTTCTTTCCTTGCATAATCTATCGGGGGGGGGAGACGGAGTGGAATGACAAATATAGGCCAATAACTGTATTGTGTTGCCATCATACCAAATATATTGAACTCAACTATGCCGATGTAGACTCGAGGATGTCTTGGATCTGCCACTTTTTTCTCAAGTAATGCAATGAAGTGCTTCCACTCAGAACCATCCAATGTGTGTACCAACATCTGATTCCATCTGTATCTAGTTTGGTTCTTTTGCCCATTTTGTCCCATGTCATCTGTCTGGCCGTCTCTTCGACCATGAAAAGACGTTGAAGTCTTGGTACGATTGGCAGATACCAAAGAACATTAATGGGGATTTTGGATTGCCTCTTCTCACCCATACCGTTGTCTACCACAACATACCTGGAAGAGTTGCAAATGGGATAATAGTTCAAGTCCGCATACTCAAGCCTAAATAAGGCACATCCTTTCTCACAGGCATCTATCTTCTCATAGGGCAGCTTAAGTGCACGGAGGATTTTGTCCGATTGGTATAGGTTTGTTGGCATTACATGTCCTTTGGGTAGAAAGCGTCCAAATATTGTCATCATCGTGTCGTAGCATTCTCTACCCAAGTTGAATTGAGCCTTTGGATCCATTACTTGTGCGATGGCATCCAGCTAACAAAGCTAAGTGTGCTCATGGAGAGGACGTTTTGAAGACTCCAACATTTCATTGAAGGCCTTTGCAGATTCCTCCATCTCGTCTTCTAAATCCCGAGAATCATCAAAGTTTGCACCATGTCTTCGATCCCGATACCATGCATGCTCATCCGTGCGACGATGAACCACCTCAGCTCTGGTACGTTGGGCAGACTCTCCATGAAATGTCCACACCGTATAATCAGGCGTAAACCCCCACTTCGGCAGGTGTTTACCCATTTCATCCTCTTTCCCCTGAGAAAAGTTGTCGCACCTAACACATGGGCACCAGGTTTTTCTTTGGCCATTTGCAAATGCGGCTTCCACAAACCCCTTGGTTTTTGTTAACCATTCATTGGTCATGTCTTCCTAACTAGTGTGATCGGTGTACATGCACACACGATCCCTCATCCTACCTACCTACTAAACACACAAGAAATATATATATATATATATATATATATATATTACTCAGTTAATGAAGTTTGTCAACTTTATTATGTATACTATAGGAATCAAGCACTTTGCCGTCAACCTTGGCTGACGGCAAAGGCATGCCAGGCGGACGGTAAAGGGCTTTGCCATCAGCCAGCAGACGGCAACATGTCCGGCTGAATAGGCTACGACAAAGGCCTCTTTGTCGTCTGCTGGCACACGACAAAGAGCCTGGATGGCACACATGGCAGTTCAGGTCCGTTAAGTGGTTAACGGCATTCTTTTTCGTCAGCTGGCGGACGGCAAAGGCCTTTGCTTCTTTGCCGTCAGCTAGCGGATGACAAAGATGCAAAGGGCTTTGTCGTCTGCTGGCTGACGACAAATCTACAAAATAGGCCAGCCCAGTACACCCCAGGTTGTACAGGTAGCTGCCACGTGGCAGCTTTGCCGTGTGCTAGCTAACGGCATAGACCTTTGTCGTGTGCCAGCAGACGGCAAAGTGGCTATATAGCCCCTGTTTTATCTATTTTTTTCCTAAATTCATTTAATTTGACAGAATTTCACATGTATACACATTTCAAAATAATTTCAACAAGCATAACAACAATAAGTTTCCAACAACATATACAAGTTTCCAACAACATGAACATATACAAGTTTCCAACAACATACAATGGTTTCCAACAGCATTTCCATACATACATATCCAACAAGTTTCGATAAACAAAAAGGAAGCACAAGTAGAAGAGTACACTCCATCAATGCAAGCTTCATCATCTCAAGCAAATCTGCAAATTAGGAAAGATGAAAGTTAGAAGAAGAGGAAGACTAGCTAGAAGAAAAAGAAGATGAAAAAGAAGAAGAAGAAGAAGAAGAAGAAGAATTTATCTTCGCTTTCTTTTTCTCCTCTCCTCTTCTTTATATTCTTCTTCTTCTAACTAAGGTAGGTAAAAATGCCATTTTTTAGCTAAGGTAGGTAAAAATGCTAAGTGTGTAGGTCATTTTAGAGCTGAGCTAGGTAAATAGGTCATTTTGGAGCTAACCTAGGTAGCTATGCCATTTTTTAGCTAACTAAGCATATTTATTCATTTTGGAGGACAAAATTGGAAGTGTGGGTCATTTTAGAGCTATCCTAGTTAAAATCGGCCATTTTGGAGCTAGTTAAGGTTATTTTGTCATTTTGGAGGAAAATACACTAATTATATGATAGCTTGGAGCTAAACCATGGTTATTATTCCATTTTTACCTACGTAAGCTAATTATGTCATAAATGAACTAGGTAAGCTAAGTATAGATCATTATTTAGCTACCTAGGTAGTAATGACATTTTCCAGCTAACTAAGCATATTAAGTCATTTAGGAGGGAAAAAAGGCTAAGTATAGGTCATTTTATAGCTATCCTAGGTAAAGTATGTTAGTTTGGAGCTAAGTAAGATTATTATGTCGTTTTCGAGGAAAATAAGCTAAGTATAGGTCATTTTGGAGTTAAACCAAGGTTGTTATGCCATTTTTTTACCTAAGTGAGATAATTATGTCATAAATGAAGTAGCTAAGCTAATTATAGATCATTATTGAGCTATCCTTTGTTGTTATGCCATTTTTTACCTAAGTGAGCTAATTATGTCATAAATGAACTAGCTAAGCTAGCTATAGATCATTATTGAGCTATCCTAGGTAGTTATGCCATTTTCTAGCTAACAAAGCATATCAAGTCATTTTGGAGGAAAAAAATGCTAAGTATAGGTCATTTTATAACTATCCTAGTAGAATATGTCATTTTGGAGGTAAGTAAGGTAATTATGTCATTTTCAAGGAAAATAAGCTAAGTATAGGTCATTTCTTAAGCTATGTTGCTATGATCTTGAGAAAGTAGAAAGAATTAAAGAGTTCTTATTGATCTTATGGTTAGTGACAACTTCACATATAGAAAGTATGAGGCATGAAAATTGTTGAGAGTTGATAAACATAGTTTTGGTCATCGTTGCAATTAATAAGAAGTGATAAAGTAAGAGAGGTTCGCATATAAATATACTATCTTGGACATCTTTTATGATTGTGAGCACTCATTAAGTATGACCTGATAAAAGAGTTGACGTTGGACAAATAAGACAACGTAATGGTTTATGTTTTCTCACATCTCAGTTAAAGTATATTGTCATTGACCTTCCAAACATGTTGAGCTTGCCTTTCCCCCTCATGCTAGCAAAATTCCTAGCACCAAGTAGAGATACTACTTGTGCTTCCATATACCCTTTAAACCCAGTTTCGCCATGAGAGTCCACCATATCTACCTATGGATTGAGTAAGATCCTTCAAGTAAGTTGTCATCGGTGCAAGCAATAAAAATTTCTCCTTAAATATGCATGACTTATTAGTGCGGAGAAAATAAGCTTTATACGATCTTGTTATGGAAGCAATAAAAGCGACAGACTTCATAATAAAGGTCCATACACAAGTGGCAATATAAAGTGACGTTCTTTCGTACTAAGATTTTGTGTATCCAACCCTAAAAGCGCATGACAACCTCTGCTTCCCTCTGTGAAGGGCCTATCTTTTACTTTATGTTCTTACTTTATGTTATTATTTTGAACTTGAGTCAAGGTGATCCTCACCTTTCCCTTTTCATTTTATCCTTTGGCAAGCTCCTCGTGGTTGAAAGATCATGATACATATATCCAATTGGATGTTCGTTAGCATGGGCTATTATTGTTGACATCACCTAAAGGTGAATACGTTGGGAGGCAACACAATAAACCCCTATCTTTCTCAGTGACCGGCTGAAACTCCATAACCACAAGTATTGCGTGAGTGTTAGCAATTGTAGAAGACTATATGATAGTTGAGTATGTCTACTTGCTGAAAAGCTCTATTGTTGACTCTTTCTCATGTTATGATAAACTGTGATTGCTTCAATGACTGAGATTATGGTCTGTTAGTTCTCAATGAAGTTTTTGAACCATACTTGATATTGTGAATTGATTTTCACTTGAGCATAAAAATTATAGAATGGAATCTATATATGTTGCTTTTGTAGGATTGATCATGATGCCCTCATGTCCGTATTTTATTTTTATCGACACCTCTATCTCTAAACATGTGGACATATTTTTCGATATTCGCTTCCGCTTGAGGACAAGCGAGGTCTAAGCTTGGGGGAGTTGATACGTCCATCTTGCATCATGCTTTTATGTCAATATTTATTGCATTATGGGCTGTTATTACACATTATATCTCAATACTTATGGGTATTCTCTCTTATTTTACAAGGTTTACCATGAAGAGGGGGAATGCCGGCAGCTGGAATTCTGGCTGGAAAAGGAGCAAACATTGGAAACCTATTCTGCACTGCTCCAAAAGTCCTGAAACTCCACGAAACATGTTTTTGCATTTATTAAGAATTATTGAGCGAAAGAAATACATCAGGGGGGCCACACCCTGTCCAGGAGGGTGGGGGCGCCCCCCTACTAGGCGCGCCCCCTGTCTCCTGGGCCCCCTGGTGGCTCTCCGATGTCCATCTTCCGCTATATGAAGGATTTTACCCTGGAAGAAATCGTGGGCAAGCTTACGGGACGAAACTCCGCCGCCACGAGGTGGAACCTTGGCGGAACCAATCTAGGGCTCTGGCAGAGCTATTCTGCCGGGGACACTTCCCTCCGGGAGGGGGAAATCATCACCAAAGTCATCACCAACGATCCTCTCATCGGGAGGGGTCAATCTCCATCAACATCTTTACCAGCACCATCTCCTCTCAAACCCTAGTTCATTTCTTGTATCCAATCTTGTATCGAAAACCACAAATTGATACCGGTGGGTTGCTAGTAGTGTTGATTACTCATTGTAGTTGATACTTATTGGTTTACTTGGTGGAAGATCATATGTTCAGATCCTTAATGCATATTATTACACCTTTGATTATGAACATGAATATGCTTTGTGAGTAGTTATGTTTGTTCCTGAGGACATGGGTGAAGTCTTGCTATTAGTAGTCATGCAAAATTGGTATTCGTTTGATATTTTGATGAGATGTATGTTGTCTTCTCCTCTAGTTGTGTCATGTGAATGTCGACTACATGAAACTTCACCTTTGTTTGGGCCTAGAGGAAGGCATAGGGAAGTAATAAGTAGATGATGGGTTGCTAGAGTGATAGAAGCTTAAACCCTAGTTTATGCGTTGCTTCGTTAGGGGCTGATTTGGATCCACATGTTTCATGCTATGGTTAGGTTTACCTTAATACTTTTGTTGTAGTTGCTGATGCTTGCAATAGGGGTTAATCATAAGTGGGATGCTTGTCCAAGTAAGGGCAGTACCCAAGCACCGGTCCACCCACATACCAAATTATCAAAGTACCAAACGTAAATAATATGAACGTGATGAAAACTAGCTTGACGATAATTCCCATGTGTCCTCGGGAGCTCCTTTCTCATTATTAGAAATTGTCCAGGCTTAGCCTTTGCAACATAAAGGATTGGTCCACCTTGCTGCACTTTATTTACTTTGTTTACTTTTTACTCGTTACTATTTATCTTATCACGAAACTATATATCACCTACAATTTCAGTGCTTGCAGAAAACCTTACTGAAAACCTCTTATAATTTCCTTCTGCTCCTCATTGGGTTCGACACTCTTACTTATTGAAAGGACTACGATAGATCCCCTAGACTTGTGGGTCATCAGGGTCTGGCCGGTTTTCTCGCACACGGACTGCACATTTTGTTTTCATGAGTCAGACATATTAGTTAGTAATGAAACAAACATTACATGCATGATTTGGCTAGTATGCGGTAGAAACTTACCACGAGGAGCTCATATAGGGCCCGGTGACCCGCATCGTTCCGGTTCCTCTCTGCCTCCAACAGATTAGCCGTCCTCTCCTCCAACTGCCTCTCCCTCTATGCCGCCTGCCTGTTTGCCTCTGCCAGAAGCTCCTGGGCCCTAGACTTGACGGCGAGCTCCATTGGCAATGGTCGAGGTCTCATCTCAGGAAGAGACCTCGTCTGGCGCTTCTTGATCTCCAGGAGACTACTAGGATAACGTATCAGTCCATCCCCTCACCTGATAGCATCACTAGCTCAGGATAAAAAGGACACTGGCTCGGGTTGAAGTCCTTTCATCTCCTTCCCAAATTCTCAGTACCTCACGAGCTTGTTGTGGGACGAGATGTTAGTGAAGCTCTCTGGATGATCAAGGTCATCCTCCGAGAATGCCTTGGCCTTCTTGAACAGGGCACTATGGGCCATGGCATAGAGGTCGTACAGCGGTGGCACCTCCTTCTCGTTGTGTCGCGCCTAAAGAGAGGAACATGGTAAATTAGTAATTAAAGGGCTGAAGCTAGCATGAAGAATGAAATTGCATGAATCGTTAAGGGCTCGAACCAAATACCTAGTGATCCCCGTACTCAAACAGGTTGGAGCTCCCTTGATGGTGGGGCACACCTTGCATCTGGGCACACTTGTCCCTGGCCTTGTTGTGGATGACTAGCCATTGGGGAGAGCACCACTCATCCACCAACCTCTCCCAACAATCCATCCTATCCGCACACCATCTCAGGGGCACCTAAAGTTAGACAAAGAGAAATTCCAGCGCTACGCCTATGAATCAAATCAATGAAACTAACTACAAGGCCTTAATAATAGTAATTACCTTCATGTACTTCTCCTTACTCAGATACTTGCCGCGACACTTCTTCTTCTGCCTCCTGATGTTAGTCGAGGCGTAGTAGTCTCGAACAGCCTGCACCCGAGCCTCGTGCCGTAAGTTCTGAAGTAGGCGCTTGCATTAAGCTTCGAGAACCATAGCCGCGTCCGCCTCGTGTTCCTTAATACACCTGTTGAAGGTCTGCAATCAAACAAGACAACACTGATCATTAGTACAATCACTAGGTACTGTTGATTTCCAATTCTATAAAGGAGAAATTACCCCAAACCGCCATCTCACAATGTCGGCCACCGTCTTGCACACGACACTGTCGACCATCTCCCCGGCGGGGCCGGGGCAGCCTAGTACATCTCCCAGGTCAGTGCTAGCTGTGGAACCTCACCCTCACCAGGCAACATGACCCACCCCGAGAACTGGTGCCGACAAAGAGTACCAAGGAGCTGGTTGGGCCTGCGGACACCATCTGCATGTAGCCAACCCCTGTAGTATGACAAGGCCAACACATTAGATATTAATTTGAAGAAACATGAAGGCAAAAGGTTAAAAAAAGAGTAAATGCACTTACTTCTCCCCGTTAGGCTGAATCAACCACCTCTGGTTGTGGGTCGCCGGCACGGGCGGGAGCTTAGTACCACCATGCTGGTAGACCTTCTTGCCCTCCTTAACCAGCTCGCCCTCACTGTAGCCATCTTCAGAAAAGGTCTCCTCGACACCATCATCATGGTCGCTAGTGTCCAGAGTCATGTGGGACGAAGACTCTGGGACCTGAGTCTCCTGGGAGGAAGACTCTGGGCCCGAGTCTCATCGGACATAGGCTCGGTGACCTGAGGCTCGTCGGCCCGAGGCTCGTCGACCCAAGGCTCGTGGACCGGAGTCTGAGATGGGTCTAGGTCAGGTGGGTCCACCAGAGACGGAGCACTCCGGTGGTCCGAAGAATCAGCGGGGGGTGGCTGCGAGGAAGGCACATCAGCCTTCCTACCTATCCCAGCGCCATGTCCACCTCTACCTGCACCCCTCTTCTTCTTCCCCCGACCTCTCCCGGCCAAAGAAGAAGCGCCCGCCGAAGGTGCTGGGGGTGTTTGCATGCTGTCTACCAGCGCTCTCCGAAGGTGCTAGGGTGGAATAATAGCACACCTCCCAGCACGCGCCGAAGAAGGAGGCTCGGAGTGCTCTTGACCCGCGCCCACCATCTGTCAACACATGCAATGACAAAGAGTAAACGAAATTAGTACAACGTAAACATAATAAAAAATTTAAGTGTGTATCATAATCATGAACATAATAAAAAATTGAATACCTAATAACATAAAGTAATTAATAATATATATATATATATATGTACATAATAACAATTGAATACCTGACCTAACTTATAATTCACAAATATATGACCCCATCAGCCTCTGGAAGGCCGAAGAGAACCTTTTTTGGGAGGTGTTGGGGGTGGGGGGTCAGGGTCGGGTGCTGTGTCGGGGTCAGGGGTGCCATGTCGGGGTCTCGGGGTGTTATGTCGGGTGTCGGGGTGCCGGTGGTGCCGTGTCAGGGTGTCAAGGCGGTCTCG